>NC_067485.1:25811518-26129018 GCF_947179515.1 Apodemus sylvaticus | reverse complement strand
GGGGGGATGCAGCAAACTTTATTGATGGTATTCAAGAGAGCAGAGAGGGCTCCCTAGGCCCCTTCTGTTATTATGGGGTCTGGGATGGAAATTGTGAGGGAGATGCTCAGTGTTGGGGCCGAGTTGGGACAGGGACTCCTCAGCACCGAGGGCCTGTCTCTCAGTGTCCTTGCTGGGGTGGGCAGTCCAGGGCTTCTTACACCTTGGAGGCCATGTAGGCCATGAGGTCCATGAGCCTGTTGCTGTAGCCATATTCATTGTTATTCCAGGAAATGAGCCTTACAAAGTTGTCATTGAGAGCAATGCCAGCCCAGCATCAAAGGTGGAAGAGTGGGAGTTGCTGTTGAAGTCACAGGAGACAACCTGGTCCTCAGTGTAGCCCAGGATGCCCTTTAGTGAGCCCTCAGATGCCTGCTTCACCACCTTCTTGATGTCGTGATACTTGGCAGGTTTCTCCAGGCGGCATGTCAGACCATAATGGACACCTTGGGGGTAGGAACATGGAAGGCCATGCCAGTGAGCTTCCTGTTCAGCTCTGGGATGACCTTGCCCACAGCCTTGGCAGCACCAAATGGATGCAGGGATGATGTTCTGGGCAGCCCCACGGCCATCACGCCACAGCTTCCCAGAGGGGTCATCCACAGTCTTCTGAGTTGCAGTGATTGCATGGATCATGATCATGAGCCCTTCCACGATGCCAAAGTTGTCATGGATGACCTTGGCCAGGGGGCTAAGCAGTTGGTGGTGCAGGATGCATTGCTGACAATCTTGAGTGAGTTGTCATATTTCTCATGGTTCACACCCATCACAAACATGGGGGCATCAGCAGAAGGGGTGGAGATGATGACCCTTTCGGCCCCTCCCTTCAAGTGGGTCCAGGCCTTCTCCATGGTGGTGAAGACACCAGTCAACTCCACAACATACTCAGCACCGGCATCACCCCATTTGATGTTAGTGGGATCTAGCTCCTGTGATGGTGGTGGGCTTCCCATTGATGGCAAGCTTCCCATTCTCAGCCTTGGCTGTGCCATTGAACTTGCCATGGGTGGAGTCAAACAGACTGGAACATGTAGAGCATGTAGTTGAGGTCAATGAAGGGGTTGATGACAACAATCTCCACTTTGCCAGATGCAGAACAGAAGGCAGCCCTGGTAACCAGGCACCGAATACAGCCAAGTCTGTTCACACCGACCTCCACCATCTTGTCTATGGGACGAGGCTGGCACTGCATAAAGCAATGTGGCTCCCCTGGGAGGAGCAGAGAGCTGAAAAAGTAGTTAATATGCAAATGTCTACATCTGTCTCCTTAAAGATAAACAAGCATCAACAAACAGGGAGGAAGGAGAGTGAGAGGGCAAAATGTGAATTCAAACCTCAGAGCACAGTGTTTTACAAAGATACAAACATAGCATCTGAGAAAAGGAAAACCCAGGGGCACAGAAGCAGGAAACAAGTTATTTTATATAAAAGGTACCCTGGAAAGTCATTACAAGACAAGGTGGACATTTTGTACGGAAAATTTAATTATCAAGATGTAATATACACACAAAAAACACACAAAAAAACAAACAAACAAGCCAGGCAGTGGTGGTGAACGCCTTTAATCCCAGCACTTGGGAGGCAGAGGCAGAGGCAGGTGGATTTCTGAGTTCAAGGCCAGCCTGGTCTACAGAGTGAGTTCCAGGACAGCCAGGGCTACACAGAGAGACCCTGTCTCAAAAAAACAAAAACAAACAAACAACCCCCCCCCAAAAACGAAAAAGCAAACAAAACAAAACAAAACAAAAAATGATATAATATACCTGGACAAAATATTAAAAATAATTTTTTTAAGTTTCAAAACCAAAGGCCTTGGTATTAAGTTCAGCTTTTGTGTGAAGAAGAGGACCTCATCACTGTGTACATCTGGGCACCATTCAAGAGAACACCCAGGCCTTATCACTGCAAAGCTCCACCCACTTCCCTTACTGCTTTGTGGTTAAACCAAGAGGACACTACCACAAAGGAGTAAGTTGACAGAGGACAGCCACATGGGGCACAGGCACAATGAACATTTATTTATTTAGTCATTTAAGACAAAGGTCCCCTATGTAGCCAAGGCTAGCCCCAACTGCTGTCCCTCCAGCCTCAGCCTCCCAAATTGCTAGGACTGCAGGTGTGCGCCACCACTCCTGATTCTCAGTGAAGAGTTTAGAAGTTGTTTGCCCTTGATGATTAATAGACGCATGCTTTCTTTGCCTGTTTGATTGGCTGCTCCCACAGAGAAGAATCCAGAGAGGCCAGCCATCCCACCACAGCCAGGAAGAAAGGTCAACTCACAAAAGTTCTTGGTGGGCAACCTGCTGTTTAACATTAAAATGTTTTTTTATATATTTTTTGAGATTATGATGTTTTTATGCCATTTCCCCCATCTACTTTCTCCCTCCAAATCCTATCATATACCCTGTCCTTGCTCTCTTTCAAATCAAGGACTCTTTTCATTAATTGTTGTTTTATACATATGTGTATGTATATACATATTATATATCATCTCTCTCTCTCTCTCTCTCTCTCACACACACACACACACACAAATATTCTATTGCTGAAGATACCATATACTTAGGACACAGGACCCAGAAGCCTCTGACTGGAGCTGACATGAGCGGACGGCCCCTCCCTGAGGACCAGCTCTCACAGTACTAGAAGACGGCCCACGAGCTTCCAAAGGAGGGAGGCAAGCAACGGTGCTACCCAGCTGTGATGCTTAAGAACCACTACAGTGACCAGCATGACACAGTAGTCCTAGGGTGCAATAGCAGCACTAATATCTTGTTGGTACCCAAGGTTATCAACTCTCTAATTGGATTTATGATCCACTCAACAAGAGGGAAACTATTAGAATTCCTCTAAATAGGGTTGGTTGAGCTGTTTGAGACAGGGTCTCTCTCTCTCTCTCTCTCTCTCTCTCTCTCTCTCTCTCTCTCTCTCTGGATCCCTGGTTGGCTTAGAACTCAGAGAATCAGGCTGGAGAGGTGGCTCAGAGGCTAAGAGCACTGACTACTCTTCCAGAGGTCCTGAGTTCAATTCCCAGCAACCACATGGTGGCTCACAACCATCTGTAATGAGATCTGGTGCCCTCTTCTGGTGTGTCTGATAGCTATGCTGTACTCATATAAATAAAATTAAAAACAATTAAAAAAAAAAAAAGAACTCAGAGAATCTACTTCCTCTGCCTCACAAGATTTTAAGGATATTTAAGAGGCTTGTTTGATTAGTTTGTTTTGAGTGCTGGGCTTGTGATGCTCAGGATTAGCTCTACCCCTAGAGCTATAACCCCTAGATCCTAGAAGGGTTAAGTTTTAAAGAAGGCTCTCTTTAAATAACCTGTAAGTACAGGCAAGTAGTTAAGAAGAAGGGGAAGAGAAGGAGGAGGAGAGGAGAGGAGAAGAAGGGGAGAAGGGGAGGAGGAGAAAAGGAGGAGGGGAGGAGAAAAGGGGAAGGGGAGGAGGAGAAGAGGGAAGGAAGAGAGGAAGGGTGAAGGAGGGGAGGAAGGGATGAGAAAGAGGGGAAGAGGAGGAGGGGAGGAGGAGGGAAAGAGGGAGAAGAGGAGAAGGGGAGGAGGGGAGGAGAAGGAAGAGGAGGAGGAGAAGAAGAAGAAGAAAAAGAAGAAGAAGAAGAAGAAGAAGAAGAAGAAGAAGAAGAAGAAGAAGAAGAAGAAGAAGAAGAAGAAGAAGAAGAAGAAGAAGAAGAAGAAGTTGTTCCATCTCTTTTCACAGCAGAAAGAAAGTTCAACCAGTGTGGCTAGCAGTTTGTAAGAAAGGTGTAGAAGACAAATTCATCCAAGTGTGCTTTCTACCAAGTTGAGAGAGAACAAGAAGAGAGGCGTAGGCACATCTTCACAGGGCTTAGAAACACATCGCTAATCAGTATTAAAAATCTTTCAAAATGGTCTTCATGTCTCCTCTAGCCAGTCAAAAGTTCTTTCCAATCCTAGTTTAAGGCTTAGCAAAAATCTATTCCCAAACACCATCTAAAATTTAGTAGCAAGAATTTTTAGGTCAAGATTTATTAAGTCTGTTACTTCACTTTCTAGAGTAGTCAGAAATAATTTGATAGCCCCTGGTCCAGCTATCAGTTCAGGATTCTCGGACACACACAGGGGACTGGGTCCGTTTCATACACTGGAGCCATAGCTGTAGCAGGAAAGATGGAACAGGCTGATTAGCTGTTTGTAATGGTTGTCACAATGACACTCCAAGCTGTAGTGGAACCTCAGCTGCTCCCAATGGCAGATGGACGAGGACAAGAAGTGACAGTTGTCACCAACAGGGGCAATACCACACACTCTTTTCCAGAAGTTTCAAGTACAAATGGTTCTGCTTCAGCCATTTAAAACAAAAACACCTATGCTCTCAGCAACGGGCTGGCATTGGGCAAAGAGCTGGTATTGAATAACACTGACACTTTCATTCAAAGTATAAAATAAATAAAACCTCAGTCACCACTGCCGTATGAAGTAATAGTTACTTTGGTGAGCGGTGCCAAAGCCTACAACACACCCTGCAATCTGGTCATTTCTCCAGACACTGAAGAAAACAACTTAACCACTTTCATTTCTGAATCTGAAATTACATCAGCCGTATCCACCTTCACCCTCACAAAGACCTCTTATAAGCAGCCATAACATTTGTGCAACTACATTTAGCTGCAATTGTTTCCTAACAACCAGGAAAGGTAAGCAGAGGCAGAGATGCATCTGTAGACACTTGGGGAAACCTGTGCAAACTTCTCTGGCTTCCAACTGCTGGTACCTCCCAGAAGTGCCAGGATTGGGGAAACCTGCACAATTCTCTGTGTGTTTGTGGGTGATACTTCTCCACGGCCTACTTCCCTCCCCACCCCTTATTAGGTAAAAATGCTATTTTCAATATCTGAAACCTAAGTAAATACCACAATCCGATGAGCTTGCCCCTCAGTGATTTGCTACAAATTACTCCTGGAGCCAGCACCTCATGTCTCTCTCTTTCTCTTTGAGATTTATTTTATGTACATGAGTACATTGTAGCTGTCTCCAGACACACCAGAAGAGGGCATCAGATTCCATTACAGATGGTTGTGACCCACCATGTGGTTGCTGGGACTTGAACTCAGGGACCTCTGGAAGAGCAGTCAGTGCTCTTACCCGTTGAGCCATCTCTCCATCCCCTGTAGTTCTCTCTTGATGATAATTCTGCAGCTGGTTGAGAAAATGGCTTCTATATTTCGATATCTAAAAAGATGGTCATGAGGGTCAACTGCAAACTCTCAAGCATTGAGCCATCTCTTCAGCCCTTTCTGCCTGATTTTCTAAGGATCTCACAAATCCTGGCTTGCTAAGGCCCTAATAATTATCGCATCCACTTTCCCCTGTTGGAAGGCCCAGACTCAGTGGTCTCTATGCCACCGACCTGATCAAAGTTGCATCACCCCACTTTGACAACTGCCAGGGTCACTTAACTGAGCAGATGGTTCTGTAAACCACTGTTACTTCCATTGTTTCATCGGATTCAACACAAGTCCTAACTCCTTAGACTCCAACAAAACATTAGGGATTCTTTCCATTAAAAAATGAAGAGGTCTAGAGAGATGGCTCAGTGGTTAAGAGCACTGACTGCTTTCCCAAAGGTCCTGAGTTCAAATCCCAGCAACCACATGGTGGCTCACAACCATCTGTAATGAGATCTGATGCCCTCTTCTGGAGTGTTTGAAGATAGCTACAGTGTACTCACATATAATAAATAAATAAATCTTAAAAAGAAGAAGAAGAAGAAGAAGAAGAAGAAGAAGAAGAAGAAGAAGAAGAAGAAGAAGAAGAAGAAGAAGAAGAAAGGACAGAGGGAGAGAAGGAGGAGGAAGAAGAGAAGGAGGAGGAGGACTGAAGAGATGGCTCAGAGGTTAAATGCTCTCTGGCTGCTCCCCCAAAGGAACAGGGTTCAATTCCCAGCATCCATATGGCATCTCACAACTGTCTGTAATTCCAATTTCAAGGGATTGTCTATCCTCACATAGACAAAAATGCAGGCAAAACAAATGCACACGAAAATAAATAATAAATAAATAAATAAGAAGAAGAAACGCTTATTCCCTTATCACTTTAGAATCTTTTAATCAAGAAAATCAGAACCCTGGCTCTGAATAAACGATTTGAGGCTGAAAGCAGGAATGTGCAGCCTGAACATCACAAAGATCCTCAGGAGGCTGAGCAAGGGAGAGGCCAGCCAGACTAAAGGCTTTGAGCAGGGACCCTGGAGGAAACCGGGTATTTTGAGACCTTGTAGGTTAAGGTGACCATGGTGGACTCAAAAGTATTGCTCTGGTCTTTTCCCAACTGCAAACCTAAGCGAGTTCAGCTGGAGCGAGAGCACAAAGCAAGCTCGTAGTGTGTGCTAGCGCCGGGGAGTTGTTCACAATCTCCGGTTGCTTTAACCCAGAAATGCAAAAGGACTAAATACCCCCGGGAATACAGCTATACTCAACCCCTACAGTCTGACAGAGTCGCCACCTTTTATACAGAAGAAGAAAGGTGAATGAGTGGAGCAATTACACTCTTGTGGTTTTTCTGAATGGGGCTAACTTCCTTCACTTTATCTTACCACTGCTATTGAAAGAGGAACAGCTGCTGTTCAAAAAGGAATGCAGTCAACTACTGTAGTGTAGTTCTCTCTCTCTCTCTCTTTCTCTCTCTCTCTCTCCAATAAATATTTGCTGGATGCATAAATGAATGGGTGTTTGCCTCAACTGCAAAGAAGTTTGCAATCAATCATTTTAAAGCACAACAAAAATCCTGCTGGTGTGTTAACTGATCTCCCAGCAGTCGGTTTGCTCCTTGGAAACTTCAGGTTTCACACTGGGATTAAGTGGCCTTTTACAGCCGGGTTTGAGAGAACAGGAGGTCTTAGGAGAAGTATGTCCCGTTTGAATCTAGTGGACCAGGTATATAATTCCGCAGTGGTTTGTTTCAGACAATGGGGCCTGCAACCTGAGCTAGTTAAGACGGGCAGGGAGTGAAATGGAAAACTGCAGCTCTGTTCTCTGTGAATGAGAAAGGTCAAGAGGGTGGAAGACGCAGGATCAGCAATTGGCTGTCCCTTAGTTGTGTGGCTTTGAAACATTGCATTCCTGGGTGCGTTTCAGCATTTATTACCTAAGACCAAAATAGGATATTTTACTTTGGATTTTATTGTTTCTTTTTGTTTTTGTCATTTTTAGTCTTAACTCTATCATGGATTTTCTTTTTCCCCTCTCTTTTCTTCCTTCTGTCTTTCTCTTTGAGACAGGTTTCTCTGTGTAGGCCTGGCCATTCTGGAAGTTGTTCTCTAGACCAGGCTGGCCTCCAACTCAGAGACTCACCTGCCTCCCAAGTGCTGGGATTAGAGGTATGCACCATCACTACCCTGCAGGAGTTTTTACCTTTTTTGATGGCATGTTAATGCATGAAAGTATATTTAAAAGTATAAACTCCAATTTCACTTCATTGAAGCAGCAATCCCATTAAAAAGATCAATTAAACTTTTATCAGTGTTCTTCAAAAATCTAGACCCACAGATTTCCATATAACTTTAAGGAATTAAATTCCCTTGACCTTTATCAATGTGCCCTCATCCACCCTATTATATAACTTTTTCTTCTTCTTCTCCTTCTCCTTCTTCTCCTTCTCCTCCTTCTCCTCCTCCTCCTCTTCCTCCTCCTCCTCCTCCTACCCCTCCTCTTTGAGACAGGGTTTCTCTGTGTAGCCCTGGCTGTTCTGGAACTTACTCTGTAGACCAGGCTGGCCTTGAACTCAGAAATCCGCCTGCCTCTGCCTCCCAAATGCTGGAATTAAAGGCATGCGCCACCACCACCTGGGCTCTAGGGCAGTTTTTGTTTCCTTTTGTTAAAATTACTGTGGCACCTCTACTTAATGACTTACATCCCAGAGCCAACCATGTTCTTTGATTCCTGGTTGGAGCAGAAGACTTTGTCAAACCACAAAACTCTCCTCTAAAATGTAAGTAGGCCAATGTGTGATATTCCGGCACTAACAGATTCCAGTATAGGCTTAAATTTGCAGGAGCTTTGCATCAGGACTAGGTGCCCAAGCAGAGCCCATCACATCAAACCATTATAGACTTTAGTCCCAGGAACCTAGGCTCAGTTGCTGCTAGGTGCCTTGTAGCAAGTTAAATGACAACCAACAGGTTATTTAAAGAACTATATTGTAGCTAATTACATCACTTTTTTTTTTTTTTAAATAAAGACTGCTTGATCACAGTATTCTGGAGTTCTCAGAACCTGATTTGATTTTGGAAGCAGCTCAACTTGCAAATTATGGTGTTCTGTTTTTGTTGCAGTGTGTGTGTTGGGGAGGAGTAGTATTAAGACAGAGTCTCACTCTATAGCTGGCCTTGAATTCCTGATCCTCCCATCTCTACATCCTAAGTGCTGAGATTACAGGTGTTTTTCTCTTTTGTTGAAGGGACTGAGGCAGAGACAGGATCTCAGGAGCTTGCACTTCCCTGGAACTGTGTCCCAGCATTCTGCCTCCTTTGTACTGGGTACTCTGACCATTCCACCAATCTCAATAATCACTTATCTATTTGTTTCTTAGTAAAACTATAAGATGAAGAACTCGCCAAACAAAACGAAACAACCACACAGTGAAACTATCCCGATCCAAGGGCTATACATCCCAGTTAGCTTCCGTAGCTAGAATAGCAATTTTGAAGTCATGGAACTTCATACTGGGTTTCACACTTTCAAATACATTTTTATGCATTTACATGTCATAAAACCCCAAAATTCGTGACAGTTAAAACTAGGGCAATTATCTTTATATCCTTTCCTCCTCACATGCCCATTATTTGTAGTTAGTCTCTCCTCATCACCTGATGTTCATCATTTCCTTTCTACAGGGTACATACACCCACATGTACATTTGTTTAATTGGATACATATACACATGTATTATATGTCATGACACACGAGGGAGAACACAGAGGGTTTTTTTTTTCTCCTGAGATTCGTATGTCTTTGCTTAATATTAAATATTCTAATCCCATCTGTTTTCTTGAAAATTTTTATGTCATTTTCTGAATAGCCAAAGACTGTTCCATTCTACGTGCCAGATTGTCACTGTCCACTCATCTGTGGATAGTGTGCCTTCCTTACTACAGAGAATAAAGCATCAATAAACACGTGAGGAGGCTGGAGAGATGGATCAGCGGTTAAGAGCACTGACTGCTCTTCTGAAGATCCTGAGTTCAAATTCCGCCAACCACATGGCGGCTCACAACCATCCGTAATGAGATCTGATGCCCTCTTCTGGTGTCTGAAGACAGCTAAAGTGTGCTCATATACATAAAATAAAATCTTTAAAAAAAAATAAACACGAAGTGCAAATGTTTCTGTGGTAGGGTATGGAGGTCCCTGGGTGTATTCCCAGGAGTGAAATTGTGGGGTCATATGGTTATTATTTTTTGAAGAATCCCCAAATTGATTTCCATAATGGTTGTATTGATTTGCATCAAACCACCCACAGGAAAGGTTCTCCTCTCCTTTCCAACGTTTGTTGTAAATTTTTTTCTTTTTCCTTTTCTAAGACCAGTTTTACTCATTACAATCACAATCCCTCAGCTCTGGACTCTCCAGTTTTTTTCTCTTTTTAAATTTTATTTATTATATGTAAATGCACTGTAGCTGTCTTCAGACTCATCAAAAGAGGACGTCAGATCCATTACAGATGGTTGTGAGTCACCATTTGGTTGCTGGGAATTGAACTCAGGACCTCTGGAAGAGCAGTCAGTGCTCTTAAACCTCTGGGCTATCTCTCCAGCCCCTGTTGTAGATTTCGTGCTGCCTGGGATGAGGCAGTATCTCAAAGTAACTTTATTTGGCTTTCCTCTGATTTTGAACACTTTAAAAAAAATTATTGGCCTTTTTTTTGAACTATCCAATTAACTTGATCTGTTGATTTTATTGTTGTTTTATTTCCTTGGTATTTAGTTTCAAATCTTTGTAAATTCTGGGTATTGGCCTCCTTCCTGGAGTGTAACTGGTAGATTTTTTCCCCATTCTGTGCTGTATGCTCCGATAGCTTCCTTTGTTGTGTAGAAACTTATTTTGTGTTGATAAGCAGAGATAGTTCCTGTGCTACTGGTGTTCTATTCAGAAAGTTCTCACTACACCAAGAGTACTTTAAAAGTATTCTGTTTTTTTTCCAGGTGTATCATCACTTCCGGTTGTTATTATTGTTTTGTTTTTTCGAGACAGGGTTTCTCTGTAGTCCTGGCTGTCCTGGAACACACTCTGTAGACCAGGCTGGCCTCGAACTCAGAAATCCGCCTGCCTCTGCCTCCCAAGTGCTGGGATTAAAGGTGTGTGCCACCACTGCCCGGCCAGGTTGTAAATTCTTTGATGTTTTGAATTGCTTTTGTACAATGTGAAAGGTATGAATGAATCTAGTTTCATTCTTCTGCAAGCAGATCTCTGCTTATCCTTTTTTCCCCAAAGTATGTTTGTTGGTTCCCCTGTAAAAATTAAGTGGGTGTTCCTTTGCCCTTTCATTTCCAGGTCCTCTGTTTCTACCTGTTTCTACACCAGTGCCAGACTGTCTTTTTCACTATAGCTCTATAGTATAATTTGAGATCAGGCATTGTAATTCTCCCAGCAGTTATTTCTCAGGATTGCTTTGGCGATTTGTGTCTCCTCCCCGCTTTCTGGTTCCATATGAATTCTTGTATTTTTCTAAACTCTTGAACTATGATATTCCTGTTGTGTTAAATTTGGAGATTAATTGTGATAGTGCAGCCATTTTAACGATAGCAATTCTACCAAGCCACTTGGAGCATGGGAGATCTTTACATAACTTTCTCTAACAAAGATTAGGGAAATTAACGAAATAGCAATCACACTTCCTCTGTTGTAATTTTAAAAATACCCACACTTATAATTTCTCCAACAGCTGGTTATTTCCTTGGTGGTAATAAGGGGCGGGGCGCTTCCAGGAACAACAGAGTAAATACAGCATAGGATTCTGAAACAGTTTTACACATCCACCCCTGCCCAATTTTTTTGGATTACTATTGTACTAAAATGAGTATAAGCTAACTGCAAACTAACACACGATGTATAGGACAAAATGAGACTTCTCACTTTGTTCCAAGCTAAGGAGGCATATTCTAACATCTCAGGACAACTTAGCAATACCTGTAGAGAAATTAATTAACACAAGGGTTGTGAGTGGAATAGCCCAAACTAGAAGAACTTCCCACAACTAAAAAATCAAAACACCGAAAGGGAAATTACTTCCCCTATACTCAAACAAAACTAGCTGTGTAGACAATTTGTAGCTTGACGCTGAGAGCGAGAGATGAAAAAGGATGTGGTTGCTTTCATTAATCTTTGCCCCTTAACTCAGGTGGAGACAATCTTTTTTCCTGTACCGAGGCCAGCACGTGCCCTAACGCAAACCAGTCTGATCAGATCCGAGAAGCCGGCTAGCAGGCGAGAAGGGCTGAGGGGCTGGACGGCCTAGCCTGCAGGCGGGACACAGACTGGCAGGGCTGGGCTCGTAGTCTAGCGAGGGGACCCTGCTAGCTCGGATTCCCGCGAGCCCTGACCGTCCCGGGCCGACCTGACAGAGAGGTCCTTAATCTGCACGAAAACAACCCTTCGCTTGTGATCCGAGCCATGGGGAAGATGCCGGAGGGAATGGGGGCGAGGAGGCGCCGGCCTGGGCTACGACGTGAGAGCCTGTCTCCAAGAAAGAAAACCACAAGCGGAAACCTACTCCCAAAGCCCAAACCACGTAACACTCCAGGAACTACGAGGGGCGGTCCACCGAAGCCGGAAGTAGGTCCGCCCCTTCCTTAGGTGCACCGGAAGTTGGGTCTTGCGCAGAGTAGTTTCCGCCCAGTTCCCAAGGCCGGCCGAGCTCACGGCTTCCCACAAGCCTTGCCTGCTTGTCACAACTTATTTTCTCTCTGCTCTGAGCACCTCCTCCTGCGGATTCGTTTCTTAAGCCCCTGCGTGGGAGGGTCACGTGACCTTCGAGAGCGGACTCCGTTATTGCCATTGGCAGGCGCCTAAAAGGCGCCCCCTCCTTGATGACGTGTAATTTGCGCGCCGATTTAGGAAGGGCCTGCCTCGGCTTCCTTCAGGTTCCCACGCCGGCTTCTCTCGCAAGGCGCGTGTGCTGCTGCGTGGAGCTGGTCGCTGGCAGCCATGGAGGTGCTCGCTGGCAGCTATGAGCAGGTCCTGTTTGGGTTCGTAGTACATCGCGAGCCCGCGAGGAGTGGCCACCAGGAGGTGAGACAGCGCGAGCCCGGGGCTGCGGGGGGGATGGGCGGGCTGGTCCCTCCCGGGCGGAACCATGGCGTCTGTTGTTCGTGGCTGGGTTTCCACGGGTAGAAAACGAACAGGCTTATGCAGATAATCTAGCTTTCGAGAGGTTGAGGCCGGAGGATAGTGAGCTCAAAGCTTGTGTAGGAAGATCCTGCTTTTTACAGTTTAGAGGTTTTTCAGAATGAAATAATATTTTCTTGTTATAGTAGATAAAATGTCTACAGACAGAAACGGGAAAAGCTCATCTCTATGGGGAGTGGGTGAATGGTTGCTAGAGGACGTTGGGGCTAACGTAAGGGAGGTGACAGAGCGGAGGGCTAATGTTTGAAGAAATGAAATTTGGTGGGAGGAATGACTGATTTTTTTTTTTTTTTTGGCCTTGAAAGGTAATTATAGTTGACAGAAATTATTTTAAAGTAGTTACTAGAGAATATTTTGAATGTTCAACTCAAAAATATTGTACATAGTTGAAGGGGGTAGGTTGTCTTTTTCATATCTGATCTGTGCCTGCATTTAAAATCCCATTGTGCTCCATAAATATATAGTTATTATATGAAAATTAAAAAGGAAATAAACTTAAAGTATTCGCAAGGCATGAAAAACTAGCATTTTTAACACACGCAAAAAATAAGGTGTTCATTTAAGCTGGCAATTATGGTAGCTCTTCAAGTTCTATTGTAAAAAAAACAAAAAACTTTACCTTTCACTGAGTTTCAGGCCTGATTAACAAAACTACTATAGGGCTGGAGAGATGACTCAGTGGCTAAGAGCACTCCTGCTGTTCTTCCAGAGGATCCAGGTTCGGTTCCCCAGCACCTACGTGGAGGCTCACAACTGTCTGTAACTCCTGTTCCAAGGGATCTGAATAAAGACATACGTACAGTCAAAACACCAGTGTACATAAAATATAAATAAATTATTGCAACTGGACTGGGATGAAGAAAGTGATGTAAATTCACTGATTATTGTAAGTTGACTGTGGGCAGGGTCAAAAGTGCCAGAAGTGTGGAGCCCTTCTTGGTTGAAGGGTTGGTGATCAAAAGAGACAAATACATGAAGATAAAGTATAGCACAGTGTGAAGTTTATTTTTGTCAGGTATGAAAATAAGATACAGGTAATTGCCAACTTAGTCAAACAGTAAACAGGATTAGACGTGTCATCTACAGGGCAGTGGCCCCCACCTTTAACCCCAGCACTCAGGAGGCAGAGGTAGGTGGATCTCTGAGTTCCAGGCCAGCCTGGTTTACACAGAGAAATTTTGTCTTGAAAAACCAAAAAAGAATGATTATTTCTTGACCAGTTTTACTTATCATTACAAATCTGTTTTGTTGAGAATTCCTTAGTGTGTGTTGTGGTTGGGTTTCTATTTATTAGTTTATTTTTTATATATGAATACACTGTCGCTGTCTTCAGACATTCCAGAAGAGGGCATTGGATCCCTTTACAGATGGTTGTGAGTCTCCATGTGGTTGCTGAGAATTGAACTCAGGACCTATGGAAGAGCAGTCAGTCCTCTTAACCGCTGAGCCATCTCTCCAGCCCGTGGTTGGTTTTCTTTTAGTGTACTCATTCCAGATGTACAGCAAGCTGGTGTCTAATACAGCCATTCTCATTTTATAGATGAACAATTGGGAGGTTCATGGGCAAGAGCCGATGCTCAAGGCCACATGGTTTGTGAATACACCATGTCAGGGTCCTCTAGATGTTTCCCAGGCTTATGTGTTAACAGTGCTGATTCTAAATCTAGCCAGTAACCAACATAGCCAGTATTATTTATGCCATTTGAACAGTGCTTTGACATGAAGCTGTAACATGTTTGAGGCAGGTGACTCATGACTTGAGGCAGGAGGATTCAGAGTTTAAAATTTAAGCCAGCTGTGGTGGCACATGTATTTAATTCCAGCACTCAGGAGGACACTTATAGCTACAAAGTGAGACCCTGTCTCACAGAGAGATGCAGGGAGGGGAAGGGGAAGGGGCAGGGGAGGAAAGGGAAGAAAGACACTTAAAAATAAAACTATATGCTTCAGGTACATTGTGTTTTGACTGAAAGGAAGCCCACTGCTCCTGACTAATAAGCGTACCATCCACTCCTGTTGTTCTCTCCGGCGGGATGCGTAGTGATTGACTGTATGCATCTGTAAAGAACTTTGCTGGTTTTGTTTTTTGGAATCTTTTTCTTTCTTCCCTGGTTTGTTTAGTTAATAAAGTTTCCCACGTAGGACCTTTAATTTGAAGAGCACTGTATGTGTGCGTGCCTTCTCCTGTTCTTTGTACTGATCCAGTTATAGTTCTCAAACCAGAAGTGTATAGTAATGAGTGTCTGGTCACCGAGACGGGCAGTACTAGCAGTTCTTGAGGGCTCATGGTAGTACTTAGAAAATATACCATCCAGTCCTGTTTTTTTCTTTATAGGGCTTACCATGTTTCTATGTAGCCTCACATTAACTTGTTTTCTCTTTCCTTAAAGTGGAAGTTGTACTTGAATATAGACCTTTGTTTATTGTTTCTTCTATTACCCATGGTGGTATCAAGCATATGTAATAGAATAGTTCGGTAGACATAGAAAAGGAGGCAGTTGTTACTGGAATTAATCCACATAAGATGTTGAACATTTGAATGAATTACTGATATGGAGGTCTATGGACGTCTACATTACTGGGATCTGGAGGCATGCTATGAAGTTCACTTCCTGTCCTTACACTCCTTATTCAGGTCTTCGCTTCCTTTTTGGGTTTTAATCCGCGTATTATTACATAGTTTTCTCCATTTGCGGGGTCCACTGCTTGCTTTGATGGATTGTGGAACTGTATTCTCAGAGAACTGTGACGTGACTGTAGTGTTGATGATGTTTCTTTCTTTCAGACATGGACTCTTGTGACTAACTTCACTCACCGTGGCCACACTGCCTCCCTGTCAGCGATGGCCTCAAACAGTCGTTATGTAGTCACTGGCAGCAAAGATGAAACAATTCACATTTATGACATGAAAAGGAAGGTAGAGCATGGGGCTCTGCTGCATCACACTGGTAAGTTTGTCTCCGTGCTCTGTTGCTGTGAAGGGACGCCATGATCGAGGCGTCTCTTATAAAAGAAAGTGTTCACTTAATTGGGAGATTGCTTACAGTTTCAGAGGTGTGTGTGTGTGTGTGTGTGTGTGTGTGTGTGTGTGTGTGTGTGTGTGTGTGAGAGAGAGAGAGAGAGGGAGGGAGAGGGAGGTGTCTCTGCAGGCTCTTTGGTTGGCAGGGAAATGATCAAGAATGAAACACAGTTCTGCATGAATTAGGTGACTGGTGCTGGGCCAGACTTTGAGAGTCTGGTACCAGTTCACTTATTTGAGCCATATTTAAGCACAGCAAAATTTTTGAAAAAAGTTTTTTTGTTAACAGTTAACTCAGTCCCATGTATACAACAAAGCTTAAGACATGTTTACTTTGGAGATCTTCACAAAGTCAATATGGCTTCTTCCATAAGATGGTTCTGTTAGAATCAGTGCTCAAGTTTTAGAGCCTAGGGAGAATGACTGAGGTAAACACAATCCCTGTGGGAGTCAGGGCTAGCCTCGCCCTAAGATAGAGGTCATTTGGGCTGTTGGAAAGTACAGGTGGCATCTCTGACAAGGGTGAATTTTCTGGCCTAGAAGTAATGCTCAAGTTTTTGGGGAGCAGGGCGAGTCTAGGATAAGCGACATGATGTTCTGGGGGATACAGCAGAGCCTGCTCTCAGCAAGTAGCAGAGCACTGCCAGGCTGTGAACGACATTTCCCCCAGCATTCCAGGAGAGTCTCTGGAGAGACTTGCACAGGGACATTTCATTTCGCCCTCTACAATGGGGCCATAGCTGAGAACTTCACATCCTGAACTGCAGGCAGCAGAGATGGGCCTTTCAGAGCCCACTGCCAGTGACATAGCTCCTAATCCTTCTCATTCTCAAACCTTTCCACTCCCTGTTGACTAAGCTCTCAAGTGTATGAGCTAGGGGGTTGGGGCGTTCTTGTTTAAACCACCCCAAAGTTGTATCCTTTAAGACACATGGAGGGGGTGTTACCACTTTATAGGTGAATTCAATTAGACTGTTTGGTGAATGTCTCTACTGTGTCCAGATTCTGTGATGGGAGATAGAGAAATTGTCTCAGGTAGGTTCTGTTGCTGTGAAAAGGCACCATGATCACAGCAATTCTTAAAAAGGAAAACATTTAATTGGGGATGGCCTATGGTTCCGAGGTTTAATCTGTTATTGTCATGGCTGGAAGCATGGTGGCATGAAGACAGATACGGTGTTGGAGAAGTAGCTCAGGGTTTCTACATGTGGTAGGCAACAGGAAGAGAGAGTGACACTGGGTCTAGCTTGAGCACTTGAAACTTCAAAGCCCATCCCAGTGCACACTTCTTTCAACAAGGTCACACATACTCCAGCAAAGCCACACGTCCTAATTGTGCCACTCCCTATGAACCCGTGGGTGCCATTTTCATTGAAACTACCACACAAATGAAGGGGGAGATGTGCCTTATCCTTAGGTTGCTTTCCTGTCCTATAAGCAGGGAGGTAGGCAGGCTTTTCTATAGCGTCTCATACACCTACAGCCTAAGCATGCTTACCACAGAGGACCTGAGGTGTGCCAGAGTGAACTACAGAGGAACAAAGGTCATTGGAACTGAGGCCAAGGAGGAGAAATGGTTCTCATGCCTGTGCACAGTTGCCCACTATAGAGGCAGATCAAGGGATGAAAAGATTAGCTGATTTTTTTTAAATTGTATTTTTCATGTAACAGAGATGAAGGTAAAGGCAGAGGAGAAGTCAGCATTAATTCAATTTGTATTTAGCTTGAGGAACTTGGCCAGAGTTTCTCCCATAATGAAAGGCATATTAAAATAGAACCCTTTCTTCCCCTTTAATGTTTGAGGGTTATGCACCGTGTATTGGTTTCTAGGATTTCAGTTGGAATGATAGTTACTTGCGTCTAGCAGAGTTGTGAAGCATCTTTGCCAAGGGCCTTGCTCTTGAGCTGAAGCTAGGCTTGGAGTGAGTAACCTCTACATGCAAGGTGTTACACATTCAGGAGTTAGGAAGGACTTAGGTGGGAGGCATGCATAGGGACCCTGCCCTCCTCCCTTGGTTGTGTAAGTTCTGTTCGTTTCAAATAATTAGTAATGGATAAGTTCTTGTCTAGGGAGTAGGTGGGAGTCATGGGCAGAGGGACCAGACGTGAGGAAGTAGAATTACTAGAGAGGATACCAGGAGGTAAATAGATGGAAACAGTGACCCAGGGGTTTTCGTTATATTCTGCAGAGGACCAAGTAATCAGTGTGGAGGCTTTGTGGACCTTATGCATGGCCCATGTTACAATCATTCATCTCTGCACAGGCAGTGTGTTCTAGGAGGGTGAACTGTGCCTGCTGTCCAGAAGCAATGGTTTACAAAAACAGACCTCTAAGCTAGTTCACACAGACTTCAGAGGCATCATAAGGGGAAGGTGTGGGTTGAAATGTTTTGTGGCCAGAAGTTTGTAATGTTCTTCCACCCTCTTTCTAATACTTGATCGGGGCGAGGAAGTCTTGGGAGAACAAGGCTTCAGTTGGTGGTGGGAAGCAAAGGTTTGGAAGTGATTGAAATGATTAAGGAAGATGTGTTAGCCATGGACATGGAAAAGTAACATTTTATAGCACTGTTAATAACTACCAATGGCAATAAATAAGAATACAGACGTAAACCACAGCTTGGCATCGGTAGTGATTGAATAGGCGGCTCGAACTTAGAAAGTAGGAGGCAGGGGCAGTGTGCGGAAATGTCTGCATAAACTTTGAGCTGCATTCTTTGGTTAGGTTTTTTTTTTCCTGTATTTTTGAGACAGGATTTCTTTGTATATCCCTGGCTGTCTGGAGCTTGTTCTGTAGACTAGGCTGGGCTTGTCTCAGAGATCTGCTTGCCTCAGGATTAAAGGCATACCCCAACTCTGCCCAGTTTAACACTGCTGCTTTTTTTTTTTTTTTAAAGATTTATTTATTTATTATATGTAAGTACACTGTGGCTGTCTTCAGACACCCCAGAAGAGGGCGTTGGATCTTATGGATGGTTATGAGCCACCATGTGATTGCTGGGATTTGAACTCAGGATCTTGGGAAGAGTAGTCAGTGCTCTTAACTGCTGAGCCATCTCTCTAGCCCCAACGCTGCTGCTTTATGCTGGAGTTATAGCTCAGTGGTAAAGCCCCTGCTTAGCATGTACAGAGGCTCTTGAGTTTAGTCTCCTAGAGCCACCAAAACAAATGAAAACTGTTAAGTTTTAATAGGAAAACTTGAATTCTTCACTTAAAACTTTAAGGTATGATTCTGTAGTACCAAGGTATTGGCTTTGTTTTTGGGCTTCTAGGGATTCAACTGGGTCTTGTGTGCTCGTCAGAGCCACTTCCAAACTGCATTCATCTTCCCGAGCTTCCGGTCAAAAATGGATATAATTTTACCTGTCTTGCTTTTTCTCAGGCACAGTAACTTGCCTGAAATTCTATGGCAGCCGGCACT
Organism: Apodemus sylvaticus; assembly: GCF_947179515.1. Classification (NCBI taxonomy): domain Eukaryota; kingdom Metazoa; phylum Chordata; class Mammalia; order Rodentia; family Muridae; genus Apodemus; species Apodemus sylvaticus. Next base: position 26,110,158 of record NC_067485.1, on the reverse strand, counting down.
TAATCAGTGGAGCAGAGGATGGGCTCATGTGTGTCTGGGATGCGAAGACATGGGAATGCCTAAAGATCTTTAAAGCTCACAGGTGAGGCCACGAGTCCCTGTTGGCATTCTCGGAGAACCACTTAAGCTAAGACTAACTGTCGCTTTCCTCTTAGGGGACATGTGACTTACCTGTGTATCCACCCATCTGGCAAGTTGGCTATGTCTGTTGGTACCGATAAGACATTAAGGTAAGTTATAAATGCCCAAGGGTGTATTTACTAAGGTATCTTTTACTTAGTAACACCAAAATACTGTTTCTATGTTGCTCCAACAAAATACCATTTCCATGTAGCTTGAAGTTTTCAGTCATTTAAGTTACTGTAATAACAAGAGCAAAATTGAAAGTCAGTGAAATATTTCATAATGATGGTGTAGAATCCATCTGTATTGGCCTGGCAAGGTGGTGCACATGTGTAACCCCAGCATTCGGGGCAGAGGCAGACTGATCTCTGAATCTGAGGCCAGCCTGGTCTACATTGCAAGTTCCAGGCCTAGCTAGACCCTGTCCAAAAGAAAAAGGAAAAAAAAAGTCCCAAGTTTTCTGTTATTGTAAGTTCAGGAGTGACCCTGAAGAGAAGTGTTTTTGTAGATGGAAATGTAATCAATAACACATCTAAAGATTCATGAATGGGCTGAGCTTTAATCATGCTTGGAGAAAAATACTTATCAATATATCGCTAAAGACTGAAGAGTGAAGCTGTCCTGTGGAGCCTGTCAGGCTTGTTTCCCACTTACTGACATGCTGACCACGCTGTGAACAAACCTCCTGTTTTACAGAACGTGGAATCTTGTAGAGGGAAGATCAGCTTTCATAAAAAATATAAAGCAAAGTGAGTATTTTGCACTTTTTATAGTAACTAACTAGACTATGAATGCATGCAGACAAATTTTTTATATTATTTTATGTATATGGATGTTTTGCCTGCATGTATGCTTGTGTACTGCTTGGATCCTTGGAACCTTGGATGTCAAAAGATAACATCAGATCCCCTGGAACCGAATTACAGACGGCTGCGAACTGCCCTGTGGGTGCTGGCAGTCGAGCCTGGGTTCCCCAGAAGAGCAGTCTATGCTGCGCCATCTCTCCAGCCCAAGATAAAAGCGTTTGTGCCTTACAGATGCTCACATAGTGGAGTGGTCCCCGAGTGGAGAGAAGTACATAGTCGTCGTGCAGAATAAAGTGGATGTCTATCGTCTGCACACGGCGTCTGTGAGCGGCACCATCACAAACGGGAAGAGGGTCTCTGCTGTGACGTTTCTCTCGGTGAGTTCCAGAAGGCGGGGCTGGGAGTTTGGAGGCTTCAGAATTCTGAGGACATTCTGGGCATTGTTTTTTTTTTTTCCCCCCCTAGGACTCTGTGCTTGCGGTGGCTGGGGATGAAGAAGTTGTAAGGTTTTTTGACTGTGATTCCCTGATGTGCCTCTGTGAATTTAGAGCTCATGAAAACAGGTACTCTTTTTAAAAGCACTCTGTGTGTATGTAGACTTATTTAATGTTAGCAGTCAACACCTTTATAAATCTCCATTTGCATCTGTGTGTTATGAGAAGTAAGGTAACAGATATGACTCATATGATTGCTGGCATCTAAGGAGATGATGGAAATGTTATCTCCCTGGATTTCATAATGCGAGAGGGTTGATGGGACTGTGACTAGTTGTTTGGTCCTTTAAAGTAACTGCTACACTTGAATAGCAAGCATTTTTGAGTGAGGCAAAAGCTAAACAATATTGAGCTTTGGTCCTGACTGCTCTTGTCCCTTTTCTTCATTCCTTTGCCTTCCTCTTTCCCCTGCTGCTTTTCCGCATGGGAAAAAGGAAGTAGCATTATTGAGCTCCATCTCCAAGTGTTTGCTGTGTGTATGAGGGGTGGGTAGTGAGTCTCAGAGTAAGTTGATCATATACTTACTTGGCCAGCATCATTCCACACTTAAGAGAGCTCTCTCACTCCTGGCCAGCGGATGCTGAACGTGTCTGGTTTTCAGTATAATTTTGAGAAGGGTAATAGCATACAGCATTTTACTCCAGTGTGGCCCACCAGCCATGTTGTCTCAAGTAAGTCTGAAGTCTTACTTTGTGGGAATGGTTGTTTTGAGAAGCCCGTCTCTGTAAATACCCAGTCCTTCTGTCAGTACACAGCCAGTGCTTCCCGGGGTTAGGAGGCAAGCTCATTTATTTTAATCATGTGCTGTGCGTTTGTGATATGTGTATGGGGGGCACTCTACAGTGTGTCTATGTCAGAAGACAGTGCTGTGGGCTAGGTCTTTCCTTCTGCATTCAATAGTGTTTTAGCGATTGAAGTCAGGGAGCCATTGTACTAGTTCCATCAATGTTATTCTAAAGTAAAGTTACAGTTTTAAGGGGTTTTAGACCTGGAAATAGCATGGTTTTACTTCCATTTGAAACATTTATCCAGTAGAAATGGAAGGTGAGTGGTGTGTTAGGCAACCCAGAAACCAAAAGACAGCTTAGACTAGAAGTGGTGGTTGCCCCTGAGTTGGAGAAACCCATTCTTCTCGCTTTTTCTTCGTGAGCCTGTAGTCAGCGTCTTTCCTGTCTGGAGGTAGAGTTGCTTAGCTACAGGCTTCATCTTGCTTGCTCATCCTTACGTCCTAGATCCCAGAAGATAGTCTAAGCATTGGTGCTTGTCACTTGAGCGCTCTCTTTAGACATGGACATGGGAAGAACTCAGTGGGAGTATGCAGCACTGGTTATATCTCAGGCTACTGTATTAAATGCTTGAAACCTTGATGAAATGCAAGGGACTGTTGTGGTTTTATGACATCACACCCTCTGGAACAAACGGTCTCCGGCATTGATGTTTCTCCCTAGGGTAAAAGACATGGTCAGTTTTGAAGTCCCAGACCATCATGTTCTTGTCACAGCATCAAATGATGGCTTCATCAAAATGTGGACTCTTACGCAGGATAAGGTCAGTGTTCTTGCCACTGTCAGCACACTCAGTGCAGGCCCGACTGTATTATTATACCAGGATATACCATTAAAGCATTGCTTTGTTAGCAGAGTGTCTGATTAAGATTCATAAAACATAGATCCTTGGCTTTTAAAGTCTCTTCCAGCCATAACCTGTATTAGAGTTGTAAAGTTGGGTTACTGCAGAACTGCCTGAGGCTATGAGCTGATGGAGACCAGTCTGAGACCTGTTGCCCTTGCAGTTGCAGTTTTTGTATATTGGGTCATCTTTATCTTAAAGATAAATAGTAGAGAACAAGATTGCCATTACTAAAAACAATTTGAAAAGGGCCTGATTGAGTATGGAGCTCCTGGTAGTGTTGATCCAGATAAGCAGACGCTGAAGTCCTCCTTAATGCTTGCTCCTTTTAGTCTCAGTTTGGAGTTATTTATTCTCAACCCTGTGGATGTGGTTTGTTGAAAGTCTGTGTGCAATATAATTTGTGTCTTGAGAATTTTACAGTTTCTGGATACCTTGAAGAAATTGTGAGCAGTCTAGTGAGAGCAATTATAAACTGGTCATCAGCTCCTCTGAGTGCCACTGTCTTGTCAGGAAGACACAGGCTTGCCTTCCCTGACAGAAGGGCTATGTTAGGAGACAATCGTTGGGCAATTTCACCAGTGCATTCACACAACCTGTGGCGGGATATTGTACTTAGTGTGGATCTGTAAACCTAGTGTGGTACACTCATTCTGACACTGACTAAAACATTCTTTTGTGGTACTTAATGGTATACTAAAACTCCAATTTAGATTATTTGGTTATGGAAAAAGTAAAGCAGTTAAACAAAAATTCCTCTGGGTTAAGTATGTTTTTTTTTTTTTTTTTCATTTTGTTTCAGAAAGATCCTCCGTCTTTGCTGTGTGAAGTCAACACTGGCGCCAGGCTGACATGTCTTGCCGCGTGGTTAGACAGGGCAACAGAGGAAAAGGCGAGGCTCCCTCCAGCAGCAGAGCCCTGTCCTGGTGAGTTAAGTCGATCGCTTAAAAGACTGAGCAGGCTGCCTGCCCCCTTGGGTTGAAGAGTCCAGATGGGGCCATCTGAGGGGAAGAAACAGTCCTTAATGCATTGTCTCATGTGCTTCAGAGCAACCCAAGACAGTCAAAAAGGATTCTGGTGACACAATTGAGGAAGAAACATCGGAACCTAACTCAGAGAAATCTGACGTAACTGGTGACAGCAAGCAGCCAACAAAAGGAAAGAGCCCAGCAACAGCCAAGAAGAGGAAAATGGCAAATGTGTCGGAAAAGAAGGGAAAAAAGAAAATGTAACTCCATGGCAAATCCCTAACAGAAAGTCTTTTTGACAGAATTCTCCGTTTTAAATATTATACCTAACTTCTCCATGTGAGAAAAAAATTTCTCCTTCTGGAGAAAATATGCACCTTCAAGAAAGAACCACTTTTAGGTGGTGCTTTGTTTTGTTAAATGATAAAGTTATTTTGGCAGATGGCATTTTATTATATATTGTAGTATATAGTGATTGTTTACTTTTTTACGGTTCAAAGCAAGTAAAGTTCTGAAAATATTGTGTTTAAAATAATGCAGTGTTTAAATATATTTATTTGGTGATGCCTAGGACCAAGCCCAGAGCCTCTGGCTCCTGCTCGCTGCACAGACCTGTTAGTGAAGGATTTTTCAGACAATTTGCTTCTAAGCAATGGGTAGCAGGCAAATTTAAGGGCAAGAAAACAACACGTCTCATAATTGTTTGTCTTTCCAAGCATCAGTGCCCACCTAAGCTAGTCTTAAACAGTCTCAGCTCACTTCCTTGGTGCCATGTCTGCTCAGTGTCACCGTAAACTTCTTCAGACTGGTGTGGGATTAAGATGTGTCAGTGTGGATGATGGTCTTAGAACAAGCCTAGCAAACTGCAGGTACTTAATGACCATGACACGTGTCTTAGGGTTTCTATTCCTGCACAAACATCCTGCCCAAGAAGCAGGTTGGGGAAGAAAGGGTTTATTGAGCTTACACTTCCACATTGCTGTTCATCACCAAAGGAAGTCAGGACTGGAACTCAAGCAGGTCAGGAAGCAGGAGATGATGCAGAGGCCATGGAGGGATGCTACTTAGTGGCTTGCTTCCCCTGGCTTGCTCAGCTTGCTTTCATATAGAACCCAACCAGCCCAGAGATGGTACCACCCACAAGGGGCCCTCCCCCCTTGATCACTAATTGAGAAAATGCCCCACAGCTGGATCTCATGGAGCCACTTTCTCACCTGAAGCTCCTTTCTTTGTGATAACTCCAGCCTCTGTCAAGTTGACACAAAACCAGCCAGTACATAACACCCTGTCGTCATAGGGCATATTTTGTCAAGTGGTACACACCTTTAAAGAAACTTAGGAAGCAGACAGGCAGATCTCAAAAGGCAGAGTTCAAAGCCAGCTTGGTCTACAGAGTAAGTTCAGGATAGAGCTACAAATACATATAAATAAAAAAAAATAACACCTTCATAGATGTCAATTGTCTGAATGTCTTGAGCTATCAAAGGATGGGAAATCCCGAGGGCATAATGTGGGTAGAAGTCAAAAGATTAAAGTCGACGGGCCAGTGAGATGGCTTGGTGGCTGGTTGAGTGTACCTACCACCAGGCCCAAAGTCCTGAGTTCAGTTTCTGAAGTCCCAAGTTCTGGAAGGAAAAGATTCTCCCCACAACTTGTCTTCTGGCCTCCACGTTTGTTACACGGCATGTGCTCCTCTCACATCCCCACTTACACAAAAAGTAATCCGTAATAGAGTTTGGTTGTCTTACAAAAGATGACTTGGCATTGGAAGGAGTTGTATATAAACTTAATGTTTCAGTTGGGCATGGTGAGACATCCTTGTAATCCTGGCATTGGGAGGTAGAGGAGGTCCAGGAATTCAGGGTGTCTGGGACTACCTGGGATCTCATCTAAAGAAAACAAAAAGTTAACAATAAACATGGGCTTCAATAATAGACACGGTTAGCTGGAATCTCCAGGCTGTCCAAGCTGGTGTAACAATTCTCTGGTTTAATTACAGGTTGGAGCCTGACCTTTCCTAGTGCCTACGGAAGTGAGTTAAATATCTTCTACCAGTCCTAGTTTATGTAGGGCATCCTTTTGTTCCAGCATCATGGAATCTTGGTGCAGTCAGCCACTGTTAAATCCACAGTTGTCTCCTGAGAAGTGCACAGATAGGGGAAGTGCATGAGGCTGGAATAGTGATTCAGATGGCATGTGCTGGAGCCTCAGTAATTGGAGAGGATCAGTTGAACCCAGGAGTTCCAGGCGAGCCTGGGCAATACAGGACCCCCGTCTTAGAAAAACAAAAGTAGAAAAATAGGAAATGTGTTAAACATAAATTGTACAAGATGCTGTATTCACAGACACCAAATTTATGTGAGACACTTAAGTATAATATATGGGAGACAAAACATTCACAATCCATGACTAGGGGTATCACAAGCCCCGAACTTAACTGCATGTGTCCTCTACAGCAAGACCCACAGTGCTCCAAGGGCCAATAGGTACAGTGTATCTCTGATGAGAGTGTGTGTGATTCTGTTCTGCAATACCATCTGCTCCAGGTTGTCACCATCTTCATGAGGTCAGCGGTGCCTCCTTGCAAGGGATGGTCCCAGCTGGGCTTGTCGACTGCCTTCATTTATAAAAGGAGTGGAGAGGGTTGTGGGACCCCGTCCCCCACCTAAATCCAGTTTTCCCTCCCATCCAGTTTCATACATTCTGCCCTCATTGCATGTGACTTGAGGAAAGGCTAATAGGTGAAGAGGGATTAGGGGAGGTCATCATTTGTGCTGGGTATAGGTCTTCCAGTGTGACCTTTTTTTTTTTTTTTCTCTCGAGATAGGGTTCCTCTGTATAGCCCTGGCTGTGCTGTCCTGGAACTCACTCTGTAGACCAGGCTGGCCTCGAACTCAGAAATCCGCCTGCCTCTGCCTCCCAGAGTGCTGGGATTACAGACGTGCGCCACCACCGCCCGGCTCAGTGTGACCGTTTTAAGGTCACTCATTTCTGCCTGAAACCTCTTAGCCATGCTCTGTAAACTTAATAAACTCATTGGTTCCTCGGATGAACTTTGGTTTGTAATAAGACCTGAAGAGTAAATGCTTAGGCTCTCTCTCCTACGCAAAATTTCTTAAAAATAGATTGGTTCTCTGTTTAAACGTCTCCTCTTAAGATCTATCCTCGGCACATGGCAGTACATAAATACTTTTTGAGTTGCTTTGACTTGTGGCTGATATGCCTCTTTGACCAGCCTGGCACCCTCTCCTGCTGGCTCTTATTTATCCCATTTTCCTTGTATTTAGCTAGCTCACCAGCAAACCTAGCTCACCTCTCCCAACCCGGAACCAAGTCACTCCCCCTTAGTTGAAACCCCGCCCAAGGTGATGCCCAGCCAATCCCCTTAGGGCCCGTCCAAGCCCCACCCTTCCCGCTAGGACGCAGCGCGCGCCGTGACGTCTGCACACCCGGCTCCTGACCTCGGTTCCTCGCTGCTCGTGCCCTTGTCGTCGTCTGGCGCAGGCCCCCGGGCTCCGGCTCCGGTGTTGGTTGGTTGGGTGTGTTCTTACTTTGCAGACTTTACCACCCGGGAATTGTTCTGCACGCGCAGGCTGTCCGGTGCACTCTGCTGAGCGAGCTCGTATCCCCGGCCGGCTTCCCGCCTCTCTAAAAATGTTCTGTATCTGCGGTTCCGGGAGTGGAAACCGAAACGCGCGTGCGCTGCTGCTTCCGCGCCACGGAGTGCTTTTCCTTAAGAGAGCAGGAGTCACTTTGTAGGCACGTAGCGCGTCTAGTGCAATTGCGACTCGGGTTCCCGGGCATTTTCTGGTCTCTTGCTCCAGCCTAACAGGAGCTGAGGGTTGCGTTCAAGGGTTTCTAAAAGTTTGCAAACTGAGTATCGAGGACGTATGCGAGAAAGCAGCCTTTACTATGACCCTCGGAGACGCTAAGAGGAGTGGAGGTATAGGCCATTTGTTTTCTGATTTAGCTATCAATTAACTAATGAGACAGTCAGCTGGTCCAGAGCTGATCAGTGACTCCTGCTCGCTTCCGTGGGCCTGTGCTATAGCGGAGGTTGTGGTAAAATATTTGGTGTCTTTACAGCACTTAGTATTCACGGAAGGGTTTTACTTGTTACCCAGTTACCTTCACTGGGCAGCCGAGCTAGGGCGACTAGTGACTGTGTGTTGAAGGGCCAGTTGAATCCACACCCAGCTGTACCTTGAACTCATTTCTTTCTGACTGCTAGAGGCCTGCGAGTTCCTAACTGCTCTAACCTCTCCTCCACAGGTGCAGGCCTGGTGTGGTCTCCAAAGTGACAGAACAATGCAGAAGGACAGTGGCCCACTGTAAGTGCCCTGTGCAACCAGAGCACGTGACAGGAGCCTTCAGCTTGGCACTGCCCAGGAGGCAGCGTGGGTTGTGGCATGATCCTTGAACTAGTGGCCTGGGACCCGGACTAGAATCCAGTTCTGCCGCTGGCTAGTTCTGTCACTAAGCTTGCCACCTGGCCTCTCTTTCTTTCTGATTGGACACTGACGGGGATTTGCTGGAAATGACAACCTTTTTGTCCCAGCTGACGATTTAAGCAATTTACACTTATTTATTTGTGTGGCTGCATTTGTGCCGGGTTGCGATGGTAGGGGTCAGAGGACGATTTGTGGGAGTTGATCCTCTTCTGTTATGCAGATCCCTTGTCATGTAATCAAACTCAGGTCACCAGCCTTGGGGAGGTGGGACGCACATTACCAAGGCTGAGCATCTCTCTGCCCCCATCCAGGGATTGTGTGGGTTGTGTTTTAAACTTGGTTGGCACTGGCTTCTCTCTTTCACCACTTCAGGGTGCCTTTACATTATTTGGGATTCGGCTACGCAGCCCTGGTTGCCACCGGTGGGATTATTGGCTATGCCAAAGCAGGTAAGCCTTTCCTGTTACACCTACAACTGTCACCTTAGTCCAGTGAAATGTGGGTCCCCAGAGTCCTTGAAGCCTACTAGTGCTTGATTCAAGTTTGCTTTAGGCCCTGAGTGCATCCTGCATAGTTAAGCTCCTGTTGTTTTTTTTTTTTTTTTTTTTTTCTGCACTGGCCTCTCATTATCTGGCTGAACCGAGCCAGGCATATTTTTTTCTTCTTTACATAGAGATAGGCAGGGGTGGCGGTGGGTGGGTGTTATCAACCGTAGCCATAGACCATGCCGTCTCTCAGTTCCTCAAATAGGAATCCTCTTGTCTCTGCTCATGCTGTATTGTCTAACATAGGCTCAAGCCGGGGCCTCGTGTGAGTCAGACAAGCACCGGACTGAGTCACACCTCCTCAAGGAGAGAGGGCTGGGGTGATAAGACTCTGACTTCTGTGGTAGACTCCGAAGATTCCCCCATGCTGGGAACACTGGCTCTAACTAAGCCTTGTGAGGACAACCTCTCTTTGGCAGCTTTCCTCTGCAGGGGAGGGGAGTCTTGTGTGTTCTTTATGTGATGTCTGACATCACAACATGGAAGCCTGTTTGTTTCTCCCCAGGTAGTGTGCCATCCCTGGCTGCTGGACTCTTATTCGGGGGCCTAGCAGGCCTGGGCGCCTACCAACTGTCTCAGGATCCCAAGAATGTGTGGGTTTTCCTAGGTAAGTTTGCTTCAGGCTCTGCCGCTGTGTTCTCTGGTGGGCGCGGGTGGCAGGTTCTCTTCCCTGCTTTTCAGCTGCTTCTGCCAAGCAGAGGGTGGGCTTCATCGTGGCGAACCCCTGGTTGTTTCCCTTTTGTATACTGAACACAGAAAGGTTTTACACAACATGGATTTAATCTTTGCAGTGGGATTTGTTTTAAACCGGACAAGACAGCATGGGTTAACTTCTTATCAAGGTTCCATACTTACAGACGGCCTGCTTGAAACTTAAAGAGAAATCTCACACATCCCAGGAGGCTTGAGATCACGTAACCTTTTCCCCATCTGGACATCTCTTTCATAGGCAGTTAATTGTGTAAGACACAGGCAGACCTTGCCTTCGGGAAGTATATTTAAGCTCAGAGGCGAGTCAAGCACTATGACTCTGTGGAACTGTAGATAAAGTGCCCCGGATGCAGCCCATGCAGGAAGGGTTACGGGAAGATGACTTCTTATCATGGTGTTTTCTGACACATTTTTCTTGGTCTCCACCTGAGTGCTAGCCATTGCCTCAGACCTCTGTGCGGTCTCCTCTGTGCCTCTCACACGAACAGTGTAAGGACACGTGCAAAGCTAACCCTCCTAAAAGTGTCACTGGCAGTGTGACAGAATGGGCTCTGCACACCAGCAGTGGGGTAGGCCGGGAGGCCAGCTGTGGACAGTCTGAGGAAAGAGGATGCACTGGGTTCCCAGGTCTTCCCAACAGCTTCCTCATCGTGCTCTGAAACGGCTCACACACCAGTTCTGCCTGTCTGATCCCAGCATTCTGCTCCCCACAAGAGATCCCATGAGTACTTGATTGAAACAGACAGACCAGCAACCACTAACCGTACTCTCCTGTACGGCCTGCAGGTTCTAGGCCATCTCTTCTTCCCTTTCCCTCCTCTACCAGGGCTTTGGCTCCTGACTGTGAACTGTCTCGGGCCCATCATTTATCTGTATCCCTGTGTAGGGTCTCCACACATGAAGTTCACATGTGTCTTAGTGTTTCTATTCCTGCACAAAACATCCTGACTGAGAAGCAAGTTAGAGAGGAAAGGGTTCATTCAGCTTACACTTCCACACTGCTGTTCATCACCAAAGGAAGTCAGGACTGGAACTCAAGCAGCTCAGGAAGCAGGAGCTGATGCAGAGGCCATGGAGGGATATTACTTACTGTCTTGCGTCCCCTGGCTTGCTCAGCCTGCTTTCTTATAGAACCCAGGACTACCAGTCCAGGGATGGTACCACCCACAATGGACCCTCCCACTCTTGATCACCAACTGAGAAAATGCCTTACAGCTGGGTCTCAAGGAGGCATTTCTGCAAGGGAGGCTCCTTTCTCTGTGATAGCTCCAGCCTGTGTCAGATTGACACACAGAACCAGCCACTACAGCGTGTGGTCAGCTTTGTCTTGTTTAGATGAGGAAGGATCTTGGAGCACACTTCCTCTTCAGCCGATGGTTTCCCCTTCCCTTTCAGAAGCTTCTGGAAAAACCCATTTCACTTTTCCTCACTTCATCCTCTTCCATCCTGGTCCCACTTCAGTCTCTGCTTTTGTCCCCTTGACTGTGGCGTGCTTTACCGAGTCTCACCTGGACCTGTACAGAGCTCACCATTGTTTTTTGTTTTTTTGTTTTTGTTTTTGTTTTTTAACTTTATTTCACATGGCCAGAGTCGCCTCTCAACACAAATGGCCAATGACCTTGACCATGTCACAAGCACCCTCCTGTCAGGCCTTTGCGTTTTCTAGCTCCCCAGCCTGGAGCATACTTTCATCAATTCGTTCACTCCTGCTTTCCTTGCAGACACTGGCTAAGTCTTTGCTTCCTTCGTTAACCCTTTTGTAATATTCCTGAATCAATTGCCCGCTCCGATTAGGTCACGTGCATAGCATTTATTGTAGCACGAATTAGACTTTGTGATTCTTGAAGCTAGCTTGCAACCTGAGACTTGAAACACCGAAAGGTTGGAGACTGTTGTTGAGTACAGTCAAGTCTCTACCTTAGCACGTACAGTCAGCATCTTTTCTATCAGTAGTCAGCAAGTTCTGCCTTTACCAGTAGCGTAAAGGAACTGCCTGGTAATTTTTGAAAAAGTGAAAACATTTATGACTGAAGCGTGGGTTTTGCAGAAGAGTGTTGAAGATGAGGCCACAGGATGCTGGGCTTGGGGAGATAAGTTCCCCTCACTGCCACCTTAACAACATGCCTGGCAGAACAGCTGTTCCAGGTTCCAAGAGCTGTCCTGATAGAGGCACAGTGGGGGAGTGGCCCAGCCGCTTGTGATAGGGTGTGTTCACAGCTCAAGGGACCAGGAAACAGAGATTAGAAACCGGGGTGGCTGCAGCCTTCAAAGCCCCACTTCGTCTGTCCACTCCATAAACTCCAAGGTAGTGCCCCAAGCACTTGAAACAGCATCTGGGGACAACAAGAATCAACCAGAGCAGAGTGTGACGGGCCTTACTTTGCCAGTGTCTGTCCTTAGACCTGAATACTGTGGGTGTTAGTGAAGTTCTCCCCTGAGCCCTTCAGAGGATGGAGTCTGGGCCTCAAAAGGCGGATGGGACATCACTTCTGTGTCCCCTGTGTGTGGGATCTGATATGTTGACTTTTTCTCTTTCTCAGCTACATCCGGGACCTTGGCCGGCATTATGGGGATGAGATTCTACAACTCTGGGAAATTTATGCCTGCAGGGTTAATCGCAGGAGCCAGGTACTTTTCCGTGCCTCTTTACATAGACAGCGTTTAGGTTTCTGCTCAAGAGGCTCCATCTGGTCGGAATGTGCTCGCTCTGGTGGGCGCCTGACTCTTGGCTTCGACTCCCATTTTTAGGGTGTACAGAAGTAGCACAGGCTGCAGAGGCCTTCCTGGTTGATTTAGTACCTACGTGTAGTCACATGCCGTAGACACTGTCCTAGGCGTCCCTATGGTAGTTTCATTGTCACACGCCCTTATGTGCAATCGTGTGACACTGTCCACATTGGTTCTCTATTTCTTAGTTACTTGAGTGTCCTTTATTGAAAGTTTTGCTAAAAAGGAATTTTTGTACTGAATTGATTTTCTAATTTTAATTGTAAAATCTAAACCAAACTCTTTTTTTTTTTAAATTTATTTATTTGTTATTTATGTGAGTACACTGTAGCTGTCTTCAGATACTCCAGAAGAGGGCATCAGATCCCATTATAGGTGGTTGTGAACCACCATGTGGTTGCTGGGAATTGAACTCGGGACCTCCGGAAGAGCAGTCAGTGCTCTTAAGCGCTGAGCCATCTCTCCAGCCTTAAACCAAACTCTTAAATTGACAAGTTCTTAAGTATGATTAAATGCATTGTGGAGGAAGGAGAATTAAAAAAAAATAGTAATAGCAAACTGTCTCAAGGAAGTAGATACCTCCTTGTCTTTTGGCTGTGGTCATGCTCTTGGTCAAAGCCTTTTACACTGGAAATAAAAGTCTTCATAGATCAAGGTCATAATCACTAAGCTAGAGGCAGGAGACCTGCCAGGAGTCAGCACTGTGGCCCCTAGAGTGTGGGTCCCTCTTGCCCTTTCTTCAGCCTTCCAAGTTATTGTCATTGGCTGAGGAGTTCCTTGTGCCACTGTTGGGACTTGGCGTGGTTTTTCTGTGCCTCCTCGGAGGGGGTGTGTGGACTCTGTTTCGGCACTTCTCACACAGTTGTGAGGGACCTGCATGCTTTGTTCCTTAAAAAACAAAGAAAAAAGTTGCCTGTCGTCTACTTTCCCTGACAACTCTTTTTTTCCTTTGAACAGTTTGTTGATGGTTGCCAAAGTTGGGATGAGTATGTTGAGTTCACCCCATCCGTAGTCGCCATATCCCTGCGTGGGCTCATGAGGAGTTGAAACTCTCCAGACCGCCACATTACAATGTTGAAGAGATAAGTGTAGCCTATTTACATAGTCCGACATTCTACCAAGGCCTCCACTGAGCACACTGAGGCAGAGATGCGCTGTTACTGGGGCGGCCTTTCAGAGGTGGCGAGCATTCCAACCTCGGAGCTCATGCTACGTTCCTGCGGCTTTGTTTGTTGTTATGTCTCACCTTTCTGTACAAGTAGACAAAGGGGTAAAAGACCGGGGGGCCCAGAGCTACACGTCCTGCCCAGAAGTGTGTGAAATCTCTTGTGACATTAGTGATGTGAGATTTTTGGCACAGGTCTGCTATGAAATTATGTTACAGTGTCATATCAGTGAAAATAAAATTTTCTATTAAGAGCATTTCTCTGGTGTCATCTTTGTCAGAGGTGTCTGGGATGGAGCCTGAGACGTGGATTGGTTGTAGGGAAGCTTGGCTATAAACCCAGTATTTTAGATGCAGAAGCAGGAGAGTCAGGGTTATATTCAGTTTTGTAAGTTTGAAGCTAGCCTGTGCTACGTGAAACTGTGTCTCAAAAGCTAAAACCAAAACAGACATGCCCACAAAACCCTTTGAGAATTTCTAAGAGAGACCTGTGTAATAAAAACAGGGACATATGCTTACGTGTCTTAAAGCAGGCTTAGTGTCCTCCATATAATTTCCCTTTGTAAGCCTGAGCTACCTACCTCTGCCCACTACCTCTCAAGTGCTAGGGATTATATATGTGTCTCTAATCCAGTTCACCCTTAAATGCAAGTTTTGAGTATCTGTGTGACGTTTATAGCATAGGACCTTTCTTGACATACTTTTTTTTTTAAAGGAAGGATCTTGTTCTGTGCCCTAGAACGGCCTTGAACTCTCAGTTCTTCATTTTCCAGAGTGCTGGTATTACAGGTGTGAACGACTGCCCAGGACTTAGCATTCTTGAATTACTATGCCAGAATTCTGCGCAGCTGATCTGGGCGCTGTATTCTGGGCTGCACGTGTCTGAAATGGAGCACTGACTCTTTTCATCTGAGGCCCCAGATCTTTCTTCCCCACTGCTGTAGTGAGAGGACGGGCACTTGCTGGGCTGTTATGCAAATACTTTACTTAGATCTGAGATGATTCTATAGCTCCACATGTATTGCTTCAAATCCTAAATAAAATAATAAACTCATTTACAATTGAGTGGGTGTGTGGTGGCTCCATTCTTTGGAGAATCGGGTTTAAGTGCTTTATTTTGAGAAACGGTTATGCCATGTTGCCCAGGTTGGTTGTTAAGCTTGAATAATTCTGCCTCAGCCTTCCAAGTTCCTAGTACTCCAGATGTGTGTCACCATTTCCAGCTTGAGAATCCTTTGTGGTGGTGAGGATCAAGCGTAGGGCTTTGCCTGTACCAGACTAGCGTTAGCTGCCAATGTAATGTTTCTTGTTTATTTCACTTCATTTTGCTCTTGTGATTTTGTTTAGCAGTGCTGAGCTTCGAACCCCGAGCCTCAGACGTGTTTGGCAGATATGCTACCACTCCACCGCCCAACATAGAGTTGTGTTGCAGGGGGTAGGGTGGAGTGGTTAGGGGGGGTGGAGAGGGGGTGGGGGGGTGTGGTGCTGGGATTTGGCCTGATACCTCCAGACCTGTGAGCTAAAACACCCTGTCCACATTGGTCTTGTACGGGAACGAATCAAGGCAGGGAAGACTTCATTGTTCGTCATTCTGTGGCCCTGGTGTTGGATCCTGGGCCTTGAGCACACCAGGCAAGCACTCTACCACTGAGCTATACCCAGCTCTGCTTTGGATTTGTTTTATGTCCCAGGGAGGACTTGAACTTGCAACCCCCTGCCCAAGTATGGGATTGATGAAGATATCCTTTAGTAAGTGACAACAATATATGATTCAGAGATAAATGCAAAGAAAGCTATGGAGTTCAGACACAGGTAGGAACTTTAAATATACAATTGCTAAGAGAAAGCCAGTCTGAAGAAGTAACATATTGCGTGATTCTAGCTATGGGACATTTTAGAAATAAGATAGTTAAGTGTTATAGATTCTAGGGGCTGGCAGTGTGGCTTAGTGGTAGGGCACAACCTTAGCACGTGTAAAGCCCTGGGTTCCATCCCCAGCATAGGAGGGGAAAGAGGAAGAGAGGAAGAGAGGGAGAGAGGCACCATACTGCAAGACATTGCTAATAGGGAAAGTTGGGAGAGGATGGAGGCTGGCTACATGGGAACTCGTACTCTAAACCTGACATCTTGCCACAAAACAAAGCAACATCCCCCGGAAAGGGTCCACCCCCTGCCAGAGATGCGCGCACATTAGTGCTGCTGTACTAAAGACAGCAAGGAAGCACCACCAGCTCGGACACCATCAGCAGATGAATGGATAGTGAAAAGAGGCTTGCTACATGAAATGAGATGAAAATGAAGCGTTCAGGAGGACAGACGGACGGATCTAGAAAGGACAGCATCAAGGAAGAGGGGTCTAAACCCAGGCTACACTGCAGTGTTCTGCCTCCCACGTGGCTCCTAGCCTGTGATGTATGCAGGTGTGTATGCAGAGTATAAGGACTGGTGAGGTCTCAGACCTGGGAAGGAGACCCAGAGAGGAAACTACTGGGGGAAGGATGGGGGTGGGCAGGGAAAGAAGCCGGAAGAGCAGCAGAGGGGTGGGGGGTGGGAAAGAGGAGAACCCCAAGAACACATTGTTAAAAAAAAAAAGTCAGAACATACTGAATACATTGTATGCTGAGTGAAAAAGAAAAATCACAACGAAAAGGGCCGCTGAATATAAAGTTTAATGATAGAAAACACACACTAGTTAAACCATATTATCTATTCAGAGTCCACGTTTCTCAGAAACACCAAGGAATTTTTTTTTATTAGCTTTGAGACAATAAACTTGTATAAATACACATAACCACCAGGACTAGGATAAATTACTATTTCAAGTTTTAACATTTTAAACATGTAAAATATGAACAGCTATATCTTCTATACAAAAATATATGATTTGATAATGTGCTTTTTTGGGCAGTGCCCACAGGATGATGCCAATTCTATCAGCATCTGTTACACAGTCATAAATACATAAAAATATCAGCACGCAATAACATTATTCTTTCCCCCCAAACAATATACAGCGCTAATCATGCCCAGCTCAGCAACTGGCAGGTTTAAAGTACCTAACTTCAAAAATATCTATTTAAAAAAAATTTTTTTTTGGTATAAAAGTAGAAGCAATGAACTGCACGAAACTCTTCCATGGCAACTGAGTGTGTTTGCCCTGCGGCTCTAATGTGGAGGTCAGTGACCTGCAGCAGCGAGGGTTTGCCTGAGGACCAGCTGGCACGTGCTTCACCTTTGTGTCAGGCCGGAACACACGGAGACAGGATCTGGGAGAGTCAGTGGACAAGCATCGGATAGGGTTTCAAGCACGTTCTTAATGATGAGTTGACAAGAGAACCCTGTTTACGATTAACGCGCGGAACTCACCGAGCTAGGGTTGGAAAGTCACTGTGAGTTCACACTTTGGTCAAGGTCCCACAACAGGACTAAAATGAGACGGGACGGGCATACTCTGATAGAGGCTGGAGAGAGGCTTGTCTCCAAGAAAGACATCCCGCTAAGATGTGCCCGCTCGCTCGTCTCAGAGTTTCAAATATAAAAAACTGAAAGGTAGTTTCCATCTTTCTGACATTGCCAAGGTGGGAGAATAGACGCTCTGTCAAGTCAGCCCCTCTGTCATCTCAGCCCCAGGAGCCTGCCTCGCCACTATGGAAAGCGAGCAGAGGCAAATCGGTCAGATTCCTGCAGGGACCAGAACCTCAATAGCTTATTAGGTTACTACGAGACTTCCCAGAGTCGCTCTCTAAAAGCCTGTGTATGTATCTAGGAATTGGTAGATCAAATACTTGATACTTTGGCAAATAATTTATTCAATACTCTTTAAAGTCCCGCTCAAAAGTCTCAGCGTGGTGCTGTGTCAGCACTGCTGGTCACAGGTTAAGAAAATGCATTGCATTTCCGGAAAAGGAAGAGATCGGGAGCCGACGTCCGCTCTTTGAGGCGCCCACGGTTGCGTGCGTCTTGTGGAACTCGGTAGAAATGGACTCTGTAGACGCCTCCCCGGATCAGGGGGCTTGATCGTCCTCTACGGAGCAATGCTTCAGGGCTTCCGCCTCTCCTACCGGTGGCCTCCGTACTTAGCCACCCAGTCTGTCCTCCCGTGCACCGAGGGGACTGGCTGTGTGCGGTTCACAATATTGAGATTTTTGGCTGTGGGATTGTAAGTTCGTCCCGAAAACTGACCTCGGCCAGTTTTTGTGTTCCAGGTATAGTCTGAAAGAGATCAGAATTTCATATATTTGATTATCAAATTCATAATAAAGCAATTCATCTTCATTTTGTAGTGAAATTTGGATTTGCCTTTGAAAGCTGTGAAGCAATTTATTTCCTGAGGCCAGTTCTTGCTATGTAGCTCAGACTGGTCTGGAACTCACTGTGTAGCCCAGGCTGGCCCCAGTCGGGCTCAGCTCATCTTTACTCTCCCAGTGCGGATTTACAGGTGTTGCCCATCGTCTGCCTCAAGCAAAGCCCCTGGTGGAATATTATGTGGGTATTTACTAGAATTTTTCATGTCGTTCAGATACTGCGGCTCTTAGCTAGATAGCTAACTGGGGGTAAACCAAACAAGAGACGGGTGGATCTTTAGTGAGCGAGCGGCACTCAGTGTGGCGGTGACTAATCTCACACCCTGCTTATGTCCCGAAGAATAATCCAACATGGCACCACTACTAAAGACACGCTTGGAACTTTGTGGAATTCTGACTTCCTGGAGCCATACATAGAGGTTCTGTAGTCTCTTTTACAAGTGAAAATATGCTTTGGAGAACTTAGATTTCTCTTTAAGAATTTTTATTTTTTGAGATACCACTATACGGCTCAGGCTGGCTTGGAACTTGCTACATAGACCAGGCTGTCCTGGAGCTCCCAGAGATCTGCCCGCCTCTGCTCACGGAGTCCTGGGATCAAACGTGTGCACTGACACATCTAGCCATACTCTCTTCTTTTCTCTTCTTTTTTCTCTCCCCTCCCCCTCTCCCTCCCTCCCTCCCTCCCTGCCTGCCTGCCTTTTCCCTTTCTAGGGACAGAAGTACTAGGTATTATGCACCTAGCACTAAGTTCCCTTAGTACTAGGAACAGAAGTTAGGTATTCTGCACCTAGACAAGAGCTCTATCAGTGAACCACAGCCCAGTGTCACAGCTTCATCTTTTTATTGGAAAGGCCATAAGTGATCACACAAATCCTTAAAGAGTAATCTTAAAATAAGAGTATATGAGTGTTTTTGCCTGCGTGTGTGTGTGTGTGTGTGTGTGTGTGCTATGTGTGTGCAATGCCCAAAGAGGTCACAAGAGGGCACCAGACTCCCTGGAACCCGTGTTACAGGCACGCATGAGCAGTCAGGTGAGGATGGAAACTGAACCTGGGTCACCTTTAAGAGCAACAAGTGCTCTCAACCAGTGAGCCATGTCTCTAGCTGCAGACGGTAGGATTCAAGGGAGCCCAAACCTTTAATCACAAAGTTTATTTTTATCTTTACTGTGTAGAGATTTGTGAGAGGCCAGTCCAGTGGTAGTGGGTAATTATGATTTGAGAGAGATATGAAATCTGTTAAACATTTGATATTTGAACAAGCTGAAATTGCTTAAAGATCTCCAGGGACAAAGGCATACACCATTATCGAGGGGACTAGAATGTCTTCTCCAGGCCTTCCTCTCTGCCTCCTGACCGCCAGGTTTCATGGATCGATGTGAGTTGGGTGCCAGTCCTGTCCTGGCACTGAGCTTCATGCTCATCTGTCTCTTCACTCTGGGCAGCCACGGATGCTCTTGGAGTAAACTCAGCATCACTGCTCAGATGCACCTGGCCAGTCCGTACCCTCCACAGAATAATGTGTTTGTTGGTCTGGTTTCCCAGACTGGCACCCTGACTGCTATTATAGAGTGTTTGGGGACTAGAGGGAGGGGTGGGTGGGCACGTGCTGTCTGTGGGCTGGCAGGGCACTTCACACTGCCCTTCCTGGGCTCAAAGAGAATAAACCGCCTAATGAAGGTCAGTGCTGTGTGTCTTGTAAGGCCAGTAAATGCACCGTGTTTTCTAGAAGTAGCTGGTAAGGTGTCACTGCTGGAATATGAAAATGTCAGTTGGTTCAAATGGACTCATGAGTGGACTGCAAAATGGAAGAGGAGGTGTGGAGAGGCTGAGGGAACACAGTGATTGTATAAGATTCTATAGGCTCAGGAGACTGAAACACAGGCCCTTCCCAGAGACAGCTAAGCAACAAACAGTTCCTGGAAGGGGGGCGGGGAGACTGGTCATATTGCTGCCTGCAAGTTCTGCAGGAGACCCAGTGTTACAGCTTCTGTGACTCGTTGCCCATACTTGGGGTGGGCTTTTCAACAGTTCACATGCTGGGGTTACCCCCAATAAACTCATCAAGCTCAACTTGGATGGAATAATTTCCTGGACCTATGGCTACCCTCTCTATCTAGGTGAATGAAATAGACTATTCCGGAAAATCCCCCTCCCCACCCCTGGTGTCTCTGTGGCTTCTGTGGGTAGCCACTCCCCCTGGTCTTGTTACTTTTGAGGCAGGGGATGAGGAAGTATTAGGGATTTTTTAAAGGAGCGGTTAGGAGGTGGTGAAGGCATTAGGGCAGAGAAGGAGCCTAGGAGAGGAGAGGAGATAGTCGCGTAAATACGGTAACGTCCGGGTTGTGTCTCTGGAAGGCAGTGCTTTCCTAAAGGGTTGCTTGCTTGCCCCATGAGAGAGAGAGAGAGAGAGAGAGAGAGAGAGAGAGAGAGAGAGAGAGAGAGAGAGAAATAATTACTTCTATTTTTTGCCTCTCCTCCTATCACGGCCTGAGGGAAATATGATAATAAGCAGAGTAACTGGACAGAATCAGAGGTATGAGAGCCAGTTACTTAAAAACTGAAAGCAGGTGTGTGTGTGTGTGTGTGTGCGCGCTAATCTTACAGATTTGAGACAGAAAAGCCTTTAGTAGTTTTTATTTGTTTGTTTTGTTTTGTTGGTAAAAAAGACCCACTCTTAGTTTCTGATAGCAAAGTACTTCTAAACATCATGCTTTGTTTCTTATATTAAAAATGGATGTGGAGTCACGGTCATTGTAAGACTGGTCTAAGACTTTTGAGGCTCCCTAAAAACCAGTTATATATAATGTGCTTGTCCACATGGACAGATGGAAACTGTGCCAGTCACTCTAGAAAGTTCTTGAAACCAGTAGATGTCCAAACTCTGTTTTTGTCACAGCCTGTCTTACGTCCCCAGGGCAGGGCTTTAGTCTTCTCTGCCCCACTAGCTGTTCCTTGGCTGAACCGAGTCTCCCCATCACCCTTCACGAAACACCTCTCTCCTCACAGGGGAGTGCCTTCCTTTCTCAAAGCTGATGCTGCTTGGGGCCTGTCCTGGGGCCAAGCACCAGGTAGGAACCATTGTGGGAGGGAAGCCACTTGGAACTTTTAATAATGTGAGAGTAATTTAAGTCTTCCCTCAAGAAAACAGACCTCCTCATCTTATAAGGGAAAGCCTCTTCTAGTAAGAAATCTCAGACCACATCAGGAGATCACTCTTACCCGAAGCCGACGCACCAAGAGGCGCCAAGTGGATCCTCTGGCCAGCTGATCCCACTTCTTTCTTGAGAAAGGAAGGCATGTATCCCGTCTGGTTGTAAGTGGTGTAGCTCCCAAGGTTTCCTGCTAATGCATTGGGAGTTTCAGTCAGAAGGGGGCCTTTAAGGTGCTATAGAGTGACTGAATATTACCCTTCTTACTTCGAAAGGCTGTGCTATGAGTTGCTGTGGTCTAGGCAGGATGCTGCCAGTCATAGAAATTCTCACTCAGTCCCTGGATAGCCCAGAAGTGTTATTTTATACCCCTGGGTCCTGTGACAGTGAATCATTTCCTGAGCTCCCACAGTTAGTAAGAAGTGAGCCAGTATCTGAACCCTGGACACACTAGGATTTTTGATGATACTATTTCTTAGTGTATGTGTCTCTGTGTGTGTGTGTTGGTGTTCATGTTGTTACTTGTCTAGCTACCATAAGGGTTTTAGGTTCTGAACATGGAGGAAAGCTCTTTCACAGAATCTGGCAGTCAATAATTCTCCTCACTGTCAGCTTCACCAGCAGTTAGCAAAGATCAGTCTGAAAGCAGAACAGGATGGGTTGGCGGGGGATCAGGGGATCTAAGACAGAACCAGTCATGAGGTCACTGCTGCACTGGGAATGAGAGTTTAGGGGCTGCAAGCAAGCAGTCATATGGGGCTGGAGAGGAGACCAGGTAGGCTTATAGAAGATGGGATACAGCCTCTGTATTTGTAGCCTAGGTGTCTGACTGGACGGCATGCTTTAGACAGCAATATGGGAGAAGACTCGGGTTTTGGGGGAGGGGGTTTAGAGGATATTCAGGTCAGGATGCAGAAGTTGGTTGGCTTGGAGATAAGTGATGTTCAGAATTGCTGGTCCTGAAGCAGTGGCTTGGAGGGGACAGTGCAGAAGGACCTGGCGACATGGGTGGGCCCCAGAACATCAGCATCAAGAAGGGAAGGCACAGAGCTCTGTGGGGACAGACACTCAGGTGGGCCCAGAAACACAGCAGAGGAATGGCTAGGGAGGCAGAGAGCTGATGTGCTCAGCTCCGCCCTGGAGATATGGTACTTGAGCAGGAGCTGCTTCAGTGATGCGGGGCAGGCTGTGACAAGCCCTAGGAAATGGGGAGGGGGGGTAAGGGATGGAGACGGGGTCTCCCTGCAAGCCATAAGCAAGCCTCACTATTCAGAAGCAAGGCAGACCTTGTTAGCTAGAGTGCACAGGGTTCTGTGTGCCTTGTCAGCGGACAGTTGGAAATGAGGCGCACTTTCCATGGGTTCCTCCTCTCTCCTGGGGCTAAGCACAGATGCTTGCTCGCTCTTGAAGCAACAAAGGTCAAAGAGCAGCTTTCCTCGTCAGACCCCGGAAAATGGGGCATCCTGTGATGGTTCCAGATGGGCAACTTTTAACACTAACGTATTTATACAAGAACAGTGGCTTGCACTGATTGACCTTCTACCCATCAATATTCACTGTGAATTATCAATCCATTTGTTACTTTAAAAGGCTAGTTTGGACTATGTGGCTGAGGGTGACCTTGAACTCCTGATTCTCCTACTTCTGCTCGCCTGAGTGCCGGGATTACAGGTGTGAGCCACCACACCTGGTTTACACAGTACTGGGACTTGAACCTGAGGTCTCACGTTCACAAGACAGGCTGAGCTACAGCCTCAGCCTTCAACGCCTTGGAAAGAGGTTCAAAGTCATGATCACATCCAGTGGCCACTTCAGAGTGTCCTCTTCTTGTTCACCTTCTCTTCTCCATGGCAAATGCGGTAACTACTGAAGGACAGAAGCCCTAGGCGTAGCTATGATAAGTCTGCCATTTCTAATATTATTTCTTCCATCCTATAGATGGAAACTGGCTTAAATAACTAACTGAAGATAAAAATAGCAGCAAAAGGGGAGATGGCAGGTATTAGAGGCCATTCACTAGGCAGCTGTAGATACGAGGCTGTCCTATTGCCAAACAACTTCACCAAGAATAAAAAGAACTGACAATATCCAACTATATATATAATATATATATATATATACATATATATACATATGTATATACATACATATAATATACACATACATATATACACACACACATATATGAATATACTGGCAATCACATCCAATTATTTTTGTTTGCTGTAGAGTTTTAGGCTGAAAGCTGGCTGTTGGCTTTGGTGTGGCAACCACTAACTCAGGAACTCCATCACTGCCATCAATATCGGCTTTCATTTTAATGACTGGGAATATGTAAGACACGAGCATCAGATTTTTGCTTTCTCAAAATCCTCAGAATATTGATTACAAAGCAAGAACCAATCCCTCACTTTCAGCAGAATGGTTTGTGTGATTTCTAGAAGTTGCCATAACTAATCTACAGCATAATTATGAAGATAGGCAGAGACCATTTCCCAAGGAAGGAAGGGCGGTGCTCGGGATGCTATGAGAAGCTGCCCTGCTTTGACTCTGAAGAGGTCGCCCTGGCCTCTGTGAGAGGACTGGGGCTGAGGAGAGAACCAGGGAGCCGCAGCAAGCAGCTCCTTCCCGAGCTCCTTCCCGAGCTCCTTCCTGAGCCCAGACTTTACCTTGTGGGTCCTCCAGCTTCTCAGCAGACTTGCCAGTGCACGACAGGTTTTCAATCGGTTTAATTATGCTGTCTTCTAAAAGAAGGCGCGTGAGAGACAGAGCCGCAGAGAGAGTGTTAAGGTGGAGCAGAGGGGAGAGGGGTTAGATGGTTAGCAGAAAGACCCAGAAGGAGCTCTACAATGAGAACCGTCTCCCTGTCATGCTACGACACACTCGAAGCTATGGCACCGCCATCTGAACCAGCCTGCGTAACCAGCAGCCTCTGGGAATATTATCTAGAAATAGCTAAGACAAAATCAACGGATTACGGAGGTGTAGTTTGGTGCAAGCTGAGTTCTCAGAGGGTCTGAAGAACTTGTGTGACGTCTATAGGCTAAGCCAGGTGGTGGTGGCACACGCCTTAATCCCAGCACTTGGGAATCAGAGGCCAGCCTGCTCTACAGAGCAAGTTTCAGGACAGCCAGAGCTACATGGAGAAATCCTGCCTTGAAAAAAACAAACAAACAACAACAACAAAAAAAAAAAAAACCCAAAAAGCAGAAAAAGAGAGAAAGAAATCTATAAACTAAAGTTACCCCCAAACTCAAAGCCCCAAAACACATCTGTGTGGAGGATTTTATGACGGGCATGTCTGACTAGAACTGCCAGACTGTGGAGAGTTAGAATGTTACAATCCAGAGCCAATGATCTTGGTCTCTTTTGAGTTCATTAGAAAGTCATTTATTGTCCACTTCCAGTATCCGACCTTACATCCTTTGCACTTAACCAAACCCATAAAATGCAGTCTTATCAGATCACAGTGTCTACCAACCCAAAAGCTAAGTTGTCATGAGACTTATTACAGAGCCATCTCCTATCCCTCGGCGCACACACACACACACACACACACACACACACACACTTGTGGTCACTCCAATCTTTTCCATAATTAATAAACCTCATGAACCTACTTTTACTTGGAATGTGTTACCCGGGGCAACCTGAATTCCCAGCCACCGTTACTCATACATGGTTCAGGAATTGTGTTTGAGGCGAGAGCTGGGTTTTACATGAGCCAATCCAGGATGTTGATGTGGTGTCCGGTGCTTACTGGATTGCACATGTGCTGTAACCACCACTACCAAATTTGTCCAACTCAGTACTCACATTTGTAATAACTCAATGGTTCATAAAGAGTTCAATTGAAATCTAAAACTTTTCATCAGCATTATAGGTGTTATAAAACTAATTTATCTCTCTTTTAAACGGAATCTGAATGTCATAATGAGAAGAGTCTGTCAGCATGGTTGGAAGAGCACAAGAGTTAGCACCTTTCCACAGCTGAACTTTTCACACTCACCCCTTACCCCTAAATCATACTTGAGCGTCCAAATTTTATTCAGATAGAACTTAAGGCTTAAAACTCTAAACCCATCACTCAAAAAATGTTAGGAAAAAATGTTAGGAAAAGATATAGATTTCTGTAACCACAGTAAGTATGTTTTCCAACATTCCTAAATAATAATGGTTTCTTGCATATAACCAATAAAAAGGATAAAGATTATAAATTTTGATTACTAGGCATGGACGGTAGGCATTGCTGGGAGCACAGTGTAATGGGGTGAGTCCTTTCAAGTTGCCAGCAGTGAGTGTTTGGCACAGGAGTTTCTGAGGCTCAGCTAGAGTGCTTTCATATTGACTTTCATTTGTGTCTAGAGAAGCCTAGGAGACCCTTGTCAGTGTGACTACTTGACTGAGAATCATTTTGTTACTATTCTCTGCACTCCAGATTTATGGACCACATGTATGTAGTAATTTATGACAACCCTTTTGAATGTACTGGCAGCACACAGTTCAGTGATACCCTCTTTTAATCTTCTAAACACTAAAAACTGGAAACCCCTTGACTTTGTGGTGTGAGACAACCTTGTCTCTGCATGTAGCCCAGGCTGGCCTCAGACGCTTGGTCTTTCCAGTAATCACCCGGGTTTCACAAGGAGTAGCTCCCCAGTCATGAGGATTACCTCCTTTCTCAACGTATCCAACTGTCCCTTTGACTGACACCTTGGACAAGTTTATGTTTGGGGTCAACTTAGCGAATGAGAAGCAAATGTTTGCGAGGACTGAAGGTAAGCTTTCTAAGAAGGCAGAGCCACTTAGGAAGGACCTTGGTGGCATGTGAGGGGCTGACAAACTAAAAATACCTGTGCTCAAGAAATTTTCAGATAATTTTTGTGTGATCTGTGCCTCCCATAGGGCCACACAGATGGCTGCTGGACGACATACCTGTTACCGGTATATTTACCGCCAAACATCAGACATTGATAGGTAGGTGACTTGAAGCTGTTACCTGCGTTACTCCTCTTGAAAGAAAGGTCCGCCCCCATGGATCCCAGCGACTTAGGAAATAGCTGATTATTCCAAGAGTGTGAATTTATATCCTTGCCTCCAGCTACCAAAGACACATTCTTGGGGTTCACACCTGAGAAGAACAAAGCGGTAGAGTGTGAACGTGAACCCTGTGGGCAGGAGGCTGGAGAGGGGAGCTGTGTGCTTCACACAGCCTGGACATCCTGTGGGCAGGCGGCTGCTGGTAAGTGTAGGTTAATGTGCAGCCAATGTTTACCCCTTTTAGTAAACTCCAGCAAGATCTTGAGCCCCCAGCACAAACCTGGGATATTGACAGCAGACACTTCACCTCCTGTAATACAAACAGCAATAGATACCCTCCTGTGAAGCACCTCATAAAAAAAGAGAGGGGGGGAGAGAGAGAAAGAGAGAGAGAGAGAGAGAGAGAGAGAGAGAGAGAGAGGAAGGAAGGAAGGAAGGAAGGAAGGAAGGAAGGAAGGAAGGAAGGAAGGAAGGAAGGAAGGAAGGAAGGAAAAAAAACTGAGGAAGCACTACATTTTTATCTGCAGCTGATAGCTTGCAGTAATTAAGTGCCCTAAGGCTTATAGGGTGAGAGGTCAGATGATTATGTTCCCATTATGAGCAATACACAGACCCCCAAGGCCTGACTGCGAGTGCATACGCTGATCTGTGGCAGGTCACACCTACAACAAACATTTGCAACTCCTTCTCTGAAGGCCATTGCTCCAGATCTATCCATCCTCATATGATGTCAGGCTTCCTTGCAACCATAAGGTGTTCTTATGATCCCTATAATCCTGAGGGTTGATCTAAGACTTTTCATTTACTTGGCTTTAGGGTTAAAAAGTAGGTTATCCATGTACTATTCTTTGTTAGTCCTAACATATTCAATTATAAGAATAATCATGGAAGCCGGCATAGCACGCCTTTAACCCCAGCACTCAGGAGCCAGAGGCAGGTGGATCTCTGAGTTTGTGGCTGGGTTGGTCTATAGAGGGAGTTTCAGGACAATCAGGGGCTACATGGAGAAACCCTGTCTTAAAACACACACACACACACACACACACACACACACAATTATGAGTCAAAATAAGCACCAACCATGGCTTTCTCTTGAATTCATTGTCTGCTAATTCAGAGTTGCCGGGTCATAACAAATAACCAATAAATGTTTGTCCAAATGCCTTAATTTAGCCCAGCCTTCTACACTTGAAGGAAGATCTTCAGGACAGAGTGTAGCATGATTCAGGCTCAGGTTTAGTTAGAAACAATTCTTTTGCCATTTCCGGTCCAGTTTTCCAATCTTATTTACAGCTGTACTACCCATGTGAAGTAACCTGTGGAGTCTGTTAGGTCTGACAGCTTGCCATAGATCCTTAAAAGCTATATTGGGAAGTGGATCTGTGAAAATGGGGATACGCTGAGCTCCATCAGAGGGCAGGGGCCCCTTTATCCACAAGACAAATATAATACTGCTTTGCTATAAACTTCCGTCATTCAAATGTTCTTTATATTGTTTTCAACAGTATTCGCCGTGAGGCTGTGTTCCAGGACGGCTATTACCTCTGTTCTCTTGTTGTCAGCCCGAGATCCTCATGGGTTCAGTACCAAGCGTTACAAAGCCGTGGTACCTTAAGATTCCCGGTGTGCTCCAATCCAAGGCAGAAACCTCACGGCTGCCTTCCAGCTTCTCTCACTCCTTCACCCCCACCTCCGCCCCACCCCACCCCCACCCCCGCTTACCCCCCTCCAATCATCAGTGTCTACACCTGCAAGTGGTCACTTCCATCTACTCGCAAACCCACTAATTCCTCTCGCTCTGCATCTTCACCTAGGCTTACTTATCAGCAAGACCCACTGTCCAACCACATCTGCATCGTACCCACTTCTATCTCTGCTGCCTCTACCTCGGACACCCGCAGTAACGCCTAGACCAGCCTCTTGGTCTATTTGAGTCTCTAGCCCATTCTTTCCAGCACCAGAAGCTTGTAAATAAATACATACAGCCTACCATTTGGGGAACAACATATTCTTTAAATTTATACTTGTAATAGAGTGCCCAGTTGCTTTAATAAAATTGAGCATTTAATAAATGCGCATCTTTGGCCAGGCTTTGGGGAAGCAGAATTATCCTCATTATGGCAACAGGCATAAAGAATTCTGGTCTCAAAAAGGTCTTTTTTCCTTCCTCATTGCTCTCCTTGTATAGATACCAAGGCCCTTTATTCTGCCCTAGCAATACTTCGGTTAGCAGCAAACATTTGTCTTGGTATCAAATGGCTCAGGCTCGCTCGGAATTCCCAGTCTTCCCGCTCCCACCTTCTGAGTATTGGGATTAAGTGGTAAATCTTCTTTACTTACCTGGAAGGTATCGTGATTGTTTCAAATAGTACTGCTTAGCCGTTGAAGCAGTTGACAAATTTGGATCCGATTTCAAGGACACAGATGCATGTAAATTCCTATTTTCCCCTTTCAAGTGGTTGGAGACTGGGAGTCCTGACTCTGGTAACCTTGGAGGTCAACACGAAGCAGAAGATCAATGCAGGAAAATCATTTGTCCCCCACCCCATCCCTTCAAGGATTCAAACAAGTTGATATAAAACCATGAGTCCTTTTGTTGTTGTGATTGCTAAATGATAACAGCCACCATATCTCTGCCAGCACAAGGAGTCATTTCTAACATTAGACAAGTTGTGGCAGAACCTCTATAGCAGTTCATAGGTGTGCAATCCAATGTGCCTCTTCTGGTATTGCTGCAGACACGGATTTATAATGCTGGAAGACCGCACGGCAGCCCTAGCCGTCTCTACCTGCAACTAAAGTCATTTCTATCTAAGAAGGCTCTTTTGGGCAGGACTCTGGCTGCCCACCCTGGGGTAGCTCTTGATACAGGCAGCATTGTTTTCCTGGGGAGGGTCACCATTTCTGGCTTTTTGCCTTTCCTCTTATTGTGCTGTAGTCTTAATAATTATGGAAGTTCTACTCAGGCCCTGCCGTCCACCCACTTCTCTCCCTGAGGAGTGAACCAGGCTCTCGGACATACAAGACAAATGGTCTACATTGAGCCACACCCCCAGCTCCCTTTTCATTTGGAGAAAAGATGCCCCTTAAGTTGCCCAGGTTGCCACTTAACTTGTAGTCTTAATCCTCCAAAGTAGCTGGAATTATATTGTGTGCTACATGGAGAATGTGTGTGTATGTGTGTGTGTGTTTGAACTCACTAGGTAGGTAGGTGGCCTTGAAGTTCCTGATCCCTGATCCCCTTGTCCCATCTCCCAAGTGCTGGAATTACAGGTATGCGTCATCATGCCTGGTTATTTTGGTTTTATTGTTGTGATTGTTTTGGTCTGATTTTGTGACCAGATATTAGCTGCATAATCTGGGCTGGCCTTAACCAGTTGTATCTTTCTTTTTCAGACTCTAAAGTAGCTGGGACTGTGGGTGTCAGGAGTATGTTCTGTAGGTTGCTCCTTAGAGGAAGTATGCGTAAGGAGCCCCAACAGGGCCTCTGAGCCTCCCATGCCAGGGCTCTCACTTCCACCATGGTTAGCACCTCGGAATTATATCCAAGGATAGCATGGTGGGATAGTATGGCTCCTGCCTAACAGGAATGGATTTGGTTCTCCCCAAGGTCAAGTGCTGTAGGGAAGAGAATGCTTGCGACTAGATTGGGAGCTAGAGACTGAGAGTGACCCACTCGTGTGCACCCTTGACAGTCTCTCTGTGTCTTCAGTGGGGATGGCCTACTCCTGTGTGCTTGTGATAGTGTGTGTGTGTGTGTGTGATAGTGTGTGTGTGTGTGATGGGTATACAATCTATAAAGGGAAGACATCTGCACGGAGCCACGCCAGTGTTTCCCTAGATTTGTGACGTGGCTGTGCGCTTCTTATGCCTCTTCTGTCCCAGGAGAAAAGTAAAGCAAAGTATGTTCCCAAGATGTTCAACAGGTCCAGCCTGCCTGTCCTGCTCTGAGCAGTCAGGGCAGTGGCTAATGACGGCCAGACTCCGGAGGACAAGGAGGCGCTGGGTGCTGAACTTTTCAGGAGAGGTTCCCCAAATGACTTTCAAATGTTTTAATAGGCAGCGATCTTATAATGAACTCTCAATGCCATTGGAGAAAACCGTTAGCTGTGTATAAGACTCTCTGCATTCTATATGCAGGGATGCAAATTTCAGGCAGGAATAGTGATGACCACAGCTCTCGAGAGTGAGCTGGGTGTGGCTGGTGTGGACCGTGGTCTCAGACACTCAGGAGACACAGAGGGAGAACTACTGCAGGCTACAAGTTTGAGACCTGCCTGGGCAACATAGCCAGGTGATGCCACAACAACAACAACAACAACATTACAAAGAACAATAAAGACTGAATACGTGCTTTGCTCTACACACACCACTACTTTCTGGAGGTATGTATAAGATTTCTGGGTTTTGTAGAAGAAAGAACTGATCTTTGTCGTTGTCTTTAATAAAGTCTTTAATAAAAAGATACATGTCCCTGGTGAATGTGCAGCCTTACCGAAATGGAGACTCCTTCTTCTTCTTTTCCTTGAAGGCGTCCATGCTCGGCTTCTTGGAGTGTGAGGCTCCCGAGTCGTCCTCAATGTCGTCACAGCTGTCTCCGGACTTGAAGACTGTCTGACCCCACCGTCTCCGGGCTCCCTTATGGCCTAGTGTGCTGACTGAATTCTGTGGTGGAAAACAAAGGCAGCCACCAAAGTCTTAAATTACCTAAGACCTCCTCGAGCACCTGGCAGTAAGTTCTCAAGGGTCTGTCCCTTTACTGTCAGGTGTTGCTGAACGACAGGACATGTTCTGACATATGCATCCACAGGCAACAGTCACTGGGTGGACACCATAGAATGAATGTACATACAAGAACCTAGATGTTCTAGCCTTCTAGTGTGGCTTTTGTTCACGGGCAGCAAACGTGTTCCACATGCTACTATACTGAATACTGTTAACTGTAGAGGGATGGTTACCAATTGTGTATCTAGACATGTAAACGTAGGCGAGGTACTGTGAGGAGGCTGGGGATACAGGTTAGTGGTGGAGTGCAGAGATAGCGTGCACGTGCACAAGGGTCTAGATCCAACCCAGCTACCGCTGTACTTCCTCCCCTGGCCCCGCCCCCAAATAGAGGAAAAGGCAGGAAGAACTTGAAGCAGCTAGTTAACCTCCACAGTCAGGAATAGAAAGGGAAAAAAAAAATACACGCCCGCCTACAGGCTGCTCCACTCCTATTCTCTATTTTAAATGTTGTAGAGAACCCAAACCCAAAGAATAGTACCATTCAGTTTGGGGCTGGCTCTTCCTGCCTCAGTGAAATTACTGAAGATAATTCTCCACAGACATGCCTGAAAACCTACTGGCTCTAGGCAGTCCCTCACCGAGAGCTCCATTCCAGGTGATTTTAGATTATGTCATACTGACAATTAAAACTAATCAGCACTGGGTACTTGTGGTCCGAAGTTCTGTGTTGGCCCCTCATAGATAGAATCTAGAAAACCGAGACTTGGCTGTGAACTTTTCTGCCCTTCTCCTAGAGTGGAAACAGCTTTATGGAGGACACTGAGGCTGGCATGTCCCTGTGTTTGTCGAGCTGTCCTCTCTAAAATGCACGCATCACCTTAGAGACAATGCATGAAAGCCATTGTAGAGCAGATGGCACTGGGACAGGGTCGCCCTCGTGTCTTCAGCCACTTGCTGAAGAGGTGGAGTCCGAAGGCAGAGCAGCCTTATTCCCTGAGAAGGTGCCAGTGCTCTGGGTTAACCATCATGGGCTTCCTGTTTGTGAGAAAATATTCTACTGTTTAAGCCACAGTGGTCAGGCTTCTATCATTACTGAACGTAATTCCAGTCGACACAAAAAGAGAAAGGGCATAGATGACTTTAAAAGGGAAGGCCTCTGAGATGGCTGGCTGGGCTGAAAACCCCGACAACCCAAGTTCCATTCCAGGGACTGCAGGATGGAAAGAGAGAACGGGTTCCTGTGACTTGCCACACAAGTGCTCTTCCCCAAGAAATAAACACATGTACTCAAACATTTAAGATTTAACTCTAATTGTCATAGAGTAATGTCCCTATTTACAGGGACAGGGATGAGGAAGAAGCTGAAACTTAGGACGGACTGCGAGCTGCTTTCCTATAAGCCAATAAGAACGTGGTTACAGGCAGCGAACAGAAGCAGTTACAATAAGGAACGGAGCTTGGAAGGACGGCCAGCTGCGCTGTGAACTTGAGGATGCTGGAAGAACAGCTTAGGCGTGCCCAGAGCAGAGCTGCTGACACCAAGGGGAACGGCAGGAAAGGACACCAGCCAGCCTTACCGCCACACACCGTCAAGAGGAACACTTTCACAAACCAACAGGATTAAGTATGGGATGAATAAGAACCGATGCTCTGGATGCACAGAGTCAGCAGAGGATGACATTCAGCTAAGTGTGGGCCTTCCTCAGCTGGACTGCCCGTTATCGTGAAGCCAAAGGCTGATCCCTGCTGAGCCACATCTGTACATATGGAATGAATGATTCTGCATGTTTGGGAAGACTGGGGGCGGGCAGATAACAAGTAATGCCTTTGAAATACAAAGCAAACATTTGCGGTCTGTGTCAATACTTTGTCATAGAATGAGGGCAAAGATTTGGGGAACTGGTGGGTCATATTAGGTATCATTTTTCATGTATACACACACACACACACACACACACACACACACACACACACACACGATTCCTTGTGCTATGGTAGGTAGTCCATGCAAGCACCAGTCAAACCAGTGTCACAGGTTTTTACAATGTCCTCAACAATGATCAGAGGCCAGTGGGACTGGATCAGTGCATAGTTAATTTATGAGTGATCAGCAAATCAGTGTCAATCTAGAAGGTTCTAGCTGCTGCCCAAGAGCATCCTGCTTTTCTGTTTGTCATGAAGATACAGGGATGAAAACAGACAACCAAAAAATCCACTGATGTCAGGATTGTTAGGCCCAGGAGAGAAAACCAGCGTTCAAGAAGAAGAAATTTGCAAGGTAATTGGAGACCTTTAACTCTTTGAACCCTAGGGATGGAATAGGCAAGTTAAAGCCTAGAATATGTGATCTGCAGAAACAGTTAGTAACAAAACAGACTCACAAAGATTTCATGGCTAGAACGCCCATCCCAGGGCTGGATTTTAGGTGCTTTAACTTGGTGAGTACACCCAGGGGCTGAACACAGTGGGCAGTTCTTAATAAATATGAACAGTGCTCAGTAAGTACCAGTTTCCTGTCCTTTCCTCTCAGTGTGCACCCCCATCCGATGGCCTTCTGAAGGGGGAAGAGGAGATGCAACCCTCAGAGGCCAGAGCGGCCCTTCAGTTTTGGAAGCCATTCATCCTGCTTTGCCCTCCCTGGTGTGAACTGTCTGCTGCTCATCCAGGCAGCGTCATTCCGGGTGGCCAGCAGAATGAGGAGGCGGCTTCGTGGCCTGTCAGAACAGTTACTTGCAGAGCATATGATGGAGTTGGGGCTGTTTTACCCAGAGAGTAGGTGGTTAAAGGTCTGTTTTCAAATATCTGTAGAGAACCACACCCTCCTTTATGTTACATGCCATAGAGACCACATTCTCCCTTCTGTTATACACCATAGAGACAACATTCTTCCTTCTGTTACATGCTATAGAAACTACTCTCTCCCTTCTGTTACATGCCACAGATACCACACTCTCCCTTCTGTTACATGCTATAGAGACCACACCCTCCCTTCTGTTACATGCTATAGAAACCACACTCTCCCTTTTGTTAGACGCCACAGATACCACACTCTCCCTTCTGTTACACACCATATTCTCCCTTCTGTTACACGCCATAGACACCACACTCTCCCTTCTGTTATAAACCATAAAAACCACACTCTCCCTTCTGTTACACGCTACAGAGATCTACAGTCTCTGATATTCAGAGCTTGTGAAAACTCTTTTGGACCCTGGAGGCTATTCATTTATCCAGCAAATATTAAAAATCCACCCCATGGCACCTTCTAGATTCTGGAGTTAGAGCAAGAAACAAAGCAGACATATTTCTGATGTCTCCCAACTTGCTCTCCGGTAGAGGGGGAAATGCTAGACAAGAATACAAGAGAGAGAAGTCAGCAGAATGCAAGGTCGGGTTTGGTATTAGTGAGAGATGGGGGAGGTCATACAAAGACGGGAAGAGTCATTGGGGATGGTTCAGGAATTAGATGCAGTGTTTGCAAAGAACTGTATGGGAAGAATCCAACACCAATAGTCAGCCCTTAAGACATACACATGCAGGTAACATCCTATAGACCACACAGGTTCTATTTATATATTTGGAAGCACGCGCGCGCGCACCCCCCCCCCCACACCCATCGCTATAATTAAAGAAAAAGAGGCCATGATTTTGAAAGAGATTAAGGAAGGCTTTGAAGGGAGAGAAGGGTAAGAGAAAATCATGTGAGACTATAACCTCAAAACATTTTGAATTACATTAAAATAATATTTCCAATCTGTTTGTGTTCATTATCAGTGAAAACCAGTATGGAATTCTTGGGAAAATCCTTGATGTTTAGGATTGAAACTCTATAATGTCCAATTCCTTCTGGGAATTCTTAAATGGCACCTGTGTCATACGGATGTTATACCTTTATTCTGGAAGTTTCTGCTCACCATAGTAAAGTGTTACCTCATCTCTTACCAAACCTCAACCAAAGAAAGCAGTGGCCTTGACCTGGGACAAGCTCCACAGACATTCCATTGTTAGAACTGTACTGGCAATCTGATGGGGAGTCTGGCCGCTACTTACCCAGACTGCACCTGCCGTCATCTAAAGCCTCTTCTCGGCTACTCACCCCTGGTATGGTTTTGATGATACTCGGAAACATCGTTTGTGGTGGTTTCTGGTGACCATGCTGTTTTGGGGGTGGCTGAGTCACTGGGTTCTGCGGTGGCTGAATGGTCTGCAGTGGTTGGTGGCCCTGTTTTGGCTGGGGCTGCCCGACAGGCTGATCAACTATGTTTGGCAAAGGCTTAGGATCCCGTTCAGAGGAAGATGGCTTTGGCTCCAGAGGCTGCAGCTGCTTGTGCAAAGTCTGTTTTGCATCCAGATGGTGTGCAGAGGGGCCCAGTACCTGACCGACTTGAAAATATGGGTGCTTCAATGCCTGGAAAAGTGTGGAAACACCATACAGAATGTCACCTTACATTAACGCGTAGCTAATCAGGTTTCCAAGGTTAAATTGTGCGCATCCTTAACATAGGGCAAACTGCTCACTATAACAGTGGTCTTCTTGGTGGGAGTTCCGGGTATTGAACCTGTGGCCTCAGACATGCTAACCTGCACTGACAAGTGCCAAGCAGGTAGGATCTCTGTAGGATACCAGGTTGGGCAAAGCTGAGAACCTGCGGGCAGAAGACAGACTTCCCAGGAGAAAGTCTGGGAGTGAGGCACACACTAATGAAGCACACGGCTAAATCCGTGTGTGTGTGTGTGTGTGTGTGTGTGTGTGTGCTGCCTCAGGTTTTGTTTCATCCTCTTATTTTATTTTATTTTATTATTATTATTATTATTATTATTTTTTTTTTTTACTAAACCGCTAACTGGTAATAATACTGCTAGAGGCAAGGTAAACAAATCGAGAATTTTTCTCTAGCCAAATTACAAACAACTCCATGTGGGTTCTAGGGATTGAACTTGGGGTCCTCTCGCTGGCCCCTTCCGTTGCTTTCATGGCCACAGCTTCCTCATCGTGCGATCAAGTATTTATACACACTGCTGGTCTTAATGATTTGGTTCTTAAGTAGCTATGCACAGTCTCGTGTGATTTCTCCCTTTGCCAGGATGCCTGCTGTGGTGATTTTATTACATCACAGGGTAACTGCTCCCCAACCTCTGCTCTCCAGTTAACCTGTCTGTGTTCATAGATGCCTGGATTAATCTTTCTCTTTTGTTTTTCATAGCTGGTCTTTTTTTTTTTTTTTTTTTTTTTGTGGTTGTTGTTTGCTTGTAGGTTTTTGTTGTTGTTGCTTATTTGGTTTTGGTTTTTTAAGACAGGGTTTCTCCGGATAGCCTTGCTTGTCCCGGAATTCATTCTGTAGACCAGGCTAGCCTCAAACTCACAAAGATCCACTTGCCTGCCTCCCTAGTGCTGGGACTGAAGGTGTCCACCACCATTGCCTGGCTTGTAGCTGGTCTTTAGAAAATACATGCACTATTTTTTTCAGATGGAGGGGGGTTAAGTTTTACATGGAATTTATATTAAATTTAAATAATACAACACAATTTATCATTGTTGTTTGTTTGTTAAGCATCTGGCAAACAAAGGGAGAGCATTTTGAAGACCGCAAAGTGTCACAATGCAACCCTCTTGTGGGAGTCAGAGGATAAGCTCTTTTACCGCAGTCTCAGTTTCCTGATTCTTGTTCCAATGAGCAAGAATTCTAGCCTTCTACCAAAGAAGCCCACTGTGTGCCACCCAGACCAAGCGTGTGCCAGACTTGAGCAATTACCCTTAGTGGTTACCTCCTCTCTGGCTCATTAGGGTCACATGACACCGCCACGTAGTGACTCTGTTTGCAATATCCCTCGCTCTTGCTTCTTGCACATAGTGGGTGTCTTGGGTTTTAGCCCTTACTGATCTTAGAAAACATTGGTTAAGAATCGATGTCTTTGTAAAATTGCAAAACATTACGAATTTAGATGTTGGAGAGATGGCTCCGTGGTTAAGGGCACTGGCTGCTCTTGTAGAAGACCTGGGTTTGGTTCCCGGGCCCTACATGGTGGCTCACAATCACCTAGAGTTCCAATTCCAGGGGCGTCCAGTGCCATCTGGTCTCCTGGGTCCCTGTACACGTGCGTTGCACATCCATACTTAAGCATACACATATGCACATAAAATAAATCATTTTTAAAAAGCTCACAAATTTGAAAAGCTGTCCCCGGGGGTGGAGGGGGGGAGCGGCCTTACCTGGCTTGCCGTTGGCCGCTTCTTCGGATCCCAGCTCAGCATTTCCGTCATAAGCTGAATAGCCTCGCTACTGGCATTGGGAATGAGAGTCTTCAGGTTTATGGGAATGCACTGGGGAAAGCGGAAGTTCATGGAGGATGCCAGCTGGTATCCTTCCGGCCAGTCACTCTGTTAAAGGACAGACGCAAAGAGAGAGCTGGTTTTGCAATTAATATAATACACAGGAATGACACAGATTCATGTGGGAAAACTTCAATGCTGAGTCATAAATAAATGCGAAATACCAGACACCTTACAGAAAGGACGTGGATCTGAGAGGAGGTAAAAATGATATCGCATATCTGTAAATTTGAAAATAGCAAACTCCTTTTGGCTTTCAGTCTCAGTGGCACTGTGGTGACACCAATCAATAAAGACAAACGATTTACAAAGAGGCTGCTTCCTGGGAAGATTCCCACTACACATCAGAGCAAGTCCAACAGTAAAATATTTGTGGGAAGAAAAGGAAAGTCAGCTTCACGCTATAGCATCTACATTCTCCTGCCAACCTAAGGCCAGTGCTGGCTTGATTACACAGTTATGCTTAGTAATTGCATCTTAGAAGGTAAGGTCTACCTCAAAGGTAATAGGCATGGGGAGGTTCTCAGAAGTCAGTAGAGCAAATATCACAGCAAGGATATAAATGGAAAAAAGCTAAGAAAAAATAAGGTCTAGAGTCCCAGGGGTTAATGAATGGGGGGGGGGGGAAATGGACATTCATAGAGCAAGCAGGAAAGTCTTGGAATCACAATTAGCCCAAACTTAAACTCTAGGCAGACTGTCCCATTAAATGTTTGTAGAGGGGCTGGAGAGATGGCTCAGCGGTTAAGAGCACTGACTGCTCTTTCAAAGGTCCTGAGTTCAAATCCCAGTAACCACATGGTGGCCCACAACCATCCATAATGAGATCCAAACCCTCTTCTGGTGTGTCTAAACACAGCTACAGTGTATTTACATATAATGATAAATAAATCTTTAAAAACATGTTTTTAAAGGAAAAGCTAACACCTTTCCCCCATTTGAACCTGGTGGGATGCTGACTTCTTTCAATCTTTATTGCTCCCCAATAAAAATGTAAAGTTTGTAAGAAAACCATTAAAGTATAAAGGTATTTGGTACTGAAAATATCACGTCTTTGCTAAAGTAAGAAATAACCATGAAAAAAGCAAAGTAGCCAACGAGGGAACACTCAGAGGCCAGGCTACTTGGGGACCAGATTACTTACTTTCTTGGGAGTCCCTAACACTTGGCAAATTTTAAAGATCTCATCAACTTCACTCGTCCCTGGGAAAAGCGGTCTAAATGTATATAGCTCGGCCATTATACTTCCCACGGCCCACACGTCAATGGGAGAGCTGTACACCGAAGACCTTAGTAAAACTTCAGGAGCACGGTACCTGTGAAAACAGAAAACAGTACAGAAAACGCTGCTTCGAGTGTGACGTCACAGGAAAATGGACAGCTGGAGTCACTGTTGGCTCACAGCTCAAGGCCCAAGGACAGAGCACCTGCTGTGTACCAGGGACTCTGGGTGAGACATCTATTTCCTGACCACAGTCAGTGGGGCTGGCTAGAAATGCCGAGAAAATGTCCATGCGGCTTGAGGTAGGTCTTCATATGGATAACTGGAAAGGCAAGTACCTCTGAAACACTCAGAAAAAAACCACAGACAAAACCATCAGGTGTGCGAATGTATCTACATGCAGGCTAGGAAAGGAAACATGGAAGGATTGTCCTTGCGAAGGGGGGTTTCTGTTCACCCCCCTTTTTTCTTTTTTTACAAATAACATTGAAAATGTTCATGCTATCATTACAGTTCCTCATAGAAATAATATTATTTTTAATTTACAAGAGCAAAGGCAAGTGGAAAGCGCCTGCAGCACCCCTGCCCCCAACCCTCCTCGCTGATCTCCTCCAACGGGACAGCTGTTTTCCTGAGTCTGGCTTATGTCACTTAACATGATGAGCTCCAGCTCAATCTATCTTTCTAAATATGACACAATTCCATTCTGTGTGTGTGTGTGTGTGTGTTTCTGAGATAGGGTTCCTCTGTATAGCCCTGGCTGCTCTGGAACTCACTGTGTAGACCAGGCTGACCTCGTGTATAAATAGTTTCTTCTACATTCACTAACTTTTCAAATGTACACATAGTGTAGGTATTTAGTGTTATTGGAAGGTTGAGTGAAATTTTTTTCCTTCTTTTGTTTCACTAGTGGAACAGTCACAAGCCAATTCTTCCCTCTCTGTAGAGAACACAAAGTGTCTACCCTATGTTTTAAATACCTAATATGGCCCTTCTGGAAAGAGAAATGTTCAACACAGGAAAACTTTGACATAAATGTTACCATCTGGTAGACACATAGTCTGTATATGGTGGCTGTGATCTTAATTCTCTTGCAAGTCCAAAATCAGCGATCTTCACCAGCTCTGGACCCATGCAGAGCAAATTTTCAGGTTTCATGTCCCTGTGAAAAAAGCCTGTGTAAGCAAGAGGGGAAAACACAGTAAATAATCACGCTTACTATCGCCATCTCGCGACTCTGCTTTATATAAATATAGCCACGCCCTCCTATTAGCAGCACAGGGTTAGGGGAGGAAACACCTTCTGTGGAAGAAGTAAAGGGCTGTGGGAACTTGCCTGCAAAATTATTTAGGAGAGGGTTCACATGACGTAAGATCATTAAGAATAACTGCCCATTTGACTTGTATTTTTAATTTTTGACTCCCGTGGCTGTGTACAAGGGATAGATACTGACGTCATGACTATCCTCTGGTATTTCTACCACCGTATGGAATTTGGACGTATTGTTATCACTACTGTGTAACAGACAAGAAGGAAGAGATGCAGATAGAAGCTTGGCTTCAGTAGTTGCTGTAGTTGGTCTCCTTACTGCTGTGACACTGAGGCTTGACAGATTGAGATTCTCTGAGGTTAATCACATATTTGAAAAGTTCATTGGACAAAAGAGCTCCACGCATTTGAACTAAATCTCCTCATCTATTTAACAGTTCACTTTCCCCTGGTGGCTAAGTCTTTGAAAAACCTAATAAGGAAAATGCTCATTATTACTGGCTCTATATAAAATAGTCACAGAGGCCACTGGGCAGCC
Source organism: Apodemus sylvaticus (assembly GCF_947179515.1). Taxonomy (NCBI): domain Eukaryota; kingdom Metazoa; phylum Chordata; class Mammalia; order Rodentia; family Muridae; genus Apodemus; species Apodemus sylvaticus. Next base: position 26,069,953 of record NC_067485.1, on the reverse strand, counting down.
CAGAGGGAATTGGGCAGGATTACAGAAACCACAAGGTCTTTCCTTGTGAGTCAGCTGTAAGGGGATTCTTCCCTGAAATGGGCTCAGGAGCTGACTTCTGAAGACCCCACTAGGGAGAAGGACTGGGGTTAGTACCAAAGGTCTTTTGTGTCTGTTTGAGACCCAGCCCTTTGGGTGCCAACATGTTTAACCATTGCCTACCTAGCTTCCAAGTGCACCAAAGCCAGGACACAAACCTACAAACCTTTCCCGCTAAATACCCAAATGGCCCCTGATTCTAACCAGACACTCAGCAACAGCAAATGTTTCAGATGTCTGAGCTGATAAATTATCTTCACTTGATGGATATACAAAAATCACATAAAGTAAACCAGTAAGAGATTCGTAGAAAATAAATACCAGCTTCCATTCCACTCAGAAAATAGATGTAACTAAAAGTAAGCGCTAACAATTATAAAACAGCACACATAGGTACTATACATTATTTAAATCTCCGTGAACGGCCATGATTGATCAAAGGCTTCCAATCCTTTCCAAAATAAGTTTGAATGGAAGACTGTTATTGAGAGAGGAGAAAGGGAACAGGTCCCCAGGGCAAACCTGGTTTAAAAAGCATCCCCCACACAGATGAAAAAAAAAATCACAGTGCCTTCTGTCCAAACAGAACAGCAGAATGATGCCAAAAACAAAATCAGCCGTGATCTGAAACCACATCGCTGCCCTCTTTACATTACACAGCACAAAATGGCCAGCACCACTCAGGGTTTCTCCACCCTGGGGTCCCCTGCAGCCTGGCACCATTACCACCATGTCTGCTGCAGTCTGTGAAGTGCATCAGATAAAACTGGCTACTTTCGACTTACGTCTAGAAAGAGAATCCATTCCTTAACCTGTCAAACCCCTCACAAGACAGACTTTTGTTTTTGTTTTTTTGTTTCATTAATGTTTTGCTGGTTGAGTTTAGCGGAGGGGTGTGAGGCAGGAGACTGGTGACCAAACTTCTAAAAGGTCTGTTATAGGTAGTAGATATCTATGTACAATTATAAAGAATTATCATGTTTAAAGTCAGACATAACTCAGCAGAAGACACGTTATTACTATGTGTGGTCTTGATACCCTATGGACTTACTCAGAAAAATGAGACCAAGAGACTCACCGTGCTTATGGATAAACGCCAGCCCCTGCAGTATTTGATACATAATATTTCTGATGACTGACTCAGGGAACAGTTTGTTTCTGCAAGAAATAAATAGTCTGTTAACTAACCAAAACTGAAGAAGGCGGATTCTTTGGTGCCCTGTGGCCTCCATTAACTAAAGTATCATGGTCAGAGCTGCAGTGTTAACTGCTGTAGGCTTAAAGGTGAAAATAGCAATTTTCGTTGTTGTTGTTCTGATGTTTCAGAAAACCTCAAACCCAACAGCCAGTGCCTTATACAAATAATCAGAAGTTAAAATCTAAACTGTCCCAATAAGACCCTGGGAAAAAATACCAATATCAATAAACCACTACTCAGGCTTTGAGCATAAGACCTGCATGTTTTAGGTCCCTGTTGTTGCTTTAAGACAGGTTGTTGCTGTGTAGCTCAGGCTGGCCTTGAACTTACCACCCTCTTGCCTCAGCCTCCCCTCCCCAGTGTTGGGTTCCAAGCTTGACTACTATGTCCCGCCATGCTCCAGTTTCACACTGAATACTGATACTATCAATAAGAATAGTTCAGAGCTACACGGGAGACGTGTTCAATTTTTCCAGCTACATTTAATAAAAAGCAAATGCAATAGGAAACATTAAACTTACTTAAAAATTTTAAGTTTACTTTGACGTATAAAACTATCAAAATTCACGAAATATGAAATATAAAAAATGCATATAATGTGATGTGTGACAATCTCTCTCTCTTTCTCTCTCTCTCTCTCTTCGAGACAGGGTTTCTCTGTGTAGCCTTGGCTGTCCTGGAACTCACTCTGTAGAGCAGGCTGGCCTCGAACCCAGAAATCTGCCTGCCTCTACCTCCCAAGTGCTGTGATTAAAGGCGTGTGCCACCAGTGCCTGTGACAATCTCATGTATGTACTATATAACGATTAAGTCAGGGTAAATATTTATCTTTCAAACACTTACCATTTCTTTATGGTAAAAACTTCAAAATCCTTTCTTCTATGTTTCAAACTATGCGATTTGTGATTCTTACCTATAACCATCTATTATTATACCATAGAAACTCCAAAACTTTTCACTTCTTAGAACTTATTTTTGGGTCTTTCCCCGTCTCTATCTTTCCACTTAGTTTAAAAAATACACTTATTTCAACAATCAATTGTGAGATCTGGTCTTACGTAGCCCAGGGTACCCTTAAAGGTGCTACATAGCTGAAGATGACTCTGTCTTCTGGTCTGTCTTCTTCCTCTGCCTCCCAAGTGCTAGGATTACAGGTGTGAAGTTACCATGCCTGGCTAATATAAAATCATTTATATATTTTTCGTACTAAGTTTCTAAAACTTGGAGTACAATTTAATTTGCATTATAGCACAGTTTAATTTAATCATTGTAAGGGCTCAAAAGTCATAGGACGACAGCGGCTACTACCTTAGATGTGGCATTTCGATAATGCCCGTGGAGTCCCAATGAAAATTAAATTAAGGGTACAAAAATTATTTTGTCAGGCCACCAAGTAAAATGATCAATACCTGAATATTAAAGTGAGAATTTCCTTTCAGCTGGTTACATTAAGTTTTATGACTTGTATATCTCTGATGACTTTATCAGAAAGTTTGTGGCAGGCAGAGTGGACAGCTGTGGGTGTGTATTTACGTGTAGAGGTCAGAGGTTAGATGTCTTCATCCATCCCTTTCTGCCTTGTTTCTTTGAAACAGGGGCTGTCACTGAATCAGGAGTTCACTCGTTGGCCAGACTGTCTGACCAATGAGGCCCAGAGCCCTGTCTGTGCCCCTCCCCCACGTCAGGGTCACAGTCATGCACCTGCCTTTCCTACGTGCATCCTGAGCATCAGAACATGGCTTCTCATAGCTTGCTCTGAGGGCGCTTTACCCACTGAGCCGTCTCCCCAGCTCCTGTCTCAGCTCTTCTTGAAAGCTACTTTATTCCTTTCTTCATTTATTCACAACTCTTTATAAGACGCTTGGAAGGGCAATGAGGACAAGGTCCTTTGCCTACAGCCCGCTCTTCTCTGGAGTATAAGATTCTCTGCTGAATCTCTGATTCTAAAGGGGAGGGGTGATGATGTCTGGTGGTTTTGTGTTTGCTGCCGAGGAACTGCAGTGACCAGAGAGTGGTGGCTATGTCATGGCTGGTTCGACGGTGTCGAAGGCCACCATTTGATGAGATGACAGCATCAGCCCATTTAAATCTACCTCTTCAAGTTATAAATCAGCGCACCATCAAGTGTGAGGCACCGAAAGAATTCAAGGAACTCATGGGGAAAAATGGCAGGAAAAATATAGTTTTCATAAAATAAAGACGTACCTGTCTTTCATTAGCTGATAGAGGTTTTCTTTCATGTATTCAAATATAAAATAAAGATGGTCATTTTCTCTGATAACTTCTTTTAGTTTAATCACATTGGCATGATTGAGTTTCTTCAGGGACTGTAAGACAGGACAGCAGTATAATTCCTAAAGCACATTTATAGAGGTTGGCAAGACCTTATTTGTGCTAAGTAAGGTCTTGTGTGCCTGCCTATTTCTTTTAGATTCATTAATAATTTACATGTTAAGATCTATATAAATTGGAGTGTTCATTTAAAGCAAACATTAAATGATTTAAGCGATGAATGTTAAGTGAGCAGGGGAACCAAGCCACAGCAGCTGCTAGCCAGCCACTCTCCCTTTTCTAGGGCAGGTCTAACTTTTTCTTCCTGACATACCCATGTCGGACACCTGGCAAAGTATCTAAAAACCTCACCCAAGTCACACCGGGTAAAACACAAGAGAGCATATGCCATGATTTAACTGCTTGCTTTTTGGTGGAAAGTGTGAGTTTTGAAATCATCTTTAAATAGAAGAAAGCCTTATTTTTTGTTCCCCTCTAACATGGGAGCGAGGACTTCAGGAATGTAAAGGAAAGGAGTGGATGCAGTTATCTTTAGGGTGCATTTCCAAGAGGCTAGAACAGCGATTCTCAACCTGTGGGTCACGACCCCTTTCAGGGGTCATATATCAGACATCCTCCTACATATCAGATATTTAGATTATATAACAGTTTAGATTCATAACAGTAGCAAAATTACAGTTATGAAGTAGCAACAAAGTGATTTTACGGTTGGGGTCAGCACAGCACGAGGGACGGTGTTAAAGGGCTGCAGAGTCAGGACGGTTGAGACCGGCTGCTCTAGAGTGATCGAGGTGGCTGTGCTCAGACTCCGTGTGCTGTGGCGGCCTTGGCCTCTTTACCTTAACTTCTCGCAAGTTCATACACTCATCCCAAGAATAGAACTTTCTCTTCATCCTGAAATAGACGAGGGAACATTTAGTGTTCAGAACTGGAAGCTGTAGGAAACAAGCTTCACACCCTTGGGTGTTCTAGACTACAGCTTCACTTTAGGTAACATTCTTCCTCCCCAGAAGGAAATCTCCTCCTCTCTGCTCACATCTCACAGTGCCACGTCTGCCCTCAGAGAAGCCATGCCTGGCCCGCCATTCTGCTTCGGCACAATCATGACACAATCATGACACAATCATGGCAGCCCTGGAGCCTCCTTTCTGAGTGAGTTCCTAACCATTTCAGTCATTTTAATTGTGACTTCTTGAAGTGTGATTTTCCTTTGCCCATTTCCTTTCTATCTGCAGCTTAAAAGATAAACACCAACACTGTACTGCAGAGGTGGGGTAGGGTGAGAATTACAAACTGTGGTAGCAAATTCAATGAAGGATTTGGCCTGACAACTTCACATAACTACTTCAGCTTTGGGTAAGATGCCATAAAATAATTTAAATCAGGGAAAGAAACAAAAACAAACAAAACAAATCCAAACCACAAGTGATCCAAACTTAGACAGAGTGGTCTTTTTCCTTTCCTTTTCCCTTCCCCTCCCTTCCCTCCCATCTCCTCCTCTCCCATCCCCTCCCCTCCCTTCCTATCCCCTCCCTTCCATCCCCTTCCCTTCCCTCCCATCCCTCCCCTCTCCTCCCTGCCCTCCCCTCCCTCCCCTCCCCTTTCCCTCCCATCGCCTCCCCTTCCATCCCCTCCCTTTCCTCCCCTTCCCTTTCCCTCCCATCTCCTCCTCTCCCCTCCCCTCCCCCTCCCCTCCCTTCCCTCCCCTTCCCTCTTTCTCCCATCCCCTCCCTTCTCTCCCCTCCCTCCCATACCCTCCCTTCCCATCCCCTCCCCTCCCTTCCCCTCCCTCCCCTCCCCTCCCAAGCCCTCCCTCCCCTCCCCTCCCATGCCCTCCCTTCCCTCCCCTTCTCTCCCATCCCCTTCCCTCCCATTCCATCCCCTCCCATCCCCTCCCTCCCCTCCCCTTTCCCTCCCCTGTCCTCCCATCCCCTCCCTCTCCTCCCCTACCTCCCCCTTCCTCCCCTCCCCTTTCCCTTCCCTCCATTTTCCCTCCCCTCCCTTCCCTTCCCTTTCCTCCCCTTCCTTCCCTTCCCTTCCCTCCCCTGCCCTCAGCTCCCTTCCCTCCCCTCTCTTCCCCTCCCTTCCCTCCCCTCCCCTCCCCTCCCTTCCCTTCCCTTCCCTTCCCTTCCCTCCCTTCCCTTCCCTTCCCTTCCCTTTTTCCCTTGCAGGGTCAGGGTGGTGGGTATGGTTTGACCCCAGAGCCTTTCATATTTTACCCCTTACTTACCCTCTCCCCATGAGAGACAGCAGAACTCTGATTAGCATGATAAAGTAATTCTGCCATGCACACAACGGATAGATTGTAGTTTTTTTTGTTTTTTAGATAGTATTTTTACATGAATGGATTTTTAGTCATCCAAAGAAACAGGGAACAAAAACAATTCTGTGCTAGGCAAGGAGGTATCGGCTAGCACTCAGGACAGAGGCAAGTACATCTCTGTGAGTTTGAGGCCAGCCTGGTCTACATAATGTGTTCCAGACTGTCAGGACTACATAGTGAGACCTTGTCTCAAAACACAACAACCTTCTTCCACACCAAACCAAATCAAACCAAACCAAACCAACCAAACTACCCAACAAAGTCCTTGCCCATGTTTATCAGTCTAATGGTTTACTAGACAACCATTAGTGTGATGGTTGGTCTTCACAGTCAACTGCATTTAGAACCGCCAAGGAAACACACCTCTGGTGTGGTATATAGGATGTTTCCAGAAAGGTGTAACTGAAGGGGGCAAAACACATCTTGAATGTGGGTGGCCCCAACCCAGAGGCTGGGATCCTGGGCTAAATAAAAAGAAAGTGAAAACAAACTGAGAACCAGAATTCATCTCACTCTACATCATAATAGCCAAGGTATTAATGTCCAGCCTGCCATCACCCTGCTATGACGGACTGAATCCCTCCTCCAGCCAAGAGGCCAACATAAACCTTCCCTCCTCAGTTGCCTCTGTCGAGTATTTTACCACAGAAAAGAGGAACTGATACAATCTACAGGTGATTTATGGATCACCAAGAAGCTCAGAGTCCTGGAGTTCATTCAATTAACTGGGCTAATTGCTATAAAGCAGAGCCTCCTAAATTTATAGTATACGTATGAGAAATCGGCATGGGATTGACAGCCATGGGAGGTCAAGGCGTGACGGCACAGCCTGGGGGCAGACGCTTGCTCAGGTGCTCACGATGCACAGCCTTGGGTGGCCTCCCTGAGGCTCAGATGTCTTTCCTGAAGACATGCTCCTGTGCTACAAAGCATTGAAAACCTGGAGGCTCTTCTTATTTTCATGAGTTATCTTTGAGTCATCAGGAGACATGAAGAGAGTCACTGCTAGTCTTTTAAAAGCATCCTTAAAGAACCAGAACTTCATTTAGACTCACTCAGGCCCCATGAGGAAGCGAATGAAATGGCTGAATGACCTTCAGGACTTACCCAAAGGTACTCTTCAGGGTGATGGGTTTCTAGAGACTCATTGCTTTCCAAAAGAGAAATCTAACATCATGGCTTTAAAGGAAAAATCAATTCAAATAATGCCATATAAGAAAACTAGTTTAATAAAATGATTACACTATCCCAAAGTGTACATTTGAGATGCCTATTCTTTCCAATTCGATTTCAGAAGTGTAGAAGTGTCTTGAGATTGGTGAGAAGGCTTAGTGGGGAAACTGCTTCCAAGCCTGCTGGCAGGAGTCAGAGACCCGAAGGAGGATCTCACACGCACGCCTTGGCACGCCATAATAATACAGGCAATACATTTTTTAAAAAATATGTATCTGGTCTTCAGACCTCAGGTGAAAACACACCCAAGTTAACTTTTATAATTCAATAGACACCGTGACTTAGCTCTGACATGTACAATCTTAACTCTTCTCCCATGTTTGTTAATATGGTGCTTTCTTTGCAGTAATGCCTCCCCTAAGGGGACACGCTCTAGTCCTCAGCTAGCTCTGCCATTCTCCCTGGTCCGTCTGTGCTGTCTTCACATGCTTGTCCCCGCTCTAACAAAAGGGACTGTCCTCAAATTCTGAGTTAAGCTGTCTGCTTCAAGTGCTTTGCGGACTTTTAGTTCTAAAGGTCCACAGCTCCTTCCCTGGGAGTCTTGACTCTAGGCCCCTCCCATTCCTCTGTCTTAGGCTCCTCCCACTATGCCTTAGGCTCCTCCTCCCACTCCTCTGCCTTAGGCTCCTCCCACTCCTCTGTCCCACTTCCTGTTATTGCTCTCTGCTTCTCAGCTCCCGCGATTCCCTAGAAATGTTCTTACTAGTTGAAGTATTCTTCCTCCCTCCTTAAAATAATAACAGTAATAATAATTCACGAAGTCCGCCCTCGATGGAAGTGGCTCTTAACCTGTGGGTTGTGACCTCTTTGGGGGTTAAATGTCCCTTTCATAGGAGTCCCCTAAGACCATCTACATATCATTTATATTACAGTTCATTACAGTAGCAAAATTACAGCTATGAAGTAGCAACAAAAAACCTTTTGTGATTGGAGGTCACCACAACACGAGGAGCTGTATTAAAGCGTCTCAGCATTAGGGAGGTTGAGAACCGCCGTTCTATGGGAAGCCTTCTATGATAGTTGGCTGGCATTAGCCTCGGTTCCTAAAACTAATCTTCCACTACCCTCTCCCCCATTTATGTTGTGACTTGTATATTTGGCAGCAATGTGTCTGTCTTGTCTTCATTTTGTCACGAGCACATACATAGTAAGTATATAGTAAGCATCAACAACCAACTGTGCTGTATGAAGTTTTTGTTCATGAGGAGGTTTGTGTGTGTGCATGTAGTGGCCTGTGTGCTATGGAACTAATGACGACCTTGAATTTCTTCTCCTTCTGCCTCAGCTTCCTGAGAGCTGGGATTACAGGCGTGCACCGCCACACCCACTGTGTATATCAGAGAAGGGCCTTGGGTATGCTGGGCAAACTGTCCACCCACTGTGCTTCCTCCTCAGCACAGAGACCTTTTTACTATGTGAGAAAAAGAAATCCTTATGTTACTTTGGTTAAGCTTTTAGCATGTTATTTGCCAAAAAGCATTCCTAAATTCTATATTATGGTTTCTTCTCTTCCCTCAGTGTATCTGACTTCTTCTAGGAGGTGAGTTCTCAGGTCTCCTGAGCCTTCACTTAGATCTCACCTGAGGCCAGTCATCACTGGAGAAAGCTAAAAGGTAAAAACAACCAGTTTTTTTCTCTAGAAGAAATAATCAAAAGATGATAGTCTTCCATGATACAATACCCAGTCTACTCCTGCCACCCCCATGTTAATCTTCTACCCACACCAAGGCCATGAAGAATATTGCGTCTTTCCTTTCAGGTGTTTAGAGAGACTTTTATGAATGAGTCTGCTTGTGCATGCTAACATCTTTCTTCGTGTAACTGAAGAACCGTAATCCACATGTATGTGCATGTAGAGTTGTTTCCACATGTATGTGCATGTAGAGTTATTTCCACATATATGTGTATGTAGAGTTGTTTCCACATGTATGTGCATGTAGGGTTGTTTCCACATGTATGTGCATGTAGAGTTGTTTCCACATGTATGTGCATGTACAGATGTTTCCATATGAAATGTGCATGTACCATTTTTCTACATGTATGTGCATGTACAACTGTTTCCACATGAATGTACATGTATAGCTGTTTCCACATGAATGTGCATGTACAGATGTTTCCACATGTGTTGCATGTACAGATGTTTGTTTCTCTGATCCCATGCCTTTCGTCTGCTCTGTCTTCTTGAGCAGTTATGATCTTTGAAGTGATACAGATCAGGAAGAAGTATATTTTTTAAAAACTGATGAGTAGGCATTACATTTTCCGAGGTCAAGTCAATAACCTTTCATTCCTATTAGCGCATATTATGTACTTATTTGGTAACAATGGGCAGTTTGGAGGATTTATTATAAAATAATGCCATCATGTATGTGATGTTTCAGATAGGGACATTTAAAGGTACCTGTTAAAGCATTTATGTTTTAGATTTTCATTCTTTAGTGGACTCTGTCTCCAGGTCTAACCTCAGGAAAACCAAAGCAATATTACAAGCATGTTCGGTCTAGCCTCTGAAGAGGCCAAGGTGGAGAGGAAGTGAGATTGTTACTACAATCAGCACCACCTTGACACTCACACTTCAAGTCAGGCTGTGTTTGGGTCACAATTCATGCACTAAAGTCCTCATCCCCAGAATGTTATATATCTGTGCAGCAATATTTGAGGAAGTCAAGTTAATGTGAGGTCATTAGGCTGGCCTTGATATGACAGGCATCCTTACAGCAGGGAGAACTGGACAGAGAGTCACAGAGAGGAGAGAGTGGTTGGCAAGTCAGGCAGAGAGATCAGAGCAGACCTGCCAATGCCTTAGGGGTTGGGGACTTTTAGGATCCAGAAATTTATGAAAATAAATTTGTCATTTAAATCTGGGTGTGGTGGCATACTCTTGTAATATAAGCGGTGGGAGGTGGAGGCAGGAACATTAGTTTGAGTTCTACACACTGAGTTCAGGGTAATAGGCATGAATGAATGAGTGGATGGATGGATGGATGGATGGATAGATGAATGATGAATGAATAAAACTGTATGATATATAAGCCGCCCAGTCTGTGGAACCTTGTGGAATGGAAATACATGGCCCATTATGGGATGGATTGTGCTTCCTCCCTCCTAAATCCCTACGCTGAAGCCCTAATCCCTCAAATTGTGACCACGTTAAAAATAGGATTTTAGTTTGATTTGTTTGTTTGAAATCGTTGCTATTGTTACTGTTTTGAGAACGCGTTTCCCTAAGTAGCCCAGCCTAGCTTTGAACTCACGATTCCCCTGCCTTAGCTTCTTGTGTGCTGAGTACCACTGTGCTCAGCTGAGATAGTCTCTGAGAGGTAATTAATGTGCAGTGGAATCTTTAAGAGAGGACCTAATCCTCTATGTCCATATCAGGAAAGGAGAGCATCACATGCACACACACACACACACACACACACACACACACACACGCACACGCGCACACGCACACGCACACGCACCCACAGAGATCTATCTACCTATCTACCTATCGATCTATCGATCTACCTACCTATCTACCTACCTACCTATCTATCTATCTATCTATCTATCTATCTATCTATCTATCTATCTACCTATCTACCTACCTATCTACCTATCTATCTACCTATCTACCTATCTATCTATCTATCTATCTATCTATCTATCTATCTATCTATCTATCTATCGGACACACACACACAGAGGGAAGAACATATGGACACACAGACAACCAGCTACAGGCCACAGAGAGAGGCTCTGAACTTGGATTTACTGTCTACAGAAATGAATGGCTGTTTAAGCCACATTAGTCTGCCAGGTAGCCATATCAGACTGAAATAGTGAATCACACAGAGAAAGGATCCTTCAACCCTGGTCCATTTCTGGGCTACCTCATAAGACTTCAAGTCAGAACCTACTGAGTAGCCACTTCTTAAATCTTGACCCACAGAAATAGATTAAGAAATCCTAGCCTCAGCTTAAACTATCAGACTTCAGGGTATTTTGTTACGTAGCAAAAATATAATAAATCAAACAACTAACAATGGTTGCCTCTCTTTACTTCCATATATACTCAGGCAAATAGCATATCTCTTTCCGAATTCAATTGGACAAGTCTAACCTTATTCTTAGAGAATTATTAAGTTCTATTCTGTTCCCAGGAAATATTCACCATCTCCAGTTTTATCCCAAATGTGTCAGGCATAAAACGCAGGGCACTCAGACTTCCTTGGTTTATTAATGCAATATAGGCTTTCCTTCATATAAGTGTATTCCTTTTTGGTAATTCTTTTTTTTTTTTTTTCTCCTAGAACAGCATTTCTCATCAGTCAAACTACCTTGTGCTCTGGACTGAACCTCACTCCCTGAGGCTGCAGGTGCTCAAGCAAAGGAAAGCGACCACCCACGCTTTGCGCATGCTCCGCAGTGGGGCGGGCGCACACACCTCTTGATCGCCACCAGCTCGCCAGACTCGTTGCTCTTGCCCATGAGCACACTCCCGTACGTGCCGTCCCCCAGCTGCCTCATGGTTGTGTAGCGGTTCATCCTGGCAGAGGGGAATCCAGCAGAGGTGGTCGACGGAGCTCTCTTCCTTGTGGGGTAGAAATCGAAAAGACGTCTTTATTCGTGGCCCTCCTCCTTTTGGCTGCTACACTGGAGACAGGCTCGTCATCATTAAACACAGCTCCTCCTCAAGATCAGGCAGGCTCATGAGATGCAGCAATAAGGAATCTGGCAAAGAGACACTGCGTCCATTCTTATGGACACCCTGTGAAAAACCGAAGCAAAAATGTTTTCAGTACAGACCCCTACTACACATTTACTGACATCCTAGACGCATAAAAATTAGGGCTGATTCGGAGGTCACTGTTAAGAGGTCATCTGTGCCCAGTGGGAGGAAGGTCACACACAACCGCCTCACAGGCAGCTTGATGCTGCTCTGTCCCTGGCCTGGGTGACCCATCCATGACGGTCCAAGGTGGGATTAATGCTTTGTCGGATTCTCTTTCTACTCGCTGTAATCCATGTTGTTCCAAAGGAACCAGGGGAAAAGCAGACAGCTAAACATATCCATTCGTCGAAGCAGTTTTTGAACTACTTCATTTATCATGCTAAATTTAAATAGTATTATTTATTTAAAATTTCCCAGTGGATTACCGCTGTCTAAATTAGGCAAGGTAAATATAAAACAAGGCATGGGGAGAATAGTAACACAGAGGAGTTTCTTACTTCACTTAAATAACATGACATTGTCTTTTCAATTAAGCCAAGAGATGTTTAAGTCTAATTATGGGGCTAGAGAGACGGCTCAGCGATTAAGAGCACTGACTGCTCTTCCGAAGGTCCTGAGTTCAATTCCCAGCAGCCACATGGTGGCTCACAACCATCTGTAATGAGATCTGATGCCCTCTTCTGGTGTGTCTGAAGACAGCTAAACAGTGTACTTACATGTAATAAATAAATAAATCTTTTAAAAAGTCTAATTATGAATACACTCATACAAAGAAATAGGAAATGCAAACCGCTTTTACACGCAGGCACGTAAGGCGGGCAAGCACAGGTGACAGGTGAGCCTGGGAGTGTCTTTGGCTCTGGGTTATGCACACCCACCCTCTCTTGTAATAATGCACTCGGCAGCCCCGTTCCTTCGCCTGCATATGCGATGCACTCACGTACCTTTCTAAGTAATGCACCTAGCAAAACCAGAACCCCTTGAATCCCACCGGCACCAGGTAATACATACTCCCATCTCTGAACAACAGTGCAGATTTTTCCACCCCTAGTCAAAAAAAAAAATCAAATTTGACAGTTTCTATTCTACTTAACCCTATTCCCAATATATTGTTGGGAAAGAATAGAAAGAATCACTGCGCATGCGTAGCACCTCGGGGCTCAAAGAATAGAAAAGGGGATGTGCCCTGAAGTGCTGCGCATGCGCAGTGACACAAAACTGTGTCCTCAAGAGAACTTTTAGGTGACTCCACTACTCACCATCTAAAGCCCGGGCATATTTGGGCATGCGTGTGATTATAATAAGTAACATTATGAGGAGGAACAGGCACAGTAGACAAAATGAATCCATGATCCAATCTACCTATCAAAATTGAGAACCATGCCAATTTTGCCCGTAGTCACCACCATCTCCTCCCCAAGCAAGCTGAGTCTCCGAGCACTCCCATTCACGGGGCTCGCTGACAACCTTGACGGTGACCCCTCTGCGAGCTGTAATCTCGCTTTGCTCTCAACAAAGGAATTTTGCTGTGTTTGCAAGTCTGTGTGAGCTCTTACTTCCAATTCTTTGGATAAGAAGCAAAGAACCAGAAAACACCCATCCTGGACCCCAACCACTAATAGCATGTGTTATACGTGTAAGTACGAGCACATAGGTGTGGTTATTTGGGAATATATGTGATTACGTGTGATGGGATTTAAGAGACACACCTGCAAAGCTGTGGAACGTGGTATCTCACTGAATTATTGAATCTGAGTTAGAGGATTAAGAATTGAGGCTGGAGATGCAGCTCAGGTGGTAGAGAGCCGGCCTAGCACGCTCAGAGCTCTGGGCTGGATCCCTGGTACTGGCTGGCACAGGTACCTGGAATCCCAGCACCCAGGGATTGGAAACAAGAGGATTAGCAGTTCAAGGTTTTCTCCTGTACAGAAAGTTTAAAGACAGTCTGGAACACAGGAGACTCAGTCTCCAAACCAACCAACCAACCAACCAACCAGCCAGCCAACCAACCAACCAACCAACCAACCAGCCAACCAGCCAGCCAAAAAGCGGACTAAGGCTCAAATCTCTACCTGACTTCCAAATTCCTACATAATGGTTTGAAAACCTTTTGCTGGACCAAGGTAACTGAAAGAGGCTTATAGTCCAGCTCTAAGATGCTATAAAAACTATGAATATACACCTTTAAAATGATTTATTATGGGCCTGAACGATGACTTAGTAGGCCCAGGTGATTGCTGCCAAGCCTGATGACCTGAGTTCAGTCCCCGGGACAGGGGACCCAGGACCCATGTTAGTGGAAAGAGAGAAATGATTCCCACAAGGTGTCTCCTCTCCTCCCCACCCCCTCTCTCTCACAACACATACATAATAAAACTATTTATTTGTGGTACAGGGCATTGAACGCAGGACCTCACATGTGCTTGGCAAACACTCTACAACTGATCTACATACACCCTCACCCTAGAATACATATTTTCAAAAACTTTAAACTTCTCCCACTAACAGATCAGTTGTGTGTGTGTGTGTGTATAATTTTTTTTTTTTTTGGTTTTGTTTTTTCGAGACAGGGTTTCTCTGTGAAGCCCTGGCTGTCCAGGAACTCACTCTGTAAACCAGGCTGGCCTCGAACTCAGGAATCCGCCTGCCTCTGCCTCCCAAGTGCTGGAATTAGCCCGGCCAGCTTTGTAATTATTAACCAAAAACGAAAAACAAAAGAAAGAAAAAAAAAAGGCCATTGGTGGCTGACATACACATATTCTCTTGCAACCGAGAGCAGAGCGAAACAAGTAAAACAAAAATCTTTGCCGAATGATTGCTTTTCTCACAATGATCACCGAGATCACAATTGCTCTTTGTCCTAACAACACGTGGCTGGCATTAAGATGGCGTGGGTACCGTAAATAAATGGCCCGTGTCAACCTGGGGCGGTGTCCTGACGCTGCTGCATCCTTTCACCAGCGACAGCGGGTGCTCGGGAAACCCCTGCTCACTTCTTTGCACAACAGAGAAGCCGCAGGAAACTTTCTGGAAAGGAAAGGAACTCAATAATTTGAGGCTTTCCATCTTCCAGGTATTCAAAGCGCAGAAATAAACTTGTGAGGTCCCTGGAAGTCATTACTACCTTCATCGACAGCAAGTGATTTCCTCTAAGTGATTGCCAATCTGCACTGAAACTAGTATAGTCTGTAGCTTAACCAAGAAATAGAATTAACACAGAGCAGGAGTTTCCAGTTCTGCCCTTCCTGTACAGAATCTGACAACCCTCTCTTGACTGGCCACGCCCCATGCGGCTCATGGTCATGTGACTTGTTCCGACCAATAAACGATGAACAGAAGCAGTGGGGTCAGGGATGCAGTAGTCCCAGCAGGCTGCTGTTCAGCGTGGGTCCCTGGGGTAAAGAAGATAAGCAGAATGGGGACAGTGCTAGGCCAAGGGCAGCTAGTCAGGGATGGGAGAGTGAAACAGTCCTTGAGGTTGCATCATTTGTCACTAGAGGAACAGAGACCAACAAATAACCTGGGATCACTGTCGCTCTCTGGCCATGCAATCAGAACCTGCAGTACCCTGCGCCCCCTCCCCAGCCCCCCAGCCCCTTTCAGTCCAGAGTCCAGGGTATGGTCCCTTATTGCATTTACTAGTCAAGTGGCTGTAGAGCTTTCAAGTGACCAGTTTGAGGTTGTCCACAAAGTAACCTCTCTCAGATCTGTGGTGACTGTACTTGAGTTTTTCATTAAATAACTGGAATTTATTTTAAAATATTATTTGAATATCGAATAACTGCTTTATATCTTTTTTTAATTAAAAAAATACAGATATGTATTAAAACAATCCAAGGGACAGAGCGTAGCGCCAGACCAGGACCAGGTGCACGGCTACGAGTGTGTGGGGACAGAAATGATTTAGGTTTTAAATGTTTCAGAACTTTGGAATGTTTACACATACATGTGTTGAAGTAGCTTAAGGATGGGGTCCAATTCTAAGGCCGAAATCCACAAATGTTTTGTGCATACCTTTGCCACATAATTTGCAGGTAACTTTATACAGTGCTTTAGAGAGCTTGAGGTTTCTGTGTGTCGTGTGACTGTCACATGAAGTAACTTGTACAATTTTCTACTTTTGGGATTACAGCCTAACACAAAAATGTTAAGTTTTGCAACATGATAGACTTCCTGTTTCTGAATTTGTTGCTCAATTTATATTTATTAAGCAGTCAGATGAGAACAGTATTGGTATACATAGATCTAACAAGAATTTATCAACATGTATGTGAAACTCTTGGGAGAGTATGAGATTCAGGCATTTCCACATTTAAAAAAAAAGCAATATGCCAGGTACATCTATGTCACCGATGCCTTCAAGTTGCATTTCCATGTTCTTATAGACAAATATGTGGAAAGTATAAAGAACATAACAGATGGGGAAGGGAAGGGCCTCCTGTCACTCTGCTCCAACTGTTACAAATGAATCTACACAACTTTATTTTAAAAATATAAATTTTCCAGAGCTTTGTGGGCTTTAAAACCACATCTTTGGATGCCCTGGAATGGTTCTGGTGGTCTCTTAGGTTCCAGCAGGTCTTGGTTTTATAACTGTAATTGGACACAGCAAGGCACAGTCTAACTGTGCTCTGTGCAGCACGGATGCTCACTGGTTCCCTCAGTTGTTCTGATTTTGTTCTGCATTTGAAGAGATGGTCTTTCAACAAGTGTCTCTTGGCCGTTCTTGGCTTTTAGGAATCTCTCATTGTGCTAAAGACTTCCTGCTTAGCCTTCAAATAACACCATCAGAAGACAACTTTCTCTAAAATGTCCCTTACAGGTCAGTTCTTCCTTCCAGGGTGATTCTCCTCCGACTGTAACACTCTTCACTCTGAGGTAACACTCAGAGATGCTTCTCTCTGACATGCAGCGACTGAGACCCAACAAGGATGTGTCCTAGCTGTCAAAGTCCCCAAGGCTTCCCAAAACAGGCTTTCTGAGCTCTCTCGACATTCACAAAAGCACACACCATAGCAAAATCACGTGGTTCCTTGTTTTCAGGGATGTATCTGGAATGTGGTGAGGCTTTTAGATCATGGGGAATGTCTATGAATTTAACACTTCTTCAGATAGGAAACATTTTCTTCAAAGGTACACTGGAACAATTAGGCTGAGTAACTCCAGAGTAAGGCCTTGCGTTTGCAGGCTGCTATTTATATTTAGGATTTTTCCATCTTTCTCAGCCTATGCCTAGGTGGAAGGTCCTAAGGAATGACAACAAGTGGCTTTTGATTTGCCTGAAAAAAGTGATAGTTTTCCCAAATGGTCTTTGCAATGACTACTCCTGGTTGTCAACTTGACTCTATCTGGAATGAACTACAGTCCAGAACTGGAAGGCTCACCTGAGATCCTGATCTTGAGGCTGGGAGATACAAGTTCCTGACCTGCATCTTGGCTTGGAGATCTTGAAGCATTGTGGCCATGAATCCCAGGAGAGTAAGGCAAGGAGATCTCTGAGTTCAAGGTCATCTGGGACAAAGCTAGTTCCAGATCCAGGTGTGGTGGCACACACCTTTAATCTGGGCTGCACCTTCTGCTGGAGACCTACATAAGGACATTGGAAGAAGGAAGATTCTCTCACTTCTTCACCTGCTTGACTCATGGGACTGAGCAACTGCTAGATCCTTGGACTTCCATTCACAGCTGCTGCTGACCATTGTTGGGGAGCTGGACTACAGACTATAAGACATGAACAAATTCTCCTACTATATAGAGACTGCCCATACATTCAGTGACTCTAGAAAACCCTGACTAATACAGTCTTTATGCTATACAAAGATAGAAATCAAAATATCAAGGTATCAATGTAGAAAAAAATTACCATAGAAACTACATCTAAAATGTAGACTTATAAAGAGATTTATTTGTATATTTGACATATGTTAATGTATATGGGTGTTCTGTCTGCATGTATGTCTGCACATCTGAAGAAAGCACAGGATACTATGAGACTAGTTATAGACGCTGTGAGCTGACATGTGGGTGGTGCTTGGATTTGAACTCAAGACCTACAGAAGAGCAGCCAGGGCTCTTAACTGACAAGCCACCTCTCCAACCCTGACAGTTCTTAACTGAGATGTTTTTTTTTCCCCTTTTCCCGCATGAGCAAACAACTATGGAAAGAGTTTTGTGGTGCTTGTTCTAGTTGGGCTATGCGCTATGATTTAGCAGTGCACAGACTAAAACACAGTTGACTCTATTCCAGTTTTGCAGCTCATCACAGCACTTCAGATTACTGCCCTGTCTTCCCAGCTACTCCCAGCCCCGGCCCCACCCCTCAGGGGCACACACCTGTCTTTTGGGGAAATGGGTTCTCAGAGAGGGGTTTATCAATCTTTCTGGTTTAGTAACAACACAGAACATTTATTTCAGCAGAAGGCTGCATCACAGCCTTCTCCCTGCTAATAAGAATGTAAACCAAGCTCACAGGGACTTGAACGAACTGTTCATGATTAGCCAGAGAATCAAGGACAAAGTAGACCTGATAATTTAGACTTGAAAGTCTTTGGTTTCTGAGTATGATATCGAACTTATAACCTCCATTCTTTGGCTTTACAGTTGCTGCACTTCAAAAAGGAACAACCCCTTTGTTCCAAAGCTACACAGCCTCTGTACCATAGCTCAACCATAAAACTGGAAATAGCAGCACAAGAACTGTCAGTAGACAGAGGCCTGGGCTGTCAGTGGACAGAGGCCTGGGCTGTCAGTGGACAGAGGCCTAGGCTGTCAGTGGACAGGGGCCTGTGGCTGTCAGTGGACAGGGGCCTGTGGCTGTCAGTGACAGGGGCCTGTGGCTGTCAGTGGACAGGGTCCTGTGGCTGTCAGTGGACAGGGTCCTGTGGTTGGCAGTGACAGGGACCTATGGTGCCAACCACTCTACCTTGAACCTTGGAGTTGCACCTGGATCATTCTGATTTCTGGAAAGAGACTAAAAAGTTCCTTGAAGCAGTGAAGAGAAAGTTCTAGATACTTGAAGGTTAAGGCAGAAAAAGTCTACACGAAGCATTGTCATAAAAATAATGTAATTCTGAGGCTGGAGAGATAACTCAGTGGTTAAGAGCACTTGTTCTTGCAGAGGACGAAGGTTTGATTCCCAGCACCCACATATAGTTCACAGCTCCAGTTACAGGTCTCATACAACACATAGACATATGTGCAAGCAAATCACTTATACACATAAGATAAAAATAAGTAAGTCTTCCAAATTTTAAAGACGCGATTCTGGACTACACTGGAGATTCTGGAATGCACTGGAGAATTGGCTCCATGAATAGTAGGCACTGTTTTGAAAGCGTGAGGATCTGAGTGTGGATACCTGAGCATTCACAGGAAAACCTGGGTGTGGTCACATGTGCTCTAACCCCCTGGCTTTGGGAAGCAGAGCCAGGAGGACCCCTGGTGTGCGCCAGCTTCCAGCCTAGTCCAGATTCAGGTGGGAGACCCATCTTATGGGGAGAGTGAGAAATGGGGACACTTGGCCTCCTCTGGCCTCTGCACACACGGATAGAATGGTCTGATAGATGTCCTTTTACTCAATTGTTTTCCTGCTAACAGCTAAGGGAGCACGAGGCGTTGAGAGCATGAGGGGGACGGGTCATGGAGGTGGTGCTGAGGAGGGACTCGCTGCTTTAGCAGGGACCAGAAAAGGGAATGCTGGTGAGCAAAGATGTGGAGCAGAGGGCCGGCTTAGGGCAGCAGTATCCAGCAGGGAGAAGCAGAAGGTAAGACTGTGCCTGAACGAGCAGCAGAAACCACGTAGCGCCCACTTCAGAACCTGGGAGATGAACTGTCGGACCGCTACTCAAACCATCAACCACTGTCACCAAGCCGTTCCTCCAGGCAGAGGCCCACCCTGCCCGCTCGTGCCCGGCGCTCACAGTCAGCAGACCACCCACCCCATGATGGCTCTCCGCTCTGCTCTGGAAGCTGGACCATTTTTGATTTTAAGCTATTCTGCAAACTTAATTTCTTAAGCTGAACTAACCAACCTGCGAATAAACAATGGAGATCGAAATTCTATTTTTGAGGACACTGGTGGAAGAGACGGGACTTAGATGTAAGGGACAGCCAGCAGGGATCACAGCCATGTCTCAGTACTGTGGTTGGCAGAAACTGAGGATGGTGCAGATGTCAATGGATAATTAAAAGATCAGAAACCTTACCTCCTTCTAGGTTAAACACGCGTTGTATCCTACACTTCCTGTCAAATGCTTTATACAGACTTCACCTGACTCATATTAACTTTAAAGTAAACAAATTTTCATGTTGGAAGGCGTTTCCTGTTCCTTCCATCCTCCCAAGATATAGGGACGACGACTCAGTGAGCCGAGGCACAGCTGTGAAGGTGGTGTGCCCCTTCAGGACGGGCCTGCTCTGTTGTTTTGAGACAGGGTCTCTCACGAGTTGGCTTGCCAATCGGGCTTGTCTAAATGATCTGAGCTTGCCTTTGAAACTGCAAACGTGTGTGCTTCTGTGTCTGTCTGTATTGTTTGTTTGTTTGTTTGTTTGTGTTCAGTTTATTTGTTTCTTTTCATATGAATTCTGTAGATTGAACTCAGGTCCTCCTGAGTGTGTGGTGCGGAGCAAGCACCCTCCCATTCCTGAAGGTAGAAATCAGTATTCACTGATTGTACAAAATAGCTACTTTACTGGTGCAGCACAGCAAGCTCCCCCGGACTGATTACTACTCAAAAAGCAGTGCCTAACCCAAGAAAAAGCACAACCAATGCCCATGGGCCTCCCTCTCACACACAGTAACAGCGCTGTAAGCTATTTATGTAAGCCAACTGGTGAGGACGCGGAATTTACGACGGTACCGCCATGACACCCACTGACTTTCACGCAAGTTAAACAAATATTCCATGCTGACCTTAAAAAGGACAATCACTCAGAGGCTCAACCAAAGATCCTTAATAAATATTCATTCTCCCGAATTTACTTTGATCAAACTGTGTAATCACTGCCTAAGTGCACAGTTACTGTAAAATCTCAACTAGCTAATAAGAGATTTAAATAAGATTAAAAAGGATTATGGTGGAGGGCAGATGGAGGGAAAATGTGCCTGTCAATCATCCAACAGATAAGGTCTGGATAGGTCTTAGAAGAACACGCCATCAGAACATTTCAAGGCTGTCATTAACTTTGTAAACAAAACTGTAGCATTGAAGAATTGTGCATCAGCTAAAAACAAAACAGAAAAACAAAACGAGACAATACAAAGATTCCACTTTAATCAAGTGGCAGGCATACTTACAGAAATCAAAAGAGAGATTATTGTAATGGGAAAAGAAAGATTCATCCTTCCCTTCTTCCCCTGCCCCTCTCCAGACTGGGCCTCATGAGGCCCCGACTGGCCTTGAGTTAGGTTAGTCAGTTATGATAGCTTTGAATTCTTGGTCTTCCTCCTTCACCTTCTAAGTGTTAAGATGAAGAACCACTACACCAGGCAGGAAAAGATTCTGTCTCATATTTATTGCAAGACCACAAAGCCAGCTCTGTGTGAATATTTGTAAATTGTTTAAAAATTAATTAATGGACCCACAGCATGCAGAGAGCTAAGAGCAGGTTGCCCAAGGCTAGCTCTGTGGAGAGGGGACAAGTCTCACTTCCCCAGCACTACCCATAGGTTGGAGGTGACTTCTGCAACCGCGACTATTTCTACTCCATTGGTAAAACAAGTGACCTCTATAAGAATCCTTTACCATTATAACAAATGACATAGTAACAACAGGTGACATTACACAGCGACATAAATCGACATAAATCCCTTTTCCTGAGTTCCATAGCTCCGCCTACATTAAAGGCCCAATCTGGCAGTAAGGAGCCAGTCTTTGTCTGGCGCACTCTGATCCTTCCGAGCTAAGTTTTCTGGAGCAGAAGTAATGGGGGTTGGGGACAGGGGGATTCTGACCCCTGAGCGTGAGTCTTCCAGGATTGAAGAGGACAGCTAGGCCACCCCTCTGTGCCCTGCCTCAGCTTTTACCTGCATGCAACCTGAAATGCACCAAGGAGGGCTGGAGTTGGACCTTCTCTTTCTTTCCCTCCATTTCTACTTTATAAGATCCGAACCCAGTTTTGCTTCCCCGTACCACCCCGTATCCAGTCCTGCGCTTCGCTCCTAAAAGTAGTTTCAATGCACTGTGTGCACCCTGAGGTTGTGTAGGGGATCCAGGGCACCAGGCTCAGGTTAGGAGTCTCTCTGAAGAGGGGTTGAGGGAGGCCAGCGTCAAGTCCCAGAGAGCCCTAGGGAGCCTGGGAAACTCTGGGGGAGGCCTGGGGGCCCCCGGGAGTCCTCGGAGCTCTAGGGAGCCTGCAGGAACCTGGGGAGCTTAGTTAGCCAGGGAGCCAGGCCCCTGCCCACAGCCTCTCATTCCCCGGCCCGCCGCTCCGCCCTGGGACCCTCCTCCCGACCGCCCGTACCGGCATCCAGGTCCCGCCTCCCGGCTGAGAGTAGCCCTGGCTGGTCTGGGCACCGAGGCCACATGCCCGGCGGTTTCGAAGCTCAGGTCGGGCTGGGTCCCGCAGCCTACTCGGGATTACCCGCCGGCGCGGGCAGCTTACCTCGATCGCTCCCTTGTGAAGCTCCAGCGCCGTGTGTGTTTCGTATCCTAGGAAACGGCCAGGGCGCGCCAGCCCGCGCGCCTAACCCGCTCACGCCACGCCCACGGAGGGCGGGGTCGAGCGGACACACCACGCCCACCGCCGAAAGCCTCGCCTCCGCGAAGGCGGGATTCAGGGAACACCAGGCTAATCTAGTCTACCTGTCAATCTTTTTTGGTTGCTGTATTTTTGTGAAATGACTAATAGTGTTTATTTATTCTTGAAACATTTTCCATTATATAAGTGTCCACTTGAAGCTATGCAAATTATATAATTTACTTCTATAACAGGGACTCACTAGATAATTTTTGTTGGCTTTCACGATGTAGAAGGTGACTCAGATCTTGTTAGGAAATATTTTGAAACTGAGAAGCTAGGCTACAGCATAGTGAACTTGGATACACATGACTTAGCACATTGGGTGTGTGCTAGAGCCCACTGTTCCACTGGCACAAAGAAACAACACTTCACCACCAGGAACAAACCCTATGTAACTGCAGCTTGAGAACCAGACTCACAATAATATGTGAATCAAAACGGGAACTAATATACAAATACTGGACACTTTAAAACTGAATAAGTAACTCATCAAATCCTGTAGAATAAACGAAGTCTATCTTTAAAGGGAAATGTCTAATCCCTATATGAAGCAATTTGCATAGCAATTTGCATGTCCCATGGCTTTAATAAATAAGACACTGACTTGTGCATATGAAATTCACTATGGGCTAGGACAGGGACAACAACATCAATCACAGGGGACGGAAGAGGAAGTAACAGTGGGGACACACATGCACGAAAGCACAGTGCGATCATGTCAGACGATTAGGAAGTGGAGATCTGAAGAACACAGGAAGAAAAATAGGTGATGCTCACAAAGAGAGAGTTAACTCTTGGAAATCAATCTCTTTTTTAATTTTTTCTTTTATTTTTGAGATTATAATGTAAGTATATCTTCTCCTTCCTTTTCCACCCTCCAGACCCTCCCACACAAGCCTCCCGTCTTTCGTTCAAATTCCTGGCGTCTTCTTTTCTCATTAGTTGTTGTTACATGCATATATGCACATATGTGAATATTTCTAAATGTAACCTGCTCAGTCTGTACAATGTAGTTCGTATGTATGCCTTCAGAGATGACCATTTGTTATTAGCTAACAACAGATGTGCTCTTTCCCGGGGAAGAGCATTTCTCCCATTCACAGTGTTCCTTAGTTACCTGGAGTTCTTTGTGTGTGGTTAAGCAGTTCATTTGTATAGCAATGTACTAAAGACAGTCATGCTTAGAGACATTTCTTAACAACTGATTCCATAAAGTCAAGATTTCTTTACATGTTCATTTATCCTTAGAATACATCCCACAGAAAGTACGCTGTAACAGCCTGTTTTCAAAAGCTACTTCCATTTCTTTTTTGTTTTGGCTTATATACTTAAGGTTAGCTATATTTATTTCTACTTGTATTCAGTTTTAGTGTTTCCAGCCTATGCATGTGGTGGAACAAATGGGACAGAATATTTGGAAAGAAAAACTACAGGGAGAACAGCAGCATACTTGAAACCCCGGAAGGGATTCTCCAACAATTTAATAAATGATTTCTTATTGATAACTGGATCTGGTGGTATAGTCCTGTAATCCCAGGACTCTGGAGGCTGACACAGGAGGGTCTTGAGTTCAGGGCTCGCCTGGGTTACATAATGAGTTCAAGGACAGCTTGAAGTCTAAAGTCAGATCCTGCAGAACGACAGTGAGGGTTAAGAAGGAGGAGTTGGTGAATATGACCAAAGCACACATGTATGTCACTCAAAGAGCAAGCAAACAGTAAAGTCAGCCGCCAACAGCATGAACAGCCCACTTTGAATACTTAACTGAAAGGCCTGAGAAGGGTTAAGATGCTCCAGGAAGAATGAATGAATGAATGAATGAATGAACCATTGTCACATGATCTGCAATAACCCATTGAACTTGGCTCCCTCTCAGAACAGTGGTCCTCATCTTTAATTACAGTTGCCAGAGAGACCAAGGTAGCAGGAGCTCAAGGTAAAAGACTCCCTGGAACTCACTCTGAAGCCACCGCACCCTACACCCCACTCTCTTATTATGACTTTAACTTTGAGACACGTACGGTGTTGGTTGTCACTAAGCTGCAATCCACCCAGTGCGGATGTGAACATGCTCATCCATGGACACGTCTTTGAAATATAATATGGAGTGGGTTGGAATTGCTTTTTATTTTTAGAATGAACTGGATGTAGCCCAGGCTAGCCTTGAACTCACCGTGTAGAAGGCTGAACATGAACTGGTGATCTTCTGGCCCCTGAGGACCCAGTTTGGGAAGGGGAAATGCTGATTTACACTAAGTCTTTTTGAGGGTGAACTCTATGGTTACATAGCCCATTGCCTTTGAGAGTACTTGGTGGAGGAACTGTTTAGCCACAGCACTGATGAAGCAAGGGGTGGGGGGGGGGGAGGAAGAGGAACGGGAGGGAGAGAGAGAGAGGGAGAAGGAGGGGAGGGGGAGAGGGACAGACAGAGGCAGAGACACAGAGAGCAAGTAAGTGCTAACTTCCTTTCAGTGGACCATATAAAGCCTCCACTGTCTCCCACTAGTGACACATACTGGGTTCTAAATCTCTCTCTCTCTCTCTCTCTCTCTCTCTCTCTCTGTGTGTGTGTGTGTCTGCGTGCGCACGTATGCACACATGCATATATGTGCAAGTGCACATTCCCACCCACACTCAAAGGCCAAAGGCAAATACCAGGCCCCCACTCTGTATCAGTCTCTGACATTACTCCCTTTAGTCAAGGTCTATCACCTTGACTAAATCAGTCAGCAATCCTCCTGTCTCCGCTCCCCACAGCACTGGGTCACACGCACATGTGGCCACTCCTGGCATTTGACGTGGATTCTAAAGATTCGAATTGGGTTCCCGGAGCTTTAACAGCAAGTGCTCTCTCCCTGAACTGTCTCCTCAGCATCTTCAGGGTCCAAACCTTTAACAGAGAAACGCTGGAGACCCACCTGTTACGTGCTATACCATAAATAGCCACAAGGTGGCACTGTTCTACAATCTCCTCTCTCCCGCCTCCCGCCATTTCTTTCACCCATACATCTTTCCTTGATTCCTTTCGTTCTTTCTTTCTTTCTTGACTTCTTTCTCTCTCCACCTTTCATCTGTCTGTCTGTCTTTCTATTTATTTTTCTTTCTATGGGAAAGTTACAAAAATGTATTTGTGGAGTTTTGCCTTTTTTCATCTCTTTTTTTGATTTATGGAATACTTCATATATGAGTACACTATATTTACATTACATCTTGTTCTCCCCTAAACCCTCTCTTGAATTTATGACCTCTTTTCAAAATAATTATTCTTATTATATATATTTTGATACAGTGTCTCACTCTGTAATCTAGGCTGGGCTGGAGCTCACTAAATAGCTCAAGATGGTCTCAAATCACAGCGATATATCTGCCTTAGCTTCCAGAGTGCTAGGGTGAGCCGCCATGCCGGGTTAAGTA
This sequence comes from Apodemus sylvaticus, assembly GCF_947179515.1. Lineage (NCBI taxonomy): Eukaryota > Metazoa > Chordata > Mammalia > Rodentia > Muridae > Apodemus > Apodemus sylvaticus. The sequence goes on along the minus strand of NC_067485.1, from coordinate 26,043,958 downwards.
TTTGCTCTTGGTTTCTTCTTTAGTTGAAAATGGATTTCTTCTTTCATATCATATCCCCTGATTACAGTTCCTCTACTCTTCCCAGTTCCTCCCCACCTGCCCTTCCATCCGGATCCCTTTCTGTTTCTCATTAGAAAGTGAACAGGATAGTAATCTAAGGGATAATAATAAAATAAGGTAAACTAAACTAAACTAAACTAAAAACTAACACACCAAAATTGGACAAAACAAAGAAATACAAGGAAAAGAACCCGAAAAGGCACAAACACCTGAAATCCACCCAGGAATCCCACAAAGTCACTAAACTGGACAGACCCGGTGCAGACCCGTGCAGAGCCTGTGAACGCTGTGTCAGTCTCTGTGAGTTCATATGAGTTCTGCTCAGCTGATTTAGAGAGTCTTGTTTTCTTGGTGTTCTCCACGCCCTCTGGCTTTTACACTCCCTCTGCCTCCTCTTCTGCAGGGTTCCCAGAGTCCCGGGGAGGAGAGATTTGATGGAGACATCCCATTTAGGGCGAAGGGTTCCAGGGTCTCTCTATGCGAATTGTCCGGCTGTGGGTCTCTGTAGTTGGCCCCGCCTACCGCAAGAGGGAGCTTCTCTGATAATGGCTGAGCGAGGCACTGATCTGAGAACAGTGTGTCACCAGAAGTCATTTTATTGATGCTTCCTTTCAATAGATGAATGGTATTTTGTTTACCCTAGGTCCTGGGGCTATTAAATCTAGGTTCGTGGTCACTTGTGGGGGGTTCCTGGTGGATTAAATTGATGGGCTTTCATAGGTTGACCCGTCCCTGCATCCCTGGGATGAAGCCTACTTGATCATGGTGGATGATCTCTTAGATGTTCTTAGATTTGGTTTGCAAGTATTTTATGAGAATTTTTGCATTTATGTTCACAAGGGAAAATGTTCTGTAATTCTTTCTCTCTAGGGTCTGTGGTTTGTTTGGTGGTTTGTTTGTTTGGTGTTTGTTTGCTTTCCATTGGGAGACTTTTAATGACTGCCTATATTTCACTAGGGGTTATAGGTCTGTTTACATTGCTTGTCTGATCTTGATTTAACTCTGGTAAGTGATAGATATTGAGAAAAATATTCATTTATTTTAGAGTTTCCAAGTCAGTGAAGTGCAGGTTTTTAAAATATGTCCTATGATTCTCAGGGTTCCCCCCTCCCTTTTTTGGGCTTTGGATTTGGGTTTTTTTTCCGAGACAGGGTTTCTCTGTGTAGCCCTGGCTGTCCTGGAACTCACTCTGTAGACCAGGCTGGCCTCGAACTCAGAAATCCGCCTGCCTCTGCCTCCCCGAGTGCTGGGATTACAGGCGTGCGCCACCACCGCCTGGCTGGGGTTTCCCCATTTTTAGTCCCCTTTTCATTTTTCATTTTGTTAATTTGGATATTTTTCACCACCTTTTTAGTTATTTTTTGAATAATAATTTGATTTTCTCAAAGAGAAAACCCAAGTCTCTGTTTCATTGATTCTTTGAATTGTTTTTTGTTTGTTTGTTTGTTTCTATTTTATTGATTTCAACCCTGAGTTTGATTATTTCTTGCCATCTCCTCCTTTGGGTATGATTTCTTTCCTTCCTTCCTTCTATTCTTGTTATTGTTCTAGAGCTTTTGGTATGGTGTTAAGGTACTAGTATCAGGGTATGAGTATCTTTCCTTTTTTTCAAAAATGTAGACACTTTTTTACTTGCCTTTTAGAACTGCTTTCAATGTTTAAACACGTTAAACCATGAAACCCATAGGTTTAAATACGTTGTGTATTTATTTTCATTCAACCTAGAAAGTTTTAAATTTCTTCCTTATTTTTTGTTGTGACCCATTTTTTTCATTTAGTTCTAAGTTGTTCCATTTGCATACATTATAAGCTTTCTGTGGTTTCTGACTTTGAAATCCAGTTTTAATCCGTGGTGATCAGATAAAATCCAGGGTGTATTTCAGTTTCCTTGTAGGTGATGAGATTTTCTTCGATATAAGTATGTGGTCAATTTGGGAGAAAGTTTCATGAGGTCCTGAGAAGAAGGCATATGCTTTTGTATTCAGATGAAATATTCTGTAAATATGTATTCAGTCCGTTTGGTTTATGGTATCAGAGGGCCTGAGAATTTTTCTGTTTAATTTTTGTCTGGATGACAAAACTGGCATCCTCACTTGACAAGAGTGGGGAACTGAAGTCTCCCATTAACAGTGTGTGAAGATCAATGTGTGATTTAAGCTGTAGTAGTATTTATTTCATGAATTTGGGTACCCTGTGTTTGGTCATAGATGTTAAGAATTGTAATGTCCTCTTGGTGGACTTTCCTTTGATGAGTATGTAGTGTCTTCCCTATATCTTCTGATTAGTTTTGGTTTGATGTCTATTTTGTCAGATATTAAAATGCTGCTCCAGCTTGCTTCTCAGGTTCATTTTATTGGAATATCTTTTTCCATCCTTTTACCCTGGGGTGATGTCTATCCTTGAAGATATCCATTCTTGGATGCTGCAGAAGGATAGATCCTGTTTTTACATCCATTCTGTTAGTCTGTGTATTTTTATTTTGGAATTGAGACCATTGATACTAAGAGATATTAATGAACAGTGCTTGTTTGTTCTTGTTATTCTGTTGTTGTTGTGGACTGTGTGTATGTGTGTGTGTGTGTGTGTGTGTTTCCTCTCTTTTGATTGGCCAGTATGGGATTATTTATTCCTTGTGGTTTCTAGAGTGTTTAGGCTGGAATTTTCAGGCTAGCACCTTCTGTAGGGCTGGATTTGTTGATAGCTATTGCTTAAATTTTTTTTATCATGGAATTTCTTATATTTTCATGTTTTGTGAATGAAAGTTTTGCTGGGTATAGTAGTCTGAGATGGCATCTGTGGTCCCTTAGAGTAGTCCACCTGTCCAGGACCTCCCTGCTGGCTATTGGCGTCTCCACTGCAAAGTCAGGTGTAATTCTAGTAGGTCTGCATTTATATATTACTTAGTCTGTTTCCCTTGCAGCTTTTAACTGTCTTTCTTTTTTCTGTATATTTACTGTTTTAATTATTATGTTAGGAGGGGACCTTCTTTTCTGGTCCAGTCTATTTGGTGTTATGTTTGCTTCTTGTATCTTGATAGTCATCTCCTTCTGTAGGTTGTGGCCACTTCTATGATTTTTTTTTTTTGAAAATATTTTCTATGCCTGTGAACTAGGCCTCTTCTTCCTATTATATTCCTATTATTCTTCAATCTGGTCTTCATTCATAGTGTCCCAGACTTCCTGGATGTTTTGTGCCAGGAATTTTTGGATTTAGCATCTTCTTTGACAGAGGTACCCGTTTCTTCTCTTGTGTTTTCAGTGGCCGAGATGATATCTTCCATTTCTTACAGTCTTTTGGTGAAACTTGCCTCTGAGCTTCCTGTTGAGTTCTTAAAATTATCATTTTCTCTCAGTTTTGGTTTTCTTTATTGATTCTATTTTCATTTTCAGGTCTTGAACAGTTTTATTCATTTCCCTCCACTGCTTGTTTTTGTTTTCATTGATTTCTTTAAGAGATTTATCCATTTCCTCTTTAAGTAACTCTACTGTATTCAGAATGGCTATTATAAGGTCTTTGTCTCACGTTTTAGCTATGCTGCTGATCTTCAGGTTGTGCCTTGGGGTCTTGATCTGGGATCGCTGGGCTCTAGTGAAGATAAATCATCTAGTGAATTATCTAGTGAAGATAAATCATCATATAGTGAAGATAAATTATTGATTGTATTTTTATATTGGTATCTAGGTGTCTGAGATTGGGACGATTTTAATTCTAGGCACTGATATCTGGTCTTGTCTTTGTTGTGGGTTTTTTGTTCCTTGGCTTCTGTTGACTTCTCTTGTTATTAGGAGAGTGGGTGGTTGTGTGTTGCCTGGTAAGAAATCCCAGAATCCTGTCGGGTGTGCCCAGATGGGGTTGTAGGTCAAATGTGTTTCTAGGTATTTGGAACTGACACTTAGGAGTGAGGGTGGTCTTGGAGGGGGGGTCCTCAGGGGTCCTCAGGAGGGGGGAAAGCAGGGTGTTTCACTAGGATCTGCTTAGTCTCCTGGGAATAGGGGCAGAAAGTGAGGAGAGAACACAGCAGGTGGTGCGCTACAGAGCTGGGGATGAGACTGGGGGATTGGATTTGGAGGGAAGCAGAGAGAGACGAAGATCTACCCTTAGCTTTCCTGCTTCTCTGGCTGGAGTGATGACATATTTTCTGAAAACCATTTGCAACAATCACCTGTCTTACTAAGAAAATTAATGTTCTAACATTTTATGCTTTCCCTGATCAGGAATAAGTTTTCTTTAGATTCTTTCTGAAAATCATTTGCAATAAATGTAATAAAGAATAATTAAGTAGATATGAAACCATTAAATTCCAGTGAGTGACTTTTCTATTAATCTGTTTCACTTTACTAGATAAACAATATATAGCCATAGACTATAAGAAATTCAAGTGAACTATGTGTCTCCCTACAGCTAAATTTGGTACATATCATTAACCTTTTTCTTTTTTAGATTAATGTTTTTATAAATTAAAATATAATTACATCACTTTCCCCCTTTCTGATTCCTCCCTTTAGCCCCTCTCCTGCCCCCTACACCCTCTTAAAAGAACGGCCTCTTTTTATTATTATTACACACACACACACACACACACACACACACACATGTATATATGTCTGTGTATATGTATGTACATACATGTATAGATATAGCCTGCTGAGCCTGTTTAGTGTATATTATGTATATAAGATTTTAGGGTTGACCACTTTGTATCGGAAAATCAATTAGGTGGTTCATCCAGAGGAGGGGCTAATTATTCCTCGCTCTCCAGCCATTAGCTAGCTGCCTATAGTTCTTGCCTAGGAATGTAAACCCCCGAGATTTTCCCATTCCTTCTCTATTGGTGTTGTCATTTTTGAGGTCTTGTTTAGGCGGCCATATTATTGAGGTGTTGTGAGCGTAACTTCCTTGTCATTTGTAGAAGGTACAACTTGGAGCCTCTGGCTCTTAAAATATTTTCATTCCTTTTCTATGATGTTCCCTGAGCCTTAGGTGAAGGAGTTGCATTGTAGATATATCCACTGGGTCTGGGCTCCCTACCTTCCACTCACCTCTGCATTATAACCAATTGCGGTTTTTCTGCTATGGTCTTTGTTTTCTAGAAAGAGAAGCTTCTTTGAAGAAGGGTGAGATCTATACTTGAAAGGATGTATTTAGAATGCAGTTAGAAATTGTGGCACTTTAACGGAGAGATAGTAGGTTCTCTTCTAAAATCCATGACCTCACGAGCACTAGATCCTTGGCAAGATTTCTAGTCATAAATTCCCTCCTGCTAAGAAAGCCTTAAGTCCAATCACACAACTACCGGTAGCCACAAGATACATGTGCCACTATGGCTCCTTGCAGATAGCTTACCACGCTGGCCACTATTTTAGTCCATAAACCTCAAAGCAGGCCTGGACTCTCTGGTATATTATGGAGATTGTGGTATCCTTATCATAGAGCACAGTAAGGTTTTTAGGTTAAGTCTAGCTCAAATTATTTGAGTCATGTGTTCTAACAAACACGCTTGGTGTTATTTGTCCCTTCTTTAAAATTTTTTCTTTATTCATTAAAATGTTTTTTTTTTTCAATGTTGGAAATTGAACCCCAGGCCTTGCGCAGGCTGATCATCCTATACGTCCCAATGCTGATACTCTAAATTGACAATAATGATTGTGCATATTTATAAGTTATAGCGTGATGTTTCTTTTTGTTTCATCAGTTATTTTGGTGAATGTGCCAGTATGTAGGCCGAGTTGGCCTGTACTCAGCATGGCCCCACTCTGCCTTCTGTGGACTGTTTACAAGCAAGCACCACCACAGCCCACTCCCAAGCTGACCAACAACTGTGATGAAGAGCCAAGGGGTTGACCTTGGTATCACCTGAAACACTTACCTTGTACTTGAAGCTTATAGCATTCATGAGCCTCTGTGTGCACTTAAAAATTGTAATGGGATCTGATGTACTCTTCTAGTGTGTGTCTGAAAACAGCTACAATGTATTCATATATATATAAAATAAAATCTTTTTTTTAAAAGAAAAGTGTAAGTAAACCTTAAATCTTAAGAGAAGTTTTAGATTTACAGAAAATTGCCAAAATGGTGTGCTATGGGGAATATTTTAACATTTCTGTAGCACACTCGTCAGGGCTAATTAATATTAATATATTGGGTTGGAGAGATGGCTCAGTTGTTAAGAGCACTGACTGCTCTTCCGAAGGTCCTGAGTTCAAATCCCCGCAACCACATGGTGGCTCACAACCATCCGTAACAAGATCTGATACCCTCTTCTGGTGTGTCTGAAGACATCTACAGTGTATTTACTTAAAATAAATAAATAAATTCTTAAAAATATTGATATATAAAGTTATGTAATTAATGGTTATAATTAATAATTAATCTTCAATTAATTTTAAATAATTGTTACATTTATATTATAGTTAATTATTATAATTAATAATTAATTAAAGATCATAGTTTGTTTCTCATTTCTTCTTTTTTTTTTTTTACATTTGTTTGTGTGCGCCTGTGCGTGTATTTGTATGCATGTGAGTGTTCCACGTGTGTATTTGGATGTCAGAGGACGATTTACAGGAGTTGGCACTCTCCACTCTGGGTCTCAAGGATGGAACTCCGGTCACCACCAGGCTTGGTGGCCAGCACCTTTACAGCTGAGCTGTCTGGTTGGCTACATATTTTCCTTTGTTTGTTTCTCAGAATAAACAAACAGAGAACATTTTATGGTTTATTGTGCAGGGCTGAGGGAATGCACGAGTGTGCGGTGACGTGCTTGTGAAGGTTAGAGAAGGAAGGTCGGCTCTCTCCTTCCATCCTGAGAATCCGAGCATCAGATTCTGGTCATCCATCAGGCATGGTGGCAGACTCATCTTGATGGCCCAAACTAAAGCCCATAGTGTTTATCTTATGTTCTTTTTCCGGTCCAGGATCTCATCAAGAAGATGCATGGGTTCTCCCAGCGTCCCCACAGTTCGCAGGGTCGCAGCAGTTCACGAACTGTGGTGACAGATAGGCAGTGTAGCTCCGTGGGAGATTGGGCGTCGCAGCATCTCCCGCATCTCGGATCCCAAGCCCCCACGATGCCCAGAGGGGAGGGGTGGAGGGTGGAGCACTGAAGGTGGAGCCCAAGCGCTGCTTAACTCCAGAAGTTGTCAGCCAAGGCCAAGCCCCTCTCTGCCAAGATGGATGTGAACTGAAAATGGCCGCGCAAAAGGAAAAAAAAATCATCAGACCAAAAAGTGCAAACGAAAGGGAATAGAGCAGCAAAGGGCAGACGGGTGGATGTGGCTGACCAGCAAACCACTCATATGCCTGCAGAAAATGGAGCTGGAAAACCAGCGTCCAGCCTCTGAAGAAGAGAAACAAGTCAAGTCCGACTAAGCACCCATCATGTCTGTCAGAGCTCCTCACCCACCTCCCTTGTAACAATCCATAGGAATATTTTATCAGCTATTTTGTAAATTCAAGTTTTTGAGTAGCCCTAGAAACATTTTTAAAAGGTGAGGGAATCCTATCTCATCCCATTTTTTTAAATGTAAATTTTTTTAAGAGGTTAAATCATTGCTGGTTGTTTATTTTATTTTATTTTTTTGTATAACCAGAAAATAGCAGGATCCTGAATCAGGAGAGGCTGTGACTGTCCCAGGATGGGGGTGGGGTGGGGGCTGGGGTATCACCACAACATTCCGTTTTGTATTGTATCCTACAATACAAAGCATACTAAACAGCAATTTGGAATCTCACTCGTGCAATTCACATCTAGAATATTTTCAGTTACATCTGGTCTTGAGTTTCTAGTACAACCGTTTCCTAAGAAAACCAGTCCTTGATCCTTGCTATGTTAGAAATTTAATGTCTCTGGTCATGGCAATCCATTTTCTAAACAGTTGTGATAATGTGCTGTGCATCGATGGAAATTTTGAGTATGTTCTGCATGTGGCATAAAATTGTAAGTCAGTGGAACTGACGATTATGAGCATTTGGTTGTTATGTGAGGTCTTACAGAAATTTGCCAAATTGGATACTGGAACATCATAGTAGGTTCAAAGAGAAGCAATAGGTAACTCTTTATTTGTGTACCTAAACACAATATAACTCTTCAGAGTCCGGGTATTTGTGTTAAGAATTCAAATGACAGCCTCCAGCCACACACCTTTAATCCCAGCCCTTGGGAGGTAGAGGCAGGTGGATTTCTAAGTTTGAGGTCAGCCTGGTCTACATAGTGAGTTCCAGGGCTATACAGAGAAACCTTGTCTCGAAAAACAAAACCAAAAAACAACAACAAAAAAAACCAACCAAGCAAAAAAAGAATTAAACTGTCTGTGTGTACTCTGCTTCTAGGCCAATAAAATCTCAGTTGTGAAAGAGAAGGGCATGCATTATATTGAGATGCTATGTGTATATACTCTTCAGAATATTTAAAACAGAAACAGAACTTGCTCTAGGAACTTTAATTTTTTAGATATATTTAAGACACTTGATTGCAATTTTACACAGCTTCTTGGGGACATTCTCTGCAGTATTCTACACAGCAGCCTGATTATCTGTCTATAAGGAAAAGGCAGGACAGACAGACAGGGAAGTGCTTTTTTTTTAGCCTTACAAAAGAAAATTCAACTGCACACTATATATGGAAGACTCCTGTTAATGAAGTAAAGCAGCCACAGGAGAACAGTACCAGGAGATTCCACTATGAGGATGCATCTAAAATACCAAGAAGGAGGAGGTTGCTAAGGTTAGAGGGCCCTGAGAGACCAGGAGTTCTTGTGTGGTAGTTTACAAAGTTTGAAAAAGAATCTGCAAACCTTTTCAAAATGACTTCTAAACAAGTTGTTTCATTTCCCCTTTTAAGTAGGGTTTTTACTGTAACTACAACCTGTCGAGATTTTTACTGGCATTCATGTTTGCTGATTTTTATAAGAATCAGAAATGCCAGTTAACAGCATCTGGGCTGAGTGGCATTGAAGACCTGGGACCTTCCACACCTATCCAATGCTGTTCCCAGGGGCTGTAGTCAGGGTGTGTGTGTGTGTGTGTGTGTGTGTGTGTGTGTCCTTATTTAGAAGATCAAAAGACAGCAAGCCCCAAACACCTGATTAGAACAGACAAAACATCTCTAGAGGACACTCCTGGGATCTCAAAGGCCCAGGGGGAGGGCTGGGAACCCGAGCCCTGACCTGTCTGCAGCAGGTGCATAGCTGTCCAGCTTACCTCATTCCATTCGCCGATCAGTCCTGAGTTTGTCCAGCATGGGAGGAAGTAATAAATTATATCACCTGAGGTATGCATCATCTGTCAAAACGACTCTGTGGGACTGATCGCTATCAATATGTCTCTAGGGCCACTGACTTTGTTTATAGTCTTGTTTGTTGACTTGGACGTTTTACAGTAACGTGATATCCAGTCACTGCCCCAAATGAGGTTCAAGGGCCCTGAAATATGATTATGATCTACTCAAGGGACACTATGAAACTCAGGGATGGATAATAATCTTCTTCACATCCCTAGGCTCTTTGATTTGGTAAAAATAAAGAATTCTAGAACTAGGTCACAATGGGATTTTGTGGGGTATGTTTTGAATGAAACAGTATCAGAAAGCTATGCATGCAGCTCTTTTTAAGCATGTAAAGTAACTCCAACCATCATATATTAAAAGAAGTCTTTGCATAACCTTTCTGGCGTGGCTTTTGTAGGACACCAATCTGAGGTTTTACAAGTCTTTAATATTTAAGTACATTCCTAGTCCTTTATGAATGAAAGCTTATGGCATTAACTTTACCAGTTATATATTAAAAGTTAATTCATCATGCATATAGGAATCCTCATGAACACACACAGAACAGGACTGAAGGGCGTTAGACTCTCTACCTCTCTAGATTCAGGTAAGTGACAGAGGACTATTAATACAGAGGGTATTGTTTTATTCCAGGAAACACAATTTTGAAAAAATTGAAATAGAAAAGGATAATGAGATGCCATATTTTGGGTGCAGACTTTGTGCGTTTTTATAATTGTGTACCCAAGTCACCACAGCCTGGGTCAGCATGCAGATTGTTCACAGTCCCCTGATGTCCTTGGAACCAAAAGCAGCCAGGAACTTACCTTCTACCCATGGTAACCCACCATATAATCTCGCAAAACCCGACTCGTGTGGTCTGTGCTCTTTTATAGACTTTTCCTCAATGCACGATTTTGGAAGCTCACTCGCATCGCTGCAGAGGGCCGTGATTCACCCTTGGAATCATTGACTCATATGAAACATGGTTCAAATTGCAGGCCATTACTTGCTCACACTCTTGTCGGTCAGTGTTTGGTGAGCATGACGCTGCCACGGGGATCCCTTGTGTATTTTGTAGATATATATTTTTAATTGTTTTGGGTGTCTGTGGAATTTCTGGGTCATAATGGGTAATGGTTGAACGGTTTGTTTCTGATACTAGCTGCATCGTGGACTCTGTGCACTGTGCTTAGGAGTTCAAGACCTTCTTCATTTTGCCAATATTAATCATTGTACGTTACAATGAATTGGCCATTCTACCAGCTATAAAAAAAAATCCTTGCTTTAATTTACAAGCAATTTAATTTACAAGGTGATCAATAAGACTTAACCTTCACACTTAACATATTTATCATTTTTAGATTTCTATAAAACAGATTTCTATAAAATGTCTTCCAATCTGCTGTTGGCCTGTCCTGTGGAGGGGGTTTGGTTTTTGCTTGTTTTAATTTCAGATGTTTAGTTTTTCAGTTCCAGCCTGCTTTGTTTTGGTGGTTTAGTTATCCATATTTAGAGGGTATAACATGATGGTTGGGTTCATTTACATATTGTATAATAGCAAGTGAGGGTAACTGGTACACCCAACTCCTCAAGCACTGGCCATTCCTCGTGCTGGGAGACACTGGATGCCCTTTCAAGCTCTTTGCAAAGTATATTTTAAATGGTTTCCCCATGTTCTTGCCCTGCCATGCTGCCCAGTTACAATGAATTGGCCATTCTACCAGCTATAAAAAAAAATCCTTGCTTTAATTTACAAGCAATTTAATTTACAAGGTGATCAATAAGACTTAACCTTCACACTTAACATATTTATCATTTTTAGATTTCTATAAAACAGATTTCTATAAAATGTCTTCCAATCTGCTGTTGGCCTGTCCTGTGGAGGGGGTTTGGTTTTTGCTTGTTTTAATTTCAGATGTTTAGTTTTTCAGTTCCAGCCTGCTTTGTTTTGGTGGTTTAGTTATCCATATTTAGAGGGTATAACATGATGGTTGGGTTCATTTACATATTGTATAATAGCAAGTGAGGGTAACTGGTACACCCAACTCCTCAAGCACTGGCCATTCCTCGTGCTGGGAGACACTGGATGCCCTTTCAAGCTCTTTGCAAAGTATATTTTAAATGGTTTCCCCATGTTCTTGCCCTGCCATGCTGCCCAGCACCAACACCATTTCCTCCAGAGAATTGTGCTGAGCACTGCAACCAGGCACTGTTTGCCCTTCCCTCTAGAATCTTTATTTCTATGAAGTCAGTGTTTTAGGTTTCTACCCATAAGATCATAGTCTTTTTTTTTTTAATCTTTCTGTGTCTTATGTCATTTAATATAATACCACCTATTCTAGCCAAGTTGTGACAAATGACAACATTTTATCCTTTGGTGACTAACACTTCAAATATGTGTTATTGTATTTTTTGAGATCTATTTCTCTAACAACGGATGCCTCAGTTTGATCCTGCATTTTAGCTAATGTGAGCAGCAGAGCAACAAAGAGGAATACAGGTCTATCGGACATTAGTTTTGTTTATTGTGAATATCCACTGGCTAGTGGTCATTTTGTTATAATAGTGATTTTATTATATTAAGCTTATGAAGGATTCTCTACACTGGTTCCCATAAGGGCCATAATAATTTACATCCATATATATAAATATATATTTATATAATAAAAATAATATGATGTATATAATATATTATAAATTATAATATAATTATATAAGATATTTATATTGTATACAATGATAGTTATACATAATACTAACTTACAACAAATGCATTTATAATACATATATACACACATATTGTACTATATTTTGTAATGATATATATAGTGTTTATATATAGCACTATATATATCACTGCATTATATATAAGCATATGACTTCTCTTTTCTTTGCATCTGGCCAACATTTCTTTTTGTTGCTGTTGCTGCTGATTTGATTACAGTCATCCTACCCAGGATAGGATGAAGTCTCAATCTGATTTTCAGTTTCTTTTCCTGATGCTGATCAATTTTTGTTGTTGTTTACACACTGGGCACATTGGCCACTTTTCCATCTGCTTTTGAGAAATATTTGTCCGTACCATTTGAGTGTCTTTAATCAGATTGGCTTATATCCCTCTGCCTCTGTGGAGCTGTTAGAGTGTGTAAGCAATTGTGGAGACCACTCTTTGTCAGAGGGATACACTGCAGATCTGCTCTGGTTCAGTCTGCCTGGTTTTCTCAGTCTGCCTGGGTCCTTGTTCCTTGTGCTTTTATAAAACTCCTCCCCTGTTGTGACCTCTTACTTCATTCGGACTTTTGAAAGAACTTCCATTTTAGATAGCATCCCACTGAAAGCCCTGCATCTTTAGTTGCTGTGACAATGGATGCTTTGTCAGTCTTTTGAGTATTTTTAACAGCTGTTGCAAAGTTCTTGTTGTTACTCTTAACATCTGTGACATCTAGGATGATTTTCTATTGGCAGCTTTCCCTTCTCATCTTGAGCTATTTTCCTACTTATTTACATATCTAGAAATGTTTATATATGTGCCCTCTATATGAATCACTTGTTGAAGTCTTTTACGCCCCCATCCCATCTAGGTTGGAATTGAACTCAGGACCTCACACTTGTTGGGTAGGTTAGTGCTCCACGGCTGAGGTATAGCCCCAGACCATGTTCCATCTCTTCCAGGAAAGCAGAGTTTTGTTTTAAGCACGTGTTTTCACGTTGGGTGGCTCATTTTCAATCTGTGGGTATTTGTTACTATCATTTTATCTTGAGGTAAGATCTCACCATGTAATGCAGGCTAGGCTCAAACCTGTGATCCAGGGACTCACGTGGTTCATGCCCTCCACACAAACTCAAGCTTGGCAGCCATTTTCTAGAGTCACTATTCTTCAGATGCCCCTCTCTACATTCGTCTCTTTCTGTAAGCTTGTTAAAATGTCCAAATCAAAATCAGATGTTGTGATGGGCAATGGCTTAAAAAAAGAAACAAAACCCTTAAGTACAAACAAGATAGAAAAATAGACAATTGGGTTTATGTTATTCTCAAATAATCACATTTTCAGTTACTAATTCTGTTTTGTTTTGCTTTGGGACAAGTCTTGCTATGTAACCCTGGCTTGCCTAACCTTGTCTAAATAGATCAGGCTAACTTGAAACTTCCAGGGATATACTTTACCTCTGTTTCCATGTGCTTAGATCACAGCCTGAGAGCCACTGCACCCGGTATAATCAGTACTTACATCTTCACACAGATTTAAACAACTAATTTTTTTCTTCCAATTTCCCTCACAGGGCAGAGTGTTCAATAGAGCACTTTGAAAGTATCAGCATCTTCCTTATCAAAGACAGGCAGAACATCCTGGGACCTGGTGACTACCCCGACAGGGCCTGCCTGACCTTGCAGCTTCTAGCTTCCTGGAGACAGCCCCTTTTTAATCTCTTCAAAGATAAGCTATCCTGAAGATGTCTTCACGTGACCTTCTCAGAGGACAGATAATTCTTTGCAAGTATATTGTGAATTAAGAATCTTTTAGCTTCCTGTTCCTCTGCCATGCTCTCTTTCTCTCCCTTTGTGGAAATTTATTCTTCAGGGATTGCAAAACTCTTCCTTATGTTGGTTTGATCTTGGTATTTGTCTCAACACCAGAAAACTGGCGACCATCACCACTTCCTGTTTTACTTCTCTCTGTAAGTGTTCAGCTAGAGAAGAGTCCCAGCCTGTGCATGCGCATACTCATCATCCTCTCTGCCTGGGAAGCTCAGATCTCTAAGCTTCCTCCTGCTGTCCATACTTCTAATTCCCTTTCCCCAGTTGTTTGTTTTTAATAATTAAAAATATTTATTTTATGTGCATTAGTGCTTTGCTTGCATGAAGGTGGTGAATTTCAGAGTTACAGTTTTGAGCTGCCGGTGGGTGCTGGGAATTGAACCTTGGTCCTCTGGGAGAACAGCCGGTGCGCTTAACCACTGAGCCAACTTCCCATCCCCTGTTTGTTTGTTTGTTTTTAAAGACAGGTTCTCACCGCATAGCCCTGGCTAGCCTAAAATTCACTGTGTATCCAGGCTGACCTTGAATGTGTTGAGGAGATCCTTCTCCCTTGGCCTCTCATGTGCTGAGTGTGTGCCACCATGTCTGACCTCTTAGATGGTTTTGTATTGCTACAAAAGAATACTGCAGGGTGGGTAAAGTCTAGAAAGAAAATGCTTTCTCGTGGTTCTGGTGCTTGGAAAGTTCCGTATCAAGAAGCTGGCGCCTGGCAAAGAGCTTCTTGCTACAGCAGAATGCTGTAGTGATGCAAACACGAAGTCCCTCCTGAGGCACAGCCCTTGGTATCTAATCTGCCCATAGCCGGTTTACCTCTTAGTGTTATCACAGGAGGGGACATACTCAAACCACAACACCTTTTCCGCTTCATTTTCTTCCCTAACGGTTCACCACGTTGTGTCACCTGTTTAATTACTTGTTGACAATTGCTTGCTGCAGGGTCAGACTTCGAAAATAGAATATCAGCTCAGCCGAGGGCAGGATTTGGATCTGCTCCCTTACAGTTATAGTTCTAGCACTGAAAGATGTCAGTTCTAACACGAAGTGGAGGCTCCCAACACATGGAGGAATTGACTTTACAAAGCACTTCCAGATGGACCTGGTATTCTGACTGTGTAATTCACCCAGCTGCTAAGGATGCAGAAACAGGAAGCTTAGAAGATTTAAAGCTGTCTTGGGCTAGGTGGGGAGTTCAAGGCCAGCCTTGGTAATTTAGAGAGAACTGTAGCAAAAGTATAATAAGCCAGGCATGCCTTTAATCCCAGCACTTGGGACGCAGAGGCAGGAAGATCTCTGTGAGTTTGAGGGCCAGCCAGGTCCACAGGGTCAGTTTCAGGCCAGCCAGGGCTACATAGTTAGATCCTGTTGATGGATAGAATGATAGAGAGATAAATAAATAGATGGATGGATGGATAGATAGATAGATGGATAGATGGATGGATAGATATAGATAGATGATTAATGATTGATAATAGAGATAGATGACTAGATAGATATAGATATAGATATAGATAGATAGATAGATAGATAGATAGGTAAAATAGATAGATAGATAGATAGATAGATAGATAGATAGATAGATAGATAGATAGATAGATAGAAAAGGGTTGAGGCTTTAGCTTACTCAGCACCAGAAAGGTGATGGGGCTTTGATGAACATTTCCATATTTGATCCTGTAACAGTCTGTGGTGGGGTGCTCACTGCCATCCTTCTGCTGATGGGGAAACCACACACAGGTGATTACAGGGCATTTGTGGTTACATAGTCAACCTCAAAAACAACAGTCAAACACAAAATTCATGATTCTGGGTTCCAAGATGTCTGCAGCACTCCATTTCAGTACCCCAAAGCTGAGTGCACCCCCCAGTCATCTCCAGTCTGCAAAACAAACACAGATACCAGCAAGAGAGGGTGTACAGTGGCATCTATTTTTATTGTATATTTCAGATTGGTTGGAGTCAGCCCCTTTATGTGTCACTCTTACCATTTCCTATTACGTGTTTCTATCTTTCTCTCTGTGTGCCTGCCTTGTGGATTCAGTCTTGTTCGCTTCATAATCACATGAGCCGATGACTTAAAACCAAAAAAAAAAAAAAAAAAAAAAAAAAAAAAAAAAGAAAGAAAGAAAGAAAAAAGAAAAAATCTTTCCTGTGTTTGTGTGTTATTCACACATAAACATAAGATGCACACATGTGCACATATGTGTGTGTAGGTCCTCTCCCTGAGCACCCCAGGTTAGCAACACACTAGAAGACAGCAAGCCACCCTCAGGTGGCTTTATCAGAAGCTAAAGAACAGGTTGCTTCCCGAGTGTCTTAGTTTGGGTTTTATTGCTGTGAAGAGACATCATGACCAAGACAGCTCTTATAAAGGTAAACATTTAATTGGGGCTGGCTTACAATTTCAGAGGTCTGTCTCTTATCACCATGACTAGAAGCATGGCAGTGTGCAGGCAGACATGGTGCTGGAGAAGGACCCTATATCTTGATTCAAAGGCACCCAGGAGGAGACTGCTTTCTGAAGGCAACCAGGAAGAGAGTCTCTCTTCCGCCCTGGGTGGAGCTTGAGCATAGAACCTCAAAGCCCACCCCAACAGTGACCTCCTCCAACAGCATTTCCTCCAATAAGGCCACACCTCCAAATAGTGCCACTTCCCATGGGCCAAGCATCTTCAAACCACCACACCACAGTAACAAAACTGGTTCGAGGGCACACCGGGAGGGCAGGAAAAGAACAAGTTCGAAATCAGAATTCGTACTGAATGCCATTGTTTGCACGCCACTGTAAAGAGAAAAAGCTGTGAGTTGGAAACCATCAGGGTTGTGCGTGTGTGAGTGTAAGCTTATGTGTGAATGTGCATCCACACACGTGTGTCTCTGTTGTTTCTTTTCTCTAGAGAACACCCACAAATATGGAGCCTACTTGAATGCTGTCCTTTCTGGCTTGATCTGTCCAGGATTCCACAGTTCACTAAGGAGTAGGGGTAGGGGTACTCTGATGAATCTGATGTCAGAATTGATTAGGGCACAACTGCATGCCAGAAAGTATTACTGGAGGTGTTTGGTCCTGGGTGTTTTGATTGACTGTTGAGTAGTCCTTCACAGTGAGATAGCCCACCATGGCAGATGTCCAATGAAAACTGGAGAATTTGCCCTTCATATCAGTGACCAGATACATTATTAGAATGGGTTTCATACCTAATTTAGAATTTCTCCTGGAAAACGCTCAAAAAGTCGTTGGTAACTGTGGGAATTCAAATTGTTTGTGTCTGTACTTTGTTGGAATATTTACCGTTTGGACATATTTATCTTTGTTGGATGTATTTACCTTTTTGAGAACAACTTGGCGTTTACATTTCTAGTCCAAGAAATATTCAAATCATACTGTAAGGTGTTATCAGCTAGTAAGCACTTTCGATCTATAATCTCTGACAAGTTCCTGAGAATCACCTTGAAATGCTTTTCCTGGCGTCTGCACAAACAGACACAGGTCACTGGGAACATTGACCATTCTGTCATCACTTGATGCTCCCGTGGTTCAGTGAATGCCTGGTGTTGCATTTCACAGACTCAAGGCAATTTGTCCTCCTCAGAGAATTGGATCTCCAGGGTGTCCCAACCATAGCAGACACTCAGCCATTGAATAACCAGCTACACAGTAAGAACTACCAACCCCACCAGATTGTTAGTAAACATAAACTCTTCCATAGATTAACTTCCGTAGAACAACATCATTTCTTTTTATTAAAATAGATTAAGTTCAGTTTTGTCAGCATAGAAACCAGTAAATCTAGGCTAATTGTGTCTAAACTGGTGACAGTTTTAAAGTGTTTATATTCTGAGTTGTGTCTTACCAGTAAGTTAGAAGTCTGGACTTCTGTTCTCAGTGACTTATGAAACACAAAAATTGTCTGGTAGAAACTGATGTTTGAAAAGCCATCTACAGTAAGTGTCAAAGGCTCATCTTTCTGCCTCAGCCTTCAGACTGCTGGGATTACTGAGGTGTGTTGACACAAAACCATAGCTCTTATCTCAAAGAAAATGAAAAATAATTTATTACGGAGCTAAACATTAGGTTAACATGCAGTAGGGAACATAGATTTGGGTTGCTCCCAATAACAGGTTTGAACATGGTGGGAGCCATTTCATAAAGCTTTTATAGTAATAAAACAAAGGAACTCATAAATCAAGGTATTTGAATAATTCATTTGTAGAAATACCAGGTAGACAGGTTATATATAGTAAGGCAGAAAAAGACTTTTATGGGCCTAAGATGATACTTGATGACATTTTTAGCCTTTGGAGGAAGTGAAAACTTGGAGTTTATCTGCACATCCCAAAGGGATCCACGTAATCATTTAATAGATGATACATGGCTATTAAGGGGTTAAAGTCACAGATCTGGCTTCAGACCTGCAACATTCCAACTCTCAACAGCACAGAAGTTCTTGCCAGTCAGTCAACACTGTGGAATCTTTAACTCAGGTGAGGCTTGACTCTCTCCACCCCGGGAGCTTCAGTTCACAGATGTCATAGCATCCTGTGTTATGGAGGGTTCCTCTTGGTTTACAGAATTTTCAGCAGATGCATGGAAAAGCCTGCAGTGCAATAGAACCCTTGCTACATTTCATATATTTCTCTCCAGATTTCCATACCTATGTAACTTAAATAGCCTTCGGAGGCTGTTTATGACTGTATGGAATTTTCCTAAAAGTCTAAAAGGCAAATACTAATAGTGAGAACAGGAGCCTTAGCCGGTAAGCTAAGGAAGGTCTGGCCAGGGCCTTGCAGGTCCCTCCGGTTTATTTGTTCATCTGGGATGCTTACACTCCTAATGGCCTATGTGGTGTGGCAGGTTTCAAAATGCTGTGCAAACTTCCAGCACCTAGCATTCCCAACTTACAATTTCTCAGTGTGCCTTTACACTCACTCTAGCCTTGTGTGTGTGTTTGTGTGTGTGTGTGTGTGTGTGTGTGAACTGCCTAAGCAACCACCAACTGGCCCTTGGCATGCGTTTTCTTGCCTGTACTTCATTGCCACAGTGTGTGCATCCTGGAATCCTCCCTAAAAGTCCTCATTGTCAAAGCTAAAGGGCTGCCCTGTCCTATCCAAGTAGCCTATCACAGAGCCCACCCCAGACAGACACACATCCCACACGTCTGCTCCATCTGTCCTGGAGGGACTTGTTTCATGAGGAAAAGCCAGAGTGGGTTGGGTAGCTAGGCAATCTCCAGGGACTTCCACAGGGGCTCTCCCTGAAGGAGAGGCTGCCTGGATGACTCCCTCTTGAGGGTCTAAGGTTTGTGGATAGATGGGCATTGGGGGGTTTTCAGAAGCGTAGGTGCAGCCGGCAAGGCTGCTAACCTCCTGCACATTGTCACCGTGTTTCAGAGCAGGGTGCTGGTAAGCCTGATAAGCCACTGTGGTGGTGATCACTGTCTGCATGGCCTGGGTACCCGCTGGTGGCACTGGCAGGTACCTACAGGGCAGCTCAAGGTTGTAATATGGCGACGCGGGCACAGCCTGGCACTGCCCGCAGTCAACCTTCTCCTCAAGGCTGGGTTTCCCATGTGTCAGTTTCCAGCCATGATATCTAGCTGTGAAGTCCATGCTTCTCTCATAGCTGCCATATGAACTGACATTATATTGCAGTGAGTTTAGATGAATCCAGTCTGGGTCATCAGGGACAATGGAGGAATCTTTATACAGGGTGGGATATGGACTCGAACTTGTAACCCCAGGACTTGCCAATTCATAAGCCCAAGGTGGCCCAGGGAAATAAATGCTTGGATTTGAATATTTCTGAAAGGGCAGTATTACATCTCCTTGAAAGGTGGGTGGGTCACAGCTAACTCTGTGGACATCAGAGTTTGGGAAAGAAGGGCAGGATTGCCCTGTAATAGAGAAGCTGGTATCAGTAGTCATATCAAACAGTTCTGTGGGTTCCGGGGCAAGCATGCTACTGAGATGTCCCCTGATGTCCTGAGCACTTCTTGCCTAAAAAATAAAAAGGCACAAATCAGACATATGACACATAATGCATACTGTAACATATGATCTGTAAATGCTATATACATCTTCACTCATAGTAACAACCAACCACATAAATAAAATATACTTCTGTTTAGTGAACCACACCATGTTAAGGTTCACAGTTGGGGTCCAGAGGCTGCTGATGGATGCCCTGAATGAGGAAGGTCCCCAGTAGCCAGGCAGGGTGGGGTCTGAGCAGCTAACAGACCCATGCTCATCTACGTGCTCTGAACAGTGGAGGTCCAGGAGCCACTTTCTGCCTTTAAATCCTGTCCGGTCCCTGCCAACTGAACAGGGGCTTTCCTTTTTCTGTGGGTCAGCACTTTAAATCCAGGTTTGTTGTAGCTAGCTCTCCCCAGGGTTTCTGTAACCCTGGATTGCATACGTCAGCACTCTGGCAGGTGCAAGGGCTTGAACAACGTCAGGGGCTGCTCTGCTCATGCTCCCTGTCTGATGGGCACATTTTGATGGGGAATGCAATTTGATCAAGTGGCCGGAAGAAAGCTTGTCTGTCCCTTCACACAGCTACTTTGGTTGTAGTAAACACAGAACACCCTTATCCATCAGTGCCCTGTACTGTTGGACAACCGCGCTCGCATATGATAGCAAACATCCTAATCCCATCACCTCTAGGGACCACTTCCCTATTGTAAAGAAGGGATGATGGCCCTGAGCCAAGTGTCGGTTCAACGATGTTTGCTAGAGGTATGGTATGTCATTTTCATATGAGATTCAACCTTTGTAATTGATACCTGGCATTCATCTCATAGGTAGCTGTCAATGAGTGGGCCCTGGAAGTGAACACAGACCTCTGGGTGGGGTCAGTCCTTACCTCAGACTCCCCTGATCGCCTTTTCTGGGGTTGGTAGAAAGAGGCCATCTGTCTCTTGAGGGCACTTCTTCTGCCTTCTGTCTCAGACTTACTCTCTGGTCTGGGATGATCATGAACCCCTTTGGCCTGTGTGAATGAAGAAATGAAATTGTCTATCAGTTTCTCTAGAAAAAAGCGGCGGTGTGGGGAGCTGGTCCAAACTGGATTATGTCTTTCCCTGCTTGTCATTTACTTTCAAACTTTTCATCAAAAACAACTGTTATTCAAAGTAAAAGAGCACCAGTAGCAAATGTTGTAGCTGGGTGTGGCAGTTTCATGCCTGTTATCCAGCATTTGGTAGGGTGAGGCAGGAGGGTCACGGTATCTAGGAGGCTATCCTAGGCTGCATAGTGAGTTCCAGGCTATCCTGTATTAGAACCCTGTTTCTCAAAGGAAAAAAAGCCAACAAGTACAATAGATATCTCAGAAGGTAGCTCGCAACCGAAATACTCCCTCAAACAAATGTAACTGGATTCATACATCTGGTCCTTGAGCCGTTCAAGATGCCACACAGCCATGATACCAGAACTCAGCAGGCTAAAGTAGGCAGGTCATGAGTTCCAGGCCAGCCTGGGCTACCTAGCAAGTTCTAGGTCAGACTGGATTGTGCAACCTCACCCTGTCTGGGAAACAACAAAATCTATGCAACAGCCTGTCTGCTGATTCTTAGGAACCAGTGAGCTCACAGGGGACCTGCGATTTAATCTCCAGGGAGGCACTTAGCTGCACGAGGAATGATAGAAATACTTAGTACAAACGATGGATGTTCTGACCTCACTTACCTGAAAAAAGATTGCATTGCCATCCAGTCGCCAGAAGTTGGTGACAGGGTATCCACTGTGTCCTCGGCAAGGAACCAGCTCCAAAGCTGAATGGCAGTTGGGGCAAGCTTTCTCTGCAAACCCCAGAGGAAGAAAGGTTAGGTTTGGCC
Organism: Apodemus sylvaticus; assembly: GCF_947179515.1. Taxonomy (NCBI): domain Eukaryota; kingdom Metazoa; phylum Chordata; class Mammalia; order Rodentia; family Muridae; genus Apodemus; species Apodemus sylvaticus. Next base: position 26,022,264 of record NC_067485.1, on the reverse strand, counting down.
CGCAGCCCAGAACCTTCTGAAGGAAGGTAGAGGGGCACCAGCTAGGAACAGAACCAGGAGCTCCAAAGCCACCCCCCTGAGCTATCCTGCTCTTACTTTGTTGCTTCAGTCGGGCCTTGTCACAGATGGCTGGCCTTAGCTGCAAATGTGAGCCGTCCTTCAGGGCACAGGCACGTGCGCACACCACCACGCCCAGGCAGGACTTCTTGAGGATGTGGCCGTTGTGGTTGTTGGTGTTACGCATGGCCCAGCCGCTCAGGTGGCGCTGAGCCTTCTTCTCCTGGCTGCTGTAGATGAAGCGCACATAGCCGTCAGGCCACTCCTGGAAGTGGTCAAAGTGTGCTGGTTCCTGGGAAAAGATGGCAGACAAAAGAGGACTTTACCTAAAGGAGCCGGGATCACAGGCACCCCACCTTTAGCTTTTTCCATGCACTGGAAGATAAAACAGGATTTTTTTTTTTGGTAGCTCTAGAAATGTTTATACCTCCAAATTATTTTAGTATATACAGTATTCATCTCTAGCTGCACACCTGACAGATCCTAAGTAACACATGTCTATAAGATACTGATGTTTATGTATGTTTCTGAGTGACATACGCATATTAATATACCTAGCCCTTATGCCATGTGTGGGCAGTAGGGCTAATTATCAGGCCCATTTTATAGGAAAGGTCCTGGAGATCAGAGAGAACAGTTGACTTGTCAGAGTTCACACAGCTACCAGGGCCTGCTACGGGCTAGGTTTAACCTATTGTTGATTCTAGAGCCTGGGCTTTTTGTGGTTGATATTCTATTTAAACATTTTCAGGTCTTCAGAGTGCTAGGGCTGAAAGTGGGTGGAATGCTCTCCCACTGAAATGCAGCTTAACTGGCAAATACCTTCAGGTCAGTACTTTTCTCCAAAAGCTCCCGACACTCCGTCCCAATCAGACCAGTCATGACCCCTTGGGCAATAACGCTCAGAGGTAGTAAGTTTCCCTCTGCACTCCTGCAAGCTTTAAAACGTATTCTGATGTAGGACCTAGTCCTCATGATAAATTGTAAGCTTTGGAGGACTGCATGTCTGAAACTGGACTACCATCTCCTACCTCAGCAACATGGGATCTCCGTGCTCTTCAAAGAACTATACGGTTCTTCAGAGAACCATATAGAATAATGTGTCATATCTAAGGTATTGAGCATCAACTTAGCACCCCTATCTGGTGGCCTTTGCCTCATACTTTAAGATATAATGTCTGTTTCTATATAATTTTGACATACATGACCTTTTACTGAGCATTTTCCATTTACCAGCTACTCTTGTATGTTAATTTTGTTATCATTGTTATTGTTGTTTGTAAGACAGGGTTTTTCCATGTAGCTCTGGCTGTCCTGGAACTCACTCTGTAAATCAGGCTGGCCTCAGACTCACTGAGATCTGCCTGCTTCTGCTTCCTGAGTGCTGGGATTAAAAGCATGTGCCACTACCACCTGGCATTTTTTTTTTTAAGGCAAGCTATTATGTAGCTCAGCCTGGCCTTATAGTGTAGCTGAGGATGGCCTGGAACTCTTGATCCTTCTGCTTTTATATTTTGGGTGTTCAGTGGGCTTTCACCAAGCACTGGAATATTAAAGCACATTTTAATCTCTGAATTTCACAGCTCAGCATTTAGGTCACCACAATGTATGCAAATGATGTCAAAATATAAAACAAACATTCTGTTTTATGCACAAGCTATTCTTTAGATCTACAGATAGCTCACTCTTTCTTAAAAAGTCAGTATTTACATTGATGACCAAAATCTCCAAGATGGAGAAAGTGGTTCAGGTTAATCTCGTCTATGGAAAAATGGACTCAGGGCACATTGCAAAGATAAGTTAAATAATGAGCCCGGGGTGACAGGTTTTACGTTTTTTCCCAATGCATTGAGTTGAATGCAATTTGGGGACATTTTTCTTGTTTGCCTAATCACAGATCCAGTAAAGCAAGGCAAAATTCAAACACTTACAACTGACCAGCTGCCCTAAAAAGGAAAGCATTCAAGTCTGCCTTCATTTAGCGGCTGAAAGATTCATTTACATTTGTTTCTAATTATGTGTGTGCATCTGTGTGTCGTCTGTGTGGTATGCATACCTGAAAAGAGGCTTCATTTGCTCTAAAACACACACACACACATATGCTCACACACACATGCACACGCACACATGTGCTCATGTACACACACACACACACACACACACATGAATGCAGACATGTGCACACATTGCAAGATGACAGTATGTCTGAGGAAAATTTGAGATTGTTATCTAGTTTCACCATTTGATGACAGCAGCCTGAGACTAACAAAAGTTCAAGGACACTCACAAGGTCGCATAGCCAGTTTACCTCACTCACCCAGTTAGTTAGAAGGGAGAGAATGATAAGTTTCTCCAGTATGCACGGGGCTGTGTGTGTACATCTGGGTGTCTGTGTGGCATATGCATACCTGAAAGGAGGTTTCATTTGCTCTAATGTGTTAACAACACACACACACACACACACACACATCTTAGATATACCCCATTAAAGACCAGACTCCCTGAGCCGGTGAGACAGCTTAGCAGGCAAAGGCATGGCTTTGCAAACTTGACCATCTGAGTTAAATCCTAAATCCCATGGCTGACAGAGAGAGAACTGACTCAGGAAAGCCATCCTCTGACCTCCACACATGCCTCTACACACATGTGCGCACATGGTATACATACAATAAAAAAAATAAAAGCAGATCCCCCCCCCCCCAAAAAAAGGAAAACTAATTTCTATTTATCAGGAAGTCTACACATCTTTGAGATCATGTTCTTTTGTATCATTTGGATCTGATTCTTTTTCAAAATCCAAGATTAGATTGTTTTCTCTGGAATTTACAGTGGCAGAAGTCAGCAGTAATGGGACATGCATGGTGAGATCTATGTTCAGAACCGCTGTCCCGCAAGATGCTGAAGGAGGCAGGCCGAGCACAAGCAAGGGAGTCAAGCTCCTTACATATATGTCCATTAGGAAAATGCTGGCCTCCACCAGAGGCCACACATCCTGCTCACACGTTTCTCATGTCCGCTATTATCTGGCAAAGCACAGAGGCCAGATAAATGCCACATTTCAAACCCTTGGCCCAGGAATTTACTGGAAGCCCACTTTACAAATGCTAGGGAAGCAAATCTTCTTCAGCCCCTAAGTGTTCATTTGCACACATGAACACCACACATGCCACACACAGCCCACATATACCACACACTCTACTCACACACCATATCCACCACACACCACACCCACACCCACCCATATCCATGCATCTACACCACACACACACATACACCACACACACAAACCACCCACATGCCACACACATACATATACTGCAAACACACTACACATACACACCACAACATACACACGCACCACACATACATACACACACTACACATACACATATACATACACACAACACACACTATATATTACACAACATACACATACACACCAAACACATATACACATAACACACATATACATATACATACATCACACATATACCACACATAAATATGCATACACAAATACATACACACAACACACTATATATTACACAACATACACATATACACCAAACACATATACACATACCACCCATATACCACATACACATATACATACATCACACATATACCACACATAAATATGCATACCCATATACAACATAAACACCACACATTACACACATTACACACAACACACACACACACACACACACACATTCAGCCATTAGTCTTGATCTAAACACAAATTGCCCAGTTCATTTTCTGAACTTACCTCAGATAATGAAAAAACTAATTTACCCCCAAAGGACAACCATTCCACTGCCAGGGAACTGAGCAAGGTGGCTTTGGCAACCCGACTGTGGAATCTTCTCAGCGGGGATGGAGTTCTTTCAAACAATTGCTCCAGTCTGGATATTTGCTTTAGAATCCAGACACCTCCTCATGCCTGGCTTGGCCATGTGAGAATCAGTGGTATTTACATTTCTCCAAAACTTTCTCTTGAATCTTGACTAATTGAGTAAGGAGTGAGGCTTTTGTTGTTTTGTTTTGAAATGAGGCTTTGTTAAGTAGCCCTGACTGGTCTTGAATTTGTATCAATCTCAAGTCTCAAAAAAAAAAAAAAAAAAAAAAAAAAGCCTCAGTTTCCACCTTGGTTAAGAGAATGGAGAGTCTGGCTACATGGGGACCTAAGTCTGCATTTCTGTTGCTTTTAGTGTGTTTCAGAGAATCACACATAAATCATTCTAAAAAGACACATCAATAAACTGAATTCTGCTCTCTGTAGAGTCCAACTTTCCTATATACCTACATATCTGAAGACCCGTGTGTGTGTGTGTGTGTGTGTGTGTGTGTGTGTGGTCTCTTGCGGTTTGCCCTTTGACTGGACAGTGTCGAATTTTACCCAAAGTGCAGTGTGTCCCTCACCTGAGGCATCTGTGGGTCATTGATGTCCCAGGTGAGTCTCATCCCGTAGGAAAGCACAGAGTCTGTGTCCTGCATGCTGTCTGCTGGCACCGGAGGGGCCTCTAGCACTCTCCAGCCAGGGTCCTGAAAGAGGAATGGGAACAAGGAGTGTGCAGGGTGACTTCTTCCCAAGTGAGAAGGAGGGCAAGGGAGGTGAGTGAAAGAGGAGGAGGAAGAGGAGGGAGGAGAGAGGGAGGAGGGAAGAGGGAGGAGACAGAGACAGAGGGAGAGAGAGAGAGAGACAGACACACACACAGAGAAACAGAGAGAGAGAGACAGAGACAGAGAAAGACAGAGATGGAGGGAGACAGAGGGAGAAAAAGACACACAGACAGACACAAAACGCACACACAGAGACAGAAACACACATACACACAGAGACAGAAAGACAGAGACAGAGTGAGACAGACAGAGAAGGAAACAGAAAGAAACACACATACACACACAGAGAGACAGAAAGACAGAGACAGAGTGAGACAGAGAAGGAAACAGAAAGAAACACACACACACACACACACACACACACACACAGAGAGAGACCCCAGTGGGTGCCCTGTCATTGGCTGAGGTGCTGAAATGCATCCCTCTGAACAGAAGCATCTTTAAGCAGGTTTGTACAGACACTGCTAGCATCTCTGTCTCTGCTGGGCTGGCTGCCTCTCCTGCACCTGCAGCTCCCGCTGGCTGCCCGCAGGCTTCTCTGTGAGCGGAACCCTGGAATGCAGGGGAGAGTTAAAGTGGCTGAGCCAAGGGGAATGAAGTTACGCACTGGGCAGTGGGGAACAAGGAGGACTGTTTCATGAATGTGAAAGCCAAACCCATTGTCTGTCAGCCTCTCTGTTGGTTCACCGGACACAAAGGTTTCCAGCTGTCTCCCTGGAGCTAGTTCTAGTGCAAAGTGGGAAAACTGAGGGAGACTGGAGAGCCAACAGCAGGCACCTCCAACCTGGGCAAAGTCTCCTCGGTTCTCTCGGTTCCTGCGGTAGTGGTTGCTCTGTCCCCAAGTCTGTGCAGAGAGCGAACCTAGCATTCCAGTAAGTTCTCAAGCCTACACACACTGTAGCCTGGGACAAACCTGACCACCAGAAAAAGTCTTGGGAAGTAAACCTGGGGGTTGGGGCCAGATGACCCTGGGCTAGATGGAGAGGGAGGTAGAACTTAAAGTGTAGCTGGAGCTCTAGTCCAAAGAATTGTCTCCTTTCCTCTCCCCTCCTCTCTCTCTCTCTCTCTCTCTTTCTCTCTCTTTCTCCCCTTCTCCCTCTCCCCATCTCTCTGCATCCATAGTTAAAGAAAAAGAGACCAGGATTCTGAGAGCTCTCACTCGCCACACAGAAGGGCAGCCACCCATGCCAACGCAGAATGTATTGCTGCTGTGGTTGCTATCCCTAGATTACCTTTGGCCGCAGATACTTCAGAGGACCCCTGTTCAGAGGAATAAGAGCATCCACAACTAAGCGACCTCCTCTCTCTCTCTCATCTGCCTCTCTTTGACAGCTCCGGCACTGGGGACACTCAATATAAGAAACCCTTAAGCATCTCTCTCTGGCCACCGCAATGTGGGATCCTAGCCTATGAGTGAAGGAAGCTTCCAGAATCTCTTCCCCGTGTACTTGCCTTGCACCTGGCACTATTCCATTGTCAGTCGTAGCTGAAACAAATAGATACATAAGTAAGTAATTAAATCGGGCAATAAACAAAGAAAAATAAACCGAGAAGATCCCATAGTGCAGGTCACTGTTATAGGAAGTGTTCCCAACTCGGATCTGTTTTGGTGCACTTCCTGACGTTAGGTTAAATGAAGTGTCTGGAAACCAAGCTATTTTTTTTTTTAAAATCCTTCTCAGGTGGCTCAAGTCTGTAATCACAGAACCACGGGAGGCAGAGGCCATAGTTCAGCCTCGGCTGCTTAGTGAGACTCAAGAAAACAAATTTGATCCCTTTCCTTCTGACTGAGGTGCCATTTAACTATTTTATGGTATCGGGGTTTTAGTAGTGATTCTGTGTCCAAGGACCACACCTCCTTCTGAACATGAATTCCCCTTCCCAGGGCGATTTTGTTTTGGTAAAGAGGCGGCTGAGACCCTGGTCTGATGACTCACTCTAAGCTTTCTGGGCTACAGACTAAGTTTCCATGAGACCCTGAAACCAAACCAAACTCAAACCACCATGATTCGGGCTGGGAACTTGGTCGGTTTCTGAAGAGCAGTAAACTTCACTGGCTTCAGCCACAAGGATGTGACCTCAAAACAGCTCCGCTCCTGACAGTGTTTGTGTAAGCAGGCTAAGCAGGCGTGCCTTGCTCCGCAGGTGTGTGGTGTGCCCCAGCCTGATCTTGCCACTCGTGCTGGCTTTCTAGAATCTCAAACACCGGAGTCCAGTGAGTTCAGGATCAGGTTCATCCAATTGGAGTTTCTTGGAGAAAACTGAAATCCAAGAGTCACCTGCGACTTGGATCTTTGCTTTGATCTCAGTGAGGACGTCTGACCATCAAAGGCGGGAGCAGCTAGGCGCACCTGGGCTCTGAACGACACAGTGGGTCCCTTAAAGTCTCGGGATGCCCGCGGTGAGTGACATCTAGAGAGCAGCCTGGTCTTCCTTCCAGGGTCCTGGGGTGGAGGGAGCACTCTTCTGTGATGCTAGGCTTAGGCTGCACCCCCACTCCCCTGAGGGGCACCCAGACTAATACTTGGGATACTGGGATACCTTGGGGTGCATCAACCTCTTGGGTTTCCTGGGGCTGTCTGACAGCTGTCAGGGACAGAACGGGGATCCTTATACTCTGCTCAAAACACCCCTGGGGAGGGGGAAATGGAGGACTAGAGCTCCGCAGCTCTTTTGAAAGAACCTCTTTTGAAAGACTGCTTTTCCAGACCTCTGCAGACCTTTTATCCCTTTCCTGTCCCGGCGAGCCAGGCTGCAGCAAGGAAAAGACAGATGGGGTCTTAGTTACTTCTGAGAGCCTGCCTTTCAGATCCCAGTTTCTTGCCATTGGCTAGCCCGCTGTTGAAAAGCATAAATCTAGATGGAATGGGTCTTCTATTTCTTCTATTTATACACAAAGATGATAAAAGAATTGCGAAATACATCGGCATTTAGACACTTAACAGTCCTGTTAACCTAAAGTAGATTTTTTTGTTTTGCCCTGCGTGAGACAGGGTCTCATTTGCCTAGCCTAGCTTAGATTCTCATAGATGAGGATCATTTTGAACTCTTGTTAGACCTCAAGTGCTGGGATTACAGGTGGTACCCACCACAGCCCGCTGACTTAAAAAGAGTCATTTATCAAATATTTATTTTCTGTACACTACTTTTCCATGAAATTGTCCAGGGCAAATGAAGACATTGGGTGCTGTGTGTGTAAAGGTAGAACTGGGCAAGGCCCCTTGATGAAATAAATGTACCAGCTCACCACACTTTTGGAAACCCCTTTTGTGGCTTGTAAATGTTTGAAATTTCACTGAATAAGCTCTGGTGTTAATTAAACTTTGTCACAAATATGAGGGCCCCTTGAATCTAATTCCTAATTACCACTTGTAATATAAATTTTGGATATGGGTTTGAATTTAAACAGGAATTTTATTAATTCAATGTCCCTTTTCTATTTTACAGCGCTCTCCATAGAGTTTATTTTGTCTGAACATTTATTCAGATGCTTTCTCTGCTTCTTGTGAGATGGTATTTTGTTTACACAGACCATGTCAAAGAAGGTAACATTTTTGGGGGAGGTCTGTTTGTTTTAAACACTATCTTATATGCTGAAGGGTAGCTCTTCAGCAGTTGGTGGCTGGGGTGGGGAGGACTCAGTTTTCATTAATGGGACTTTGGCCACGCTACAGTGAGTATACGGGCAACACAAACTGGACTTGATAGGTTTGCTTGCTTGTTTTCTAGGGGCGGGCACAAGGATGGAAGTGATGGGAAGTGAGTATGATGGGGTGCATGGTATGAAATTCCCAAATAATAATAAAAATATTGTGGTGGGAAAAACTACTATCTTATTTAAACCCAGGATTGAGGATATACACAAACAAAAAGAAAAACCTGTCCAAAAGAGCAGCATAAACTTTTCTTCTATTTTTAGAACTTGAAATGTGTTTTTAACCTATATTTTTTATTTTGTATATTCTTTGTTTATATTCCAAATGATTTTACCTTTCCCAGTTCCACCCTCCCCATAAGTCTCATAAGCCCTCTTCCCTCTGCCCTTTCTCCAGTCACCCCCCTCCCATTTCTCTGTCCTGATATTTCCCTACATTGCTGCATCAAGCCTTTCCAGGACCAGGGCCCCCTCCTTCCTTCTTCTTGAGAATGATTTGATATGTGAATTGTGTCTTGAGTATTCAGAGCTTCTGGGCTAATATCCACTTATCAGTGACTACATTCCATGTGTGTTCTTTAGTGATTGGGTTACCTCACTTAGGATGATATTTTCCAGATCCAACCATTTACCTAAGAATTTCACGAATTCATTGTTTTTAATTGCTGAGTAGTATTCTATTGTGTAAATATACCACAGTTTCTGTAGCCATTCCTCCATTGAGGGACATCTGGGTTCTTTCCAGCTTCTGGCTATTATAAATAAGGCTGCTATGAACATAGTGGAGCATGTGTCCTTATTACATGCCGGGGAATCCTCTGGGTATATGCCCAGGAGTAGTATTGTAGGGTCCTCCAGAAGTGTTACGCCCAGTTTTCTGAGGAACAGCCAGACTGATTTCCAGAGTGGTTGTACCATCTTGCATTCCCACCAGTGGTGGAGGAGTGTTCCTCTTTCTCCACATTCTCGCCAATACCTGCTGTCTCCTGAGTTTTTAATCTTAGCCATTCTGACTGGTGTGAGGTGAAATCTCAGGGTTGTTTTGATTTGCATTTCCCTAATGACTGAATAAAAGAAATGCTGAACATTTCTTAAGGTGCTTCTCAGCCATTCAAAGTTCTTCAGGTGAAAATTCTTTAACTTTGTATCCCATTTTTTAATATTTTTATTTTATTTTTTAAAGACTTATTTATTTACTTTTATTCATATGAGTACACTAGCTGTCTTCAGACAAACCTGAAGAGTGCATTGGACCCTATTACAGATGGTTGTGAGCTACCATGTGATTGCTGGGAATTGAACTCAGGACCTCTGGAAGAGCATTCAGTGCTCTTAACCACTGAGCCATCTCTCCAGGCCACCCCCCCCCCCCCTTATTTTTAAAAGATGGCTTCTCTGAGCCATTCTTCCTTAAGCCTGGAGCAGAGAAATCTTGGCTTTCTCCATTATGATACCCCATTACAACCATGTCTGTTCGACTTCACTCTGATTAGCTCTTCAGAAGCCTACTGTAAGCTATCCGATGACTAGCATTTTTCTTCCAGGTAGAAGTAGCCAGCACTGAATAAAACCTATTCAATGCCTATCTTCAGGGAACTTAGGACCAGCAGGGAGGCAAACAACAGGTGCCCAGACCTAATAGAGCAGGGTTGTGGAGCAGAATCAATGCAGGTACCATGAAGCACCTGGTCTGCATTGCTGAAGGGGATCCTAGAAGCCCCGCCTGTAAGTTTGTATTCAACCCACTTTTGGGAGGGAAGTCAGTTTAAATGTCTATCATCATCATCATCAATACTACTATTATTTGTTTCTCATTATGGATGGTTGTGAGCCACTCTGTGGTTGCTGGGATTTGAATTCATGACCTCCGGAAGAGCAGTCAGTGTTCTTAACCACTGAGCCATCTCACCAGCCCCATGGGAGTCAGTTTAATTGAAGGGACAAATGGTGAGGATCGGGAGTCTAGACATGACCGTGTGCCAAGACTAGAGGTGAGACAGACTTTGCCTTAGTTTAGACACCACCTTTTGTTTTCTTTCCTCTGCTGCTCTTTTGACCCTCAGTGGGTGAGCCAGGGGTTGAATAGTTGTAGTTTAAACTGTGCAGTGCTCCTGGGTGCTTTTACAGCTTACCCATAACTGCTTTCTGCAAGTCTGTGGTTGTCAAACTCACACACGGTCAGTGAGGAGTCTGCGCTGGTATGAAATCCTGAGGAGATGCAGCAGCTGCTAGAGACCCACCAACCCCTCCTCTAGAACTTTTGTCTGGCACTAAAGCAAGGTCCCACACCTTGATAAGTGATTGCCATTCCTTCACTATTTGTGTAGTCCGCACGTGTAGTCCTTTTGTCCAAAGCTAACAAAAACTTTTTTTTTAAAAAGTGATTGTCAATGGACATATTCTGCAGTTCGAGACCGACATGTTTATTATAGTTTTTTCTGTATTATTTCATTCTGAATTATTATTTGCAGTGATGATGTTGGCGCAGAGGGTCTTTCCCGTGCTAGATGAGTGTTCTGACACTGGAATGCATCCCCAGCCACCAAATTACATTTGCTCATTTCTTTGGCGGTGCTGGGCCTTGAACCCAGGTCCTTGCCTGTGCTGAGTACTACCACTGAGCTATCTCCCCAGCTGTCACAGATGATGATGTTGTTGAGCACACCATTAGTTTGAAGTGTTGATATAAAACAAATGTGCTTTGGAAAATTAGTAATCCACAACTGATTGCCTTCCCAGCTTCAGTCTCTTATTACTGATACATTTCATGGCAAAGGATTTCATGTGATAGAAGAGTATCTTCAGCAGAAAGAGAGCCAAGTGCCTCAGAAATATAACCATCTTCTCCTACGCCATCTTGACAGATTGATAAAAGAGGCAAGTGGACTTTTGGGGGATTGAAATGCCAATGTGTGTACACTGGACAGAGCTCTGAAGTTAGTGTGTTCTGGTGCCCAGGAGCTGGATAAAAACAAGTTCCAGAATTGTTCCCTGCTGCTGAAATGTATCCAGAGATTCTTCAGGGATGACCCAGACCAAGAGGAACCTTTGCTTATTCAGCAGGGACTGATCCCAAAGATAAGTGTGCTTTACAGCTGGGGGGCGTTTGGGGCAGCTCAGTGGAAGAGCACTTGAGGTGCTGCTCAGTGGTAGAACACCTACCTAAGGTGCATGAGCCTCTGGGGGGGGAGAGAAAAAAAATAAAAACTAGTATGTGGGGCCCGTGGTGGTGCATGCTTTTTACTTAAAACTTGGAGGCAGAGGGAGGCAGATCTCTGAGTTTGAGGCCAGCCTGGTCTACAGAGTGAGTTCCAGGACAGACAGTGCTACACAGAGAAACCCTGTTTCCAAGAAACAAAACAAAAAGTTTAGTACTAATCTAGTTGGAGAGTTTATTTTTTTCTTCCTTTGAAATCAAGTTAGGAAAAACCAGGAGTCCATACTTGTTACTTTTGTTTCATAAATTCCTGTTGGGCAGAGCTCAGCCATTATTTCTAAAGTTCTGAACCCAGACCTTCTGTATGCTAGGTGAATGCCCTGATACTGAGCCACATCCTCAGCCCTCGGGTAGAGCATTTGGGAGATATATGGAATTACACGAGTGTGTAATAACCAACCTCTCTTCTTCCCAGGCCTCCGTGCTGATGGCATTTTATTGGGGGGAGGGAACAGGAGGAGCTGCTGTAGGCTGGGCTGATCTCAAACTTGCTTGAACTTCTGTTCTCCCAGCCTATAGCTCCTGAATTCTGGGCATAAAACTTAGGGCTTTCTGTATGATGTAACTAAGTTGCCTTCTAAGCCCCTATTATTGTTTATTTGTTTTTGTTTTTTTAAAGATTTATTTATTGTTATATGTAAATACACTGTGGCTGTCTTCAGACACACCAGAAGAGGGCATCAGATCTCATTATGGATGGCTGTGAGCCACCATGTGGTGCTGGGATTTGAACTCAGGACCTTTGGAAGAGCAGTCAGTGTTCTTAAACACCAAGCCATCTCACCAGCCCTTGTTTGTGTTTTTTAAACTGTGTGTGTGTGTGTGTGTGTGTAGGTACCTGTGGCATCCAGAGGTACCAGATTCCCTGGAACTAGAGTTTGTAGGCAGTTGTGAGATGCGAGTTATGGTTGATTGGAACCAAACTCTGAAAGAGCAATTCTTCTCTTCTGAGCCATCTCTACAAGCCTCTTTTATCTTTCTCTCTCTGTGCCCCAGGGGACTTGCTTTAGGGTGTCAGGCTGGTCTCAGACTCATAGCAGTCCTCTGGCTTCTGCTTCCCGGGTGCTGGGCTTGCAGGCACGTGTCGTGTGCTTCGGAGCCCAGTGAGGAATGACGTGCTAGTGATGGTTTCAAGAGACTTTGGGGAAGATGTGAGGAGCAGGGAGCTGGCTTTCTGTCTGAGTAGACTTCCTGAACATGATCAGACTTAGACTTTCTCCATTTAGCCCATCAAAAACCTCCCTTTGCTCTTAATACACCTCACGCTTCATTCTTTGTAAGCCCCCGATCTAAAAAAGAAAGAATAAGCAAGATATTGTTTGCTTACTCAATAATCACATGAGTGACATCATTTTAATGCTTTTAAAAATTAGCCAGGTAATAATGGTGAACATCTGTATTAATGGCAGAAAAGCTGTTCACAAACATCTTACTGCAACTTTCTCCTCTACAGTGAGGCTTCTCTTGTTTGTTGGAGAGAAGGTGGGGGGAAAGCACTCGGTTGCTGAAGGTAATCAGGAGAGTAATGAGTCTCTGCTCTACCACCTGGGGGCATCTCACTCTTGGAGTTTTCTAAGACCTGATTGGGCCAAGAAGGTATCATCATTTTAAAATAAACTGCCACCCCTCCTGGGGCTTCCCTTTCCAGAGAGAACAGTGAGCTGTAGGTTTTCCCAAACCCTTTTCTAGGGGTTTTATTTAATATCATTGTGAAGTGTGTGTGAATGCATGTGTGCCATAGTGTTGTGTGTGTCTGTGTGTGCATGTGCATCTGTGTGTGTGCACATGTGTGTGACATCTGTTTATGTGTCCATGGTGTGTGTGTCTGTGTCTCTGTCTTTGTCTCTCTGTCTCTGCCTGTCTCTCTCTCTCTCTCTCTCTCTCTCTCTCTCTCTCTCTGTGTGTGTGTGTGTGTGTGTGTGTGTTTAGGTCGAAGACAACTTTTGGGTGTCAGTTCTCTCTTCCTCCATGGATTCAGGTCTTCAGACTTGGTAGCAAGTACTTTTACCTGTTCAGCCATCTTGGCAGCTCCTCTCTGGGACTCTGCAGAGGACATTAAAGACTATGCTTTTAGCTGGGTCTGCTGACTCAGGTCTGGAATTCCAGCTCTTTGGGATTCTAATGCAGGAAAATTATAAGTGCAAAGTGACTCTGGGCTGCAGCCTGAGTTCAAGAGTGGTGTGGGCAGGGTAGACATTGTCTCAAAATAAAGAGTGAAGAATATTCCTCCTGTGGGGCTTCTCCTACTCTTGGGAGTTCTTTATCATTTCCCCCAATCTATATTTTTCTTTTTCCAACACTAAAAATAATGGGTAAAAGAGAGAACTAGAGATATAGTTCAACTGTAGAGCACATGGCTGAGGCCTCAATACCCAGGACCACGGAAACACAAAAGGCATGAGCTGATTTTGTATATGATGTCCCTTAGCTTCAGATGCCTTAACTTGTGCAGATTACATGGGGCAGGGAAGAGATGACTCTCAGAGGAAACGGAGCAGGGATGTTCTACAGGCACTTTGGAACCTAAGCTGGTTGCTTGGGGATTATGAGTTGGAATATGCCCCAGCCTGATTTCTCCTTTCAGGTCTTAAAGGCTATATTAGATACTCCACTCATGTGTATGAAGAAATGCCCCAGGCACATCTTGGCTCACAGTTTGAGGGTATAGTCCATCATGATGGGAATTCCCCCTGGGAGGAGCATGAAACTGCTGGTCTCCTTGCACCTACAGTAAGGAAACCAATAGAATTGACTGTTGGAGCTCAGTTCTTTGGTTATATTGAGTCTAGGATCCCAGCTGGTAAGACAGTGCCATCCACATTCATGGGGGATACCTGGGTCATCCTCCTGAAGCTACCCTCACAGACACACCCAGGGGTGTGTTTATGTGAGCATCTGTGTCTGTGTGTGTGCGCGCGAGCGCATCTGCCTTCTGTGTGTGTGTAATTCTAAATCTAGTAAGGTTGACAAGGATAATATCACAGATGCTCTCCCACTATATAACAAAGGGTCTCATCCAATCTCTACTGGAATTTGAAATGGAAACTTCCATGTTTCTGTGGAAATTCTACTTGGTGATGAAGTTGTCACAACTATCTCAGGCCCCTTCTGAGGGTATATTACTTCTTGTATGTTTTGACCAAGAAGAGCAGATGGACATTGTGGAGAAGAAAGGGATACTTGGTTCTGTATTGGCAGACCAACCATAGGCTTAGCACACAGTGTGCTTAGGAATTAATTCTACCTCGGAGAGTAAGAGTTCTCTGCAGGAAGCCCATATCTAACCCTGTCCCTAAGATCCAAGAGGACTCAGCGCCATCCCTTAAGTCGTTGCTCTTGCCCTGTGAGGAGTCTGAGCATCTGCTAGAGGTTGTACCACTGGGGCACATGAAAGGGCTTAGGGAATACTTCCATTACTAAGCACGGATCAACTAAGCCGCACCCCAGTTTCCAACTCTACTCAAGAGCTGTCTCTCAATAGTTCATGTCACCAATGCTATGTTCAGCTGATTGAATTTATAAGTATACATGTGTTTTCTTATCCCACTCTGTGTGTGTCTGTGTGTATTTGTGTCTCACTAGAGACTGCATGCTAGGCAGGTGCTCTACCACTAAGCTGTATCTCCAGACTTGTCATTGTTGTTGTTGTCATTGTCGTTGTCGTTTTCTTCTTTCCTTCCTCTTTCCTTCCTCTTTCCTTCCTCTTTCCTTCCTCTTTCCTTCCTCCTCCCCTTCTCCCTCCCCTTCTCCCTCCCCTTCCTCCTCCCCTTCCTCCTCCCCTTCCTCCTCCCCTTCCTCCTTCCCTTCCTCCTCCCCTTCCCCCTCCCCTTCCTCCTCCTCCCCTTCCTCCTCCTCCCCTTCCTCCTCCTCCCCTTCCTCCTCCTCCCCTTCCTCCTCCTCCCCTTCCTCCTCCTCTTCCTCCCCTTCCTCCTCCTCCCCTTCCTCTTCCTCTTCCTCCCCTTCCTCCCCTTCCTCCTCCTCCTCTTCTTCCTCCTCTTCTTCTTCCTCCTCTTCTTCTTCCTTCTCCTCTTCTTCCTCCTCCTCTTCTCCCTCCTCCTCCTTCCCTTCTCTTTCTCCTCCTTCCCCTTCCCCTTCCCCTTGGCTTCCCCCTCCTCCTCCCTCTTCCTCTTCCTCTTCTCTGCAAAATGGCCCTGAAGACGACCCGTACTTTGAGTACATCTATTTTAAGATGCCACAGAAGTTCTAACCATCCCAAGCACAGCAGCATAGCATTCAGTTGGACATACTTTCCTAGGAGGGGTGTGAGGGAAATCAATGCAATGGGCCAATAGCTCTTGGAAGAAGATAGCAAAGCCTGAGGCATATTTCCTATAGCTTCAAAGGCTTCTGTAGCAATGTCCAAACTGTTGTCATCTTGTATGTTTAATTTGGTTTTGTGAGAGGATCTCGCTGCATAGTTTAGATTGGCCTTGAACTCTCAGTGGTCCTCCCACTTCATCCTCCCAAGTTCTGCGTTCATAGGCATGTTCCAGCACATCCAGCACATTTGTGTTGTTTGTTTGCTTTCCATAGCTTGCTTCTCAAAGTCACACTAATTGCCCTGTGCTGCACAGGTTCACCTAACCGTGACCTCTTCTGCCGCCTCCGCTGTGGGCGTTTGGGCACCGATCCTTCATCAAGTGTCCTATCTTACTGATGTGTGATTGTGACCTTCCCCTTTGCAATTCTGGACCATTTGTGTCCTTTCTGATTTGCTCTTGATGGATGGGAAGCCTATATTGTGCATGGGAGAAGGTCTTCAGGCTGCTTTTCCTTTAGTGGGCAATGATCTTGTCAGTCTTGTGGAGAAGGAGGTGGTTCCCACTCAGACCCATGTGGTTTCATCAGCATTTCTTCTGTGCACATGGTTTCCTGGTTTGAAACAATAACAAGACTTCTGATCTCCAATGTGCTGGCCTCGGAGGCACTGCTGACCAATGCTGTGGAAGACTTCCTAGACACTGCCCTGGTAAGGATAGCCATACTTCAAGGGACAATATCGCCACCAATGGGCAGGGATCTAAGTGATTCGTAGAGCCTTATGTTTTATGTTTGGATTTTTTAAAATGTCTTTTCAGAAGTTGGCTTTTTATAAGATGTGAATTTTAAAAGGCTGTCACATTTTATGCTTAAGTCATGATCTGAAAGATTGACATTAATGTATGCAACCAATGACACAGGGAAACTGAGAAGTCATTTATATATTCAAATACACAATTTGTTTGACTGTAGGAAATGTGCTCATTTAAATGAAGTGACTGATTCTAACAGGCTTTTTGTTTTCTGATGAATTTTTTTCTTTCATCTCTTGAGTTCAGTTTGTGTCAGTCAGTGTTCATGCCTTAGCATCAGAATGTGTGACACCTTAAAATAACAAGCTCAACTTCTTTTCTTCCTTTTATTAGGTCATTTCCAGGCATAGCAGGAAAGGTAAGTGTATGAATAGCTAACAATAGTGCATTCTTCATCAAGAGAATAGTTTGGCACAGATGGTTTAAGTGACAGACAAGGGTGAAGTTTTAAGCCATCTGAATTTATCCACCACTTTAAATGTCTTACTGGGGTGTTGGAAGGCTTTTTGTTGTAAGGACTGCCTTAGTTTTCTGCAATATATTTTGCTTAGTGGCTCTGGTTACTGCTGTAGCTGCCTTTCCTCTGTTCACATAAGGGAAAACCACTTTGTCTCCAAAGCAGCAGGAATTTAGCTCTCTGGATTGGATTCTGCCTATGTTCATGTGTTAGAGGCCTAGCCCTGCTGTCAGCATCATGTGAGGTAGTTAGATCATTGTAGACATTGCTATGAAGAGGTCAATCCTGTGAGGGACTGGACGAGTTCCCAAGAGAATGGGAACTACTTAGTTGTAATTGCTTACTACAAGAGAGTTTGACTGTTGCCTTTGGCTTTCATGTTCTCTGCTTCCCAAGTGACCTCCTCTTCCACACTGTGCCCTTCACAGTTGTGACTCTATCCACCATGAGTTCCTCTCCAGAAGTCACAGATTATGCTGCTGTGCTTTCAAGCACCCAGAACTGTGAGCTAAGTCATTCTTTTTTCCTTATTAAGTGGACGCAGTTTCAAATATCTGGTTATAGCAACAGAGAATTACCAATGACACACACCAGCCAAAGTTTAGCTACCATTGGTTTAACTTAAATTGATTACCTTGAAGTAAATCGGTTTAACTATTGATTTACTTTGGAGTCAATGAAGATAGCTTTGCCTCTCCAGAGTGTACAATGTGAAATTCTGAAAACAACTTTTGTTCCTTGCAGTTCCAGTAAAAAATGGGTAGTTTGATATTTTGAATTATTATATCCATCCTTGAAGCAAATATGTACTTGGGATGTGTGAGCATCCCAGAACATGTGGCCATCGCAATAGGAAAATGTCCTTTTCCTGGCGTGCTGTGCTCTGCTTTAAGAAACTGTTAATGAGCTGATGTCACGTTTCGCAATGGATGGCAATTGATGAAATGGCACCAGGAGCTTTGTTGTGCACAGTTATCTGCTGCATACTTGGGGGAAAATCCTTTCTATCAGTTAGCTTTCCTGTTGATATGACAAAATGCCTGAATTAAATGACTTTTAAAAAAGTATTTATCCAGGCTCATACTTTCAGAGTTGCTTGGTCTATGAACTTGGGTAGGACACATTGGCAGCTAGGAGTATGAGGTGGGTGAGAATCACTGGGGGGTAGTAGACAAGGATCCAGGTTCAAACCCAGCCCCTCCCTCGAGTCAGTGAGCTGCTTCCTTTAATGGTGTCCTGCCTTCCTCTACTTCCTAGCCTCTTACATTTAGAGCTCATCAATATATTATAGCAGTCATTAGGCCTAAGCCCTCATGATCTATGTCTGCAGACACACTTGGAGACTTTACTGACTCCAGATAAACTCTCATGAATGACCATCATAGACCTCGCTGTTTTAGTCGGTGGATCTAAGCATTCACTTTTCTTAACGACTTTCAATAGTGATAAGGAGTGTATTTAAAGATTGTTGATGACCTGTAACTGTTCTATAACTTTTGTAACATTGTAACATGTAGCTTATCCTAAGAGCATAGACCAGAGAAGCCTTTGAGTTGTCTGTTGAGTCAATAGGTATAACTTGATGAGTTTGTGGACTCTCACATTCCCTGCAACAACTCCACAGCTCTGCGTGGAGGTGAACTCCTGTAGATGACCACTGCCATCCGCTCTCACTGCAGTAACCAACTCTGAAGATGGTGTGGCATGAACAACAGACATTTGTTTGTGTTACTTAAGGGCGGGGGAGGGTGTAAACCCAAAGATTAGGCTGCCAGCGTGGTTGGGTCCTGGGGAGGGCTCTCTGCCACTTCTCAGTGTGTCCTCGTGGTAGAGAGACAGAACCAGCAATCTGGTCTCCCCTCCCAGAAGAGTGACAACCTACCCAGCAGGTCATCTCTCCCCTGTGACCTCATCTAACTTAGTTTCCCAAAGGCCCCCTCTCAGATAGCACATTGGGGTGAATGCTTCAGGAGGGGACAGTGACATGCATCCTTAGCAACATCAGTTTGTGGCTCAGGGCTCACTCTGGCGCCCCTGGGGTGGCTGTGGAAGGAGCGTCTCTGCAAGAAGTAAGTTCTTGCATGTTGCCGTTGGCATTTGACTTGCAGGAGTGCCCTGTTAGGATGAAAGATGTTTCTTCTGGACACTTTTCCAGCATCTTCTGCCACTGTAGGACTAATCTCTGTCATTTAGTCAAGATTTAGATAATCTTTTCCTTTGTGTTCCATTTTGGGGATTCCTTTTGCACCTTCTCTAGTGATTAGAGTACCCTAGGTCTAGAGTTATTTTTGGAGTTCTAATCAACACTAACATGATGCTACCCCATCTCTCCTCTATGAGTATGTTCAAATATGTGTTTCACCCCTTCCCAACCCCCCCCCAACCCTTCCCCCCTCCATCTCCCCATCAGCGTCAGGCCTGTTTCTCAAGTTTCTCAATTCTGGCACTACCCACTCATATCTTCCCCAACACTTGCTGTATTTAGAGAGTTTTCAAGCTTTTCTTAGAAGGCATTGTTTTATTTCTCTCATAGTTGTCCCCTTGACCACAATTCTGCAAATATAACCTTTTCCCTCCGGGCCCCGTGGGTGACAGAGGGCTGTCTCTGCTCTCAGGTCTGTCCTTCACTCTTTCCTTGGTATTACAAAGAGCAGGGTTTTTTTCCCCCATGGGCATGCTCTCTAACTGTTTGATTTCATCTAGGAAAACTAAAGGAAGAAGGAACAGATAGGAGTTTTCCTTCCTCTTTCTGTTTTAGGGTGCCACCTCTTGAAGTATCTTTATTATTCCTGAGGAACCCTCGAAGGGGCACCCATGGGTAGCATGTTTTCTCCAACCCGGTCTCCTTGTGTTGTTGTGTGCGCACACTTGTGTGTGTGTACAATCTCTGTCTTCAGACACACCAGAAGAGGGCATCAGATCCGTTGTGAGCCACCATGTGGTTGCTGGAAATTGAACTCTGGACCTCTGGAAGAGCAGTCAGAGCTCTTAACCATCGAGCCATCTCTCTAGCCCACCCCACTACTCTTAGGTTGGTGTAGCCATGGGGTCACACCCGTATGATCACTAACATACTACTGCTACCAACCTTTGGGAATATTCTATGTCCAAGCCATGGTGCTGGCCTTACTTCCCTTCTTTTCAGAACCTCAGTGCTAGGAAGTACTAGCAGTGGCTTCCTGCTGATAAACTCTTGGGGGCAGCCTTGCTGGCCCCACCTTGTCTTTCCACCTCTCTATCTTTCCAGGGATTTTCATGTACCAACCCCGTCAGATTCAAATATCCACACTGGCCTTAAGTTTCATTTTCTCTTTTGTTTTTGTTTTTGTTTTTTTTTTTTGTCTTTGCTTATGTCTATTTTCATTTCTGCCTGGTGCATTCTCGTTCAAGTCTTTTCTTGGTTTCTCTCCAAATTTATTGCACATTTTGTATTGTTAGTCCCAGGTCAATAAACCACCTGCTTTTTTGCTTTTTGACAGTGTTTTGATATGCTTCTTCCTGCCTTTGCCTCCTTCAGCAAATCATACTGGCTTGTGCCACCACAACCGGCTACACACGATTCAGAAGTTACTTTTCTGTCACCCCTGTCACCTAAGCTCCCTTCTTCTGTGTCACAGTGCCTCACTCTGTCACTTCCTCTAGCTCCTCTCAAAATGAAACTGCGCACAGTGTTTGCTAGCTATCGGGGCATGTTCAGACACCCTCGAGAGTCTTGCTGGTTAGCGGGGCTTTGTTAGAACGTTAGCATCTACGCTGGTGGACACCAGGTCCAGCTGAGTTTCTGTTTCTCTCAGACTATCTTGAAGCCATTGCTAGCTTGTGGCTTGTTTGAACTGAAGACAGGACTTTTATACTTCTGTTTGGCTCCCTACAATTACATGAGTCATACTCAGGTAAAAAGTGTATACTTTGTGATAAATTACTTGTCCATTGCGATGATCTGAACCTATCAAAATTATACTCTGACCCTGGCATCACTTTTTTCCCATGGTGTTTGCCACTGTTTCCACGTGCTATCTTTATATATAAGTTCACAAGCATAACTGCGTTTGGTTATGTATAAAATAGTATCTCACAGTCATGGTCTTTTCCTCATGTATAGATAGCTGTGGAAATTTCTATGTTATGTGATTGAAGACTAACTTTTTTGAAAGTTTCTGCTTCTCTGCATAGCATTTTATTTGTATATTATGCATAATATTTGTATAGTTATATAATACAGATTCATATAAACCGCGTTAACAGCACAGCCCACGTGCCTGCACTCAGAACATTGGGGACGAAGAGTGGCTCTGCTCAGGGGCCAGCAGTGACGGTGAAGTCACCCACACTTTGCTTAGGCTGCTGCTGCAGTCTTCCATAGACGTTTATGAAAGCAAATGCCTTGTAGTTGGGGCGGCTGTGACTTGAAGCTGGCTGTAACCCGTCCTTTGTCTACACTGCTTGCTCTTCTTCCTGCTACATAAGAGCAAGCCTCTTTCCAGCATCCATTTGATGCTTTTCCGATTGTGCTTTCAGGGACAATCCAGATGTTGGATTCCTTCATACTTTGCTTGGGATTCCTGGTGGCAGAAGACTCCTTGAGGCCCTCCATTCAGCAGGAGGTGAGCTGTAACTAAGTTAACGTTGCTCTGGAAAACTCCGAAGCCATGCATGAGGTTTCATTTTGTTTCTTTGCCATGAATCCTCGGTCCAATCCTGAGCAGGCTCTGTGGACTTTGAACTGCATTTTGAACGCTGCACCCCAGGGAGAGAGAAGAAAGCTCTCTTCAGCAGAAGGCACGTGCCATCTTATGTAAGTGAACTCACACTTAGGTGATGGTGTAAGCCCCAGCTCTGTGCTCTGCACCCCTGTCTACTTCATTCCTTCCTTCAGTGTGGGTCTTTCAAGTTCACCGAGTATCTGGCTGGAAAGGACTGACGACTTAAGAACAGACTTTGCCTGGATCTACTCTTAGTGTGGGGCAGGGAGTGTGTTTGTTTGTTTGTTGTCTTTTGCATTGAAGTTTGAGTCAAAATGCTCTCTCAGCTGACTGATTATATAAATATGAACCACAATATTAATTTATGGAAATACGTTGCACATGCACATGTGTGTACAGACACACACACACACACACAATTTTAGTGACTCAGTTGTGGCTACATAGACCTTCAAAAGTTACACTTAAACATTTGGAGAGAAGGTTTTTACACAGAGCTTCGAATGTCACATTTGAAGATAAGGTTTTAATAGAAGATAAATTGCAAACATGTTCTTGTTTCGAATTTGGACTTTAAAAAAAATGTCTGTGAGGATGGCTAGCCAGTGAGGAGGGCATCTTGGTGACAGTGGCCATTCCTGTGACATGGCGCGAGGAGAGTGTTCTCTGCAGAAGACTGCTCGCTGAGCCTGGGCTTGTCGTGGTTCGCTGTGCTGGTCTGTGAACAGGGTGACTTTGACTGAGTCATTCATCGAAAAAGAAATCTTGTCGACACTGGTAAAGATCTCTACTCCTAAGAGTCTGTGGCCCTTCAGTTGTTCAGCCATCCTGTGCTTCAGTGATAGAGCCAACCTGGTCCGGCAGTGTAATCCTGCTCATGGAGGCCTGTATTCTCATTGCGAGTGCTTTGTTGGACATTTTTCTTTCAGTCCTGACAGACTGTTTTGCTGGCTGTATATGGTCATACACCGGCTATTATTATCTTTTAGGACTTGCGATGCACTGCTCTTCTGAATCTTACTTTACAATGAGAAACCAGCTGTTAATCTGATAGGTTTCCTTTGACCTGTGACTTGCAGGTTTTTTTCTCTTGTCATTTTAAATACTCGTTCTTTGTAATGCCTACTTGGTGTTTTTATTATGATGTGCTGTAGGGATTTTATTTTCCAGTCTACTTGGTGTGCCATGTGCTGCTGTTGGTATCTGCATGGGTGTGTCTTCTCTTAGTTTGGGGAAGTTTTTTTTCTGTAT
Organism: Apodemus sylvaticus; assembly: GCF_947179515.1. Lineage (NCBI taxonomy): Eukaryota > Metazoa > Chordata > Mammalia > Rodentia > Muridae > Apodemus > Apodemus sylvaticus. Next base: position 25,999,229 of record NC_067485.1, on the reverse strand, counting down.
TCTTGGTGAAGATCTGAAGTATGTCATTGATTTGGGATTCTTCTTCATCGATATCTATAATTTGAAAGCTTGTTTTTTTTTTTCCATGGTGTTCCACATGGTTGTTTTAAAAAACAAAATCCTGAACGGTCAATTTTACCAGCGAAGACTCAGGAGCCAGATGCTGGGACCTTTCTGCTCAGCTGCTATCCCAGAAGGAAAAAGCTCCACCACACTTCTCCTCCACACTGTCTTAAATGCCCTTCCGCTCAAACGTCCCTCCTTCCTCTTCCTGGTCCCTGTCAGCTGGCTGCCTGCTCAGCTTCCTGACCTGTCACCGGCTTTATTTCGCTCTTGTTCACAGAAGGCTCTACAGGTGAGCAGACTCCAGGGCTGAGTCACAGCACAACAAAGTTTTTCCAGTTCACAATCTTGGGGTTCATCGTGCGCTCAACTGTCCTGCAGCACCACATTCCCTGTGCGTTCCCTTCTGGTGTTTACAAGCTCATGTTCCTTGCTTATTTGGTCTAGAGGCTCTGTTATTTTTGTCTAGAGCCCATGTTTAGTCATCTGCTCGACTTGCTCTACTTGGGAGGCTTCCCTCTGAGTTTTCTACTTAGGCATTTGTCTGTTTGTCTGACTGTCTTTCTGTCTTTTTTTCGCCCCAATTCCATCTTCACTTCAGCCTGAGTTGTCTTCAATGTTTCTATCTCCTGACTGAATTCTGTTCTGAAGTCTCGGATTGTCTTCTCCATCTCCGCCAGCCTCCTGTTGGTTTTTTCCCTTGGGCATTGCTTAGGTGTTTACTCTCCTTAAATGTTTTCTCTCTTGATTTCATTGAGCTGTTTCTTTGTGTCTTTTTCAAACTCTTTTGTCTTCTTTGAGGAGGTTTATGGCTTTTTTGTTTGTTTGTTTTTTTGTTTTAATTTCTGTGTCCTGGATTTCCTCTAGGTAGTTTTCATGGGCAAGCATTTCTAGGTTTTGGAGAGAAGATGGCTGGCTTGGTCTTTGATATTGTTGGTATTCCTGTGATGAGATCTGGGCACGTGGGATTCCTTTGGCAGGTCTGAGTTGATTATGGATGGGGCAGGGGTAGGGTTGGGTCAGATTGGAAGCGACCTGGCCAAGCCCAGGGTGAGGCAGGAGGTAGACTTCTGAGTAGCAAAGTTAGCTATGGCATGGAAAAGCCCTGTGGTTTGATGGATTGGTAGTGAAGCTGCTAGGCCAAGCCTAGAGCTCTTCTGTAAGGCAGGCAGGTGAGGCCAGACTAGGCTGGTGGGTTGTGGGACCTAGGCTAACCTGGGTAGGTTGTGGGAAAGGCACGGATAAGGAGGTCAGGGCTACTTACCAAGATTGACTCTGGGAGTTTGGGTATGGAGGTGGTTGACGGAAGCAGGTCAAAGGGTCCTGTGTTGGGTAGATATGGGTAGGGCAGGTCCCAGTGGGAGCACAGGGTTGGGTGCAGAGCAGGAGGCATCAGTGGAGGCTGGGAACGTGGGGCCCCATGGAAGCCTAGTGGTCGGCTGCCGTGGGACCCTAACTAGATATGGTAAGTTTCACGAAAAGTATGGGGTGATGGGGAAACTTAACAGTGTAGACCTTGGAGGAAGATGCAGACATCTGGTCTTTTCAGTGCGGCTTCTGTAGCTAGAACTCAGGAAACTCATGTTTGTGAGCTATGTTCTTTACTGCTTAAGCTATCTCCCCAATCCACAAGACTTCTTTATTCTTTAAAAGGAGAGACTTTTGCCAAGTGTGGTGATGTATCCCCTGCCATCCTGCTGCCCCGGTCACTCAGGCAGAGACAAGTTAAGGCCAGTTTGAGCTTAAATAGTGAAAGGGCCTCAAAATAGGAACATGGATATAGCTGAATGAAGCCCCTGTGCCTCAGAACCCCTCCCCCAAGTCCCCAGCCCCCGCCAGCCAAATGATCAAATGATTCTCAGACATTAAGGAAAAAACGAACAGTGTGTGTTTTAGTATTTGGTGGACACACCAGAATGGATGGATATACCAGAGAAGATTACAGTGTGACAGTGATGTAAACTGTAAGAGTTTGCTTTTGTTATGTCTCTAAATTAAGCCTATCTGTTGAAAATTGCTTCAAGCTTTTTTGGTCCTGGACAGGCACAGGACCAAAGGCCTCAGCTTCCTTAGGTGTCAGATCACGTGTAAAATGTTTATATCATGGGCTGGTGATTGGTGAAAAGAGAACAGTTAGAAGTGACTCATGCCTGTAGCGTGGAGGCAGGAGAATTGCTACGAGTTTAAGGTTAGGCTGATCTACAGTAAGACCTTGATTTGAAAAAAAAAAAAAAGAGTTTCTCTACCAAAACTCCAAGAAACTCTAAGAAACCACAAACTTCAGAAATAGATCATTCAATGGACCCTCATATTTTAGGAAGCTAAATTCACTTCATGAAAGACAAGGTAGAACCTCAAAAATATAGTAATTTCTAGCTTTTTAAATGTACATCAGGGCAGTCAGTGGTGTCTTTAATCCCTGCACTAGAGGCAGAGGCAGGCAGATCTGAGTTTGAGGCCAACCTGGTCTACAAAATGAATTCTAGGACAGCCAGGGCTATACAGAGAAGCTTGTCTTGAAAAACAAACAAAAATGCATATGAGGCTCTGTGGTTAAGAACACTAGCTGTTCTTTTAGAGGACTTGGGTTCAATTTCCAACACCTACATGGTGGTTCACAGTATCTGTAACTCTAGTTCAAGGTATCTGACACCCTCACATAGACATATAGGAAAACCACCAGTGCATATAAAATTATTTTTAAAGAAAACCTTTAAAAAAAATGCTTATCTGTTATCAATGTGTCAACTTAAAGAACATTTCCATTGGAAGGCATTACGCATTGTGGAAATTCTGATACTGATTTCAAAAATACATCTCTTGGTTTTCAACTTATTTGACAAGGGCTTACCTCTTGCTGTTCATCTTGGTGAAACTTAATTTATGTAAATGTTTCAGGAAAGAATTGGCAAGGACAATCTTGACCGTGGGCGGTAAGAAGTATTTAGAATTTTAAATGCATAGACTCTTGGGCACTGGGAGATGTATGTTGATATTGGGAGTGTGAGGAATAAATTATGTTCTGTTTGATGTTAGGAAATTACAATTTTTTTCCAAGAGATTCTGGCCTGCCGAAAATCACAATAGCTAACAGACACCTACTGGCCAGTTTTGTCACATTTTAAGATATTGGCACACATGTGCCATCTAAAATTCTTTTAAGTACAAAAGACATCAGAGTCGTGAATAAAGCCCTCTGTCTATGTCCCGACTTTCTGTCTTTGACTCAGATACCTTTTTATTCGCAAACATAATCTTTAAGCTTTTAATCTGCATAATAAATAATTACATGATGGATTATGTTATAGATTTTAAAAACAGTAGTCTGTGATTATGACCTTGTCGGTCCATCTGATTACACCTCTTTTTTTTGCCTTTACAGTTATTTGAGGTTTGGGCTATAGCTCTAGAGTGCTTGTAAATGTGGGTTTGAGCCCTAGCTCCCCTAAACCTGGTGTGGGGATGTGTGATCATATTCCCGGCACTTGGGAGACAGAGGGAGGAGAATCAAGTATTCATGGTTATCCTTGAATCTGAGTCCATCCTGAGCTACAATAAGACCCTGCTTTTTAAGTAGAATTATTTGACATTTGAGCATATAAAGTGATTGCAGTGAAATATCATAACTTTAGCGAGATTTTATTTTTGTTGTCAAAATACTTTAAGGCTATATGATTTGATATTTTAATGTGCCTTAAATATAAAATCTAAAAAATATGCTGCATCTATATTATACATTTTTTTCCAAACTAGGGATTGAGCTCAGCACCTTATACGTAGTAGGCAAACATTCTACTAACTGAACAATATTCCCAACCCTCAGAATAGAATTTTAAAGATGTTATCTGTGAAACCTATTCAGATTTTCCCCCTGGCCATCCTTAAGTAGACTTTGGATGGCCATAATGGCTCTGAATCTGTCTTGTTGCATTTTACCAAGGGGCTTAGCTCTAGACCAAATTCTGACTTTAAAACTAACTTGTTTTCTGTTGCTCTGCATCCAGAATTCACCTATGTCTCCTGTGTTTCGAATCTCTAGACTATAACCAGCAGGTTGCCCTCTCTGAGGTGCTGTGTCGAATGTCTGTTGGAACGCTGAGGAATGAACTTGCTGTTCAGTGGTTTGATGATGCCGCCCTGGCTGGAGCTTTCAAAAAGATTAAGAATCGGGAATTTGAGACGGTGAGAATTCAGTCACCATTTACCGAGGGACCTTTTCAGACTCTCCTGGGTTTTAGGCTCAAGAGAAGGTTTAATTTTCTTAAAGATGAAAAGAATTTTTTTCATCATGTGTGTATGTAAAAGAAGGAATATGTGTGTGAGTGCAGGTCTGTTGGGTGTGCTGCATTCCAGGGATGTGGAGTGATGCACTGCCTCACACAGGTTCGGGGAGCCACACTAGGGTTATCTGTGAAAGCAGAGTATGGCCCTAACTGCTGAGCCATCTCTCTAACCCCTCAATGCTTAAAATCTGGCCAGATGGCAATCCTTAACTTACCCTTGTCAGTGAAGGTGCATAAGTGAAATACTTGGGACAAGTGAGGAGATACATACAGGACTCTCCGGAGGGAATCAATGCAGGAGGCAAACTGAATTGATGGGTTCAGGCAAGGAAAACACTTGGGAGCAGGTACAGATTTTGAATGGTCCCCAAAGAGTAGGGATACAATTGAAGAATAAAGAGAAAAGAATTAGAGCGGTCAAGAGGGACTCCGGCTATGGCAGACAGCTGGCATCGGCAATCACACTAGAGCATATGGTGAGACCATAGAGAAACCATGCTGTGTGCTCTCCAGGCCCTGCAGTGTGAAGGTGCAGAGGTTGGTAGGTTGGTGTTTTTTGTTTTTTGTTTTGTTTTGCAGTAAGCTTACTGTGATTTTTCTCAAAGCACACAAAAATAGCTCTTGGCTTTGTTGTGTATCTGATCCCTCCTACAGTTGCTAATGCATTTCCTTTATTCTTTTCTGAATACCTTTAAATCAGCATTAAGAGTCTCAGGAAAAGGCAGAAATTCATATTGAATGCTCATTTTCATGAAGCCTCCTAATCAATACCATTGGGTAATCATGATTATCATGTGATTTGCAGTGAACTAAATTTGAACCTTTATACTGTGAGTCTTAGACTCCAGGGCTGCCGGATGTTCTACGTAGAAAAAGTCATGATTCCAGGGACCTTTTGGTTTTGAGCTTTCCCTCAAGTTAGAATCCAACCTGCCTGACTCAAGGGATGTTTGCAGAAACTTTAAGTCATGAACTGGTGAAGTCTTCTATTTCATCTGTAAGGTGGAAATAAATCCTACCTTAAAATGAGGAGTTTCTTAGGTAGGGTTACTATGGCTATGGCAGAACACCATGAACAGAAGCAGCTTGGGCAAGAAAGGGAGGGTTTATTTGGCGTTTATATCCTGAATTACAATCCAGTGATGGGGGCCAAGGCAGGAGTCTGGAGGCAGAAGCGGACGCAGGTGCCAGGGCTGCTGCTTACTGCCCTCCCCCTTCTGACTTACTCGGCTGATCTTACAGCACCTAGCACCACTCAGAATGGGCTGGGTCCCCCCACACCAATAACTAATAAACGCCCTATAGGCTTGCCTTCAAAATATACAAAATATACAAAACATATAGGGCCATGTGGGAAGATAAACATGGGGCTGCTTAAGAGGGAGCTGAGCCAGGGGACAAACCGTGAATTTGATGGCTTTTACGAAGGCAGTTTTCCTGTTTGAGGTTCCCTCATCTAAGATGATTCCACCTTATGTCAACTTCACATAAAACTACCTACACAAGGAGAATCCAGAGACAGACACAGAGACAGACACAGAGACAGACACAGAGACAGACACAGAAACAGACACAGAGACAGGGACGGACGAACAGACAGACGGGAGGGAGACAGATGGACGGACAGGAGGGGGAGAGAGAGACAGACACCAGAGCACCTGGGATGTCATGGGCAACCTCATCTCTCTCTGCAGATGATGAGAATAGAGAAATCTCCTTGTTTCCAATATCATTGCTACCACTACCTTCCAGCTCACCTGATTCTCTTTTGAACTGATTTTATATTAAAGCCTTATGTTGGTCATATCTATTGAGGGCCAAATACAAGGTTTGAAGTGTGAGAAATGTTTAATGACAATAGCCAGTCATCAATAGCTGGGAAAAAAAAATGAAGACAAATCTGGACCTGTGTGTCTCTTTGTCCTTAGGACGTCAGGGCAATATAGTCCCTGCCTTGATACTGTTTAGGAGAATTCTAGAGGCAGTTCCTTGTTCTTGGTGTATATGGCATAGATCTACAGAGGAGAGGCAGGGGGATATGTCCACATGAATCCACCCCAAAGCTGATCGGTTGTACGGCTTGTGTTGGGCAGGTGTCAGGGAAGTGTGGTAGGTGAGTTAGTCAGATACTGGCCTCTAAGGGAGGTCTATTTTTCTTGCTCACTCTTTGGCCCAAATGAGTCCATCATGCATTGGCTTCTCAGCCCTAAGTATTCCTCAGCTGAGTAGGTAACACCGAGGGTATGAGGAGGCAGCTTGCCTACAACCTTCTCTCTGGGCGTAAAACCTTGGTGCCACAAAGCAGAGAATCCTTGTGAATCCTAGAGTTGGCCAGGATGGCAGTCAAGATCGTGTGCTTCTAACTGCAAGATTCTACTGCTTATCTTAGGACTGTCGGCAGTTCCTCACTTTCCTGAATAACAGACTTGGCGACCAGAGAAGGTAATGTGTCTTTGGGATTATTTTATCAGACAGTTATGATATTGTGTGATATTTTAAGACTATATAAGATATTTTTTAGTTTTAAGAGTGTATAGGATCAATATTTTACTGCTAGGACCAAGTGGTTAATTGGTTGGAAATCTAGGAAGAGCCTGGTGTGGTGACTTGCACCTGTAACCCTAGTCCTTTGGAGGCTAAAGTGGGTTTTTTGTTTACATTTGTTTTGTTGCAAATGTATTTGTTCTATGTGTGTATGAGTGTTTGACCTCTGTGTATATATATACCAGATGTGTGCCTGAAGGGGATGGAATCTCCTGGAACTGGAGTTGTGGACAGTTGTGAGTTACCACCATGTGGGTGTTGGGAACTGAACCCAGGCCATCTGCAAGAGGTGCAAGCACTCTCCACCATCTTTCCTATCTCTAGACTTGCTGGATTTCTTGAAGAGTAATTTTGAAAAGACTAAATGTGCCTGAGGATAAGCGTATCACTGACAAGTAACTCCTTGATCGACTCCGGAATTAGGACCAAGTGATTTTTTTTTTTTCTGAAGTGAATGCTAACAATTCAGACATACAAACTGTCTGTCATAGGTGAAATCTCACCACAGCAGATGTTTATTTGCAGAGTTGAAGTGCCCTCACAAATCCTGTGTATAGGAGACTTCCCAGCATGCTGTAGTTGTGAAAACAGTACGCCTCTCTCCAGGTCATTTTGATTTTTAATTGTGAGGTGTTTTGCAGGGTCTACTCATTCCCATGCTTGACTGCTTTTGCTGATGAGCAGGAGGTAGGTCTGCTCGGCTCCTCTCACCCCCCCCCTCTCCACAAGGGTGGTGTGAAGTGAAACACTATGAGGTTCACACAGTTAGGTCAGATGTTTGCTGTCAGTACTCTAAGGGGCCATTTACATATGTGTGTGTGTGTGTGTGTGTGTGTGTGTGTATGTGAGAGAGAGAGAGACAGACAGACAGACAGACAGAGACAGAGACAGACAGAATGAATGAATGAATGAATATATAACCCTGGCAGGCCTTTAAAAAAGGGATGTTAACTTCTCTTAGTGACCTTACCTTTAAACTGATCAGTTCATGTCATAACCAGGATGCATTTCACCTGTTCGTAGGGAACATTATTCACAACTGAACTGGATGGTGAAGAGTCAAGGTTCTCCTAATTTCCCCCATCTAGTTGATAATCCTCTCTCTCTCCCTCTTCTCCTAGCAACTGGTCCACTTTTTCTACACTCTGTGTGCTCTAGCACAAGTTGGTACGAGTGATCTGATTGAACTATGTGCCATTGTAACCCAAACACAATGGCACCAGTGTATGCTTTCTAGCTCCCGTTCCACCTCATACTTTGGAGACCAAGGCTAACTAGTTTCTTTTCCTCATCTTTTTTCCGGTTCTAGAAAAACAGGGCTTTTCACCTAACAGGGACTCCAAGCAATAACTTCACGGCTTCCCCGTGAAGCACACCCACTTACCTAGAACCATGGCTCAGTGGAGATTTCTCGAATGCCCTCACTGACTATTTCGATCATTTCTTTGTCATGGGTTCAGGGACCCCTTCATGGCTCGTGGGGCTGCGATTTTTTTCAACTTCCAATACTTCCTTCTTCCCACAGCTGAGTTATGGATGCTTGCCTGTCGGGCCCCCTCTTTTCTGCTTCCCCGAGGAGTTTATTCTCTGGCTGTTGTCACCAGGGCTTCCCAGGATTTCCTCTGTTTGAATCCAGGCTCTTACACTGGCGCCTGTCGACTGGCTTTTAGTGGCGTGTGCTGTGGGGAAAGCTTTCTGTCCTGCTCTGTGGCCACTGTGGTAGGCTTGAGCGATGGGGAGAGAAATTGTCCAAAAAAATCCTATTCACTAGAAAGTGGGGTCTAGAATATCGAGTCTGGTGTTTGGCCCACTGTTCAGGGAATAAAGGCATCATGCATAGGGTTGAACATCCTATGGCAAAGGTCTAACATGTTCCAAAGTGCCCGACCTACTGAGTGCTCCATGATACCAAATGGAAAGATTAGGCCTTGAAATCTTAGTCAGAAAAGCATCTGTCTCACAAGCATGAAGACAGGAGTTTAATCCTTAGAAATACTCCATCCATCCATCCATATACCCATCCTTCCTTCCTTCCCTCCTTCTAATTTTTTTTAAGCTAGGCATGGTAATATCCACTTGCAATTCCAGTTCTGGGAACTTCAGTCTGGGCTGAGACAGGAGAATCCCTGTATTCACCTGCCAGCCAAATAGAACCTAGGGAATTCTAGGCAAGGATCCTGTATTTAGAATATAAATTTAAATGCTACTTGAGGTTCAATTCCCATGTACACACATGGGCACAAAGGGGTAGGGGAAGCCTCAGGGCCCATGGAGATAGCTCATCAGATAAAAGTGCTTTTTGCTAAGCCCAATGACCTGAATTCAGTCTCTGAGAGATGCATGGTAGGAGCAGAACTGGCTCCTACAAGCTGTCCTCTGATCTCCATATGTATGCCATACCATTCACTAATGTGAATGCAAACACACAGTAAATAAGATGTAAAAGAAACATAAAATGTACCACACCTGTCTTCATGCAATGCACAAGTAGGATACAAGTATATATAAACTACTGGATAAATTTCTCTTAGAAGATGAGTGTCAGTTTGTGGTATGAGCGAGTCCCTTCCCCAAGTCACCTTCCATTATGTACATACAGATGTTCCAAAATCAAAAGCGCTCTGCTCTAAGGATTTCAGATAAACGGTGCTCAGCCCAGACTCCTGACATCTGTCTAGAATTCCTCTAGAGCAGATAAAAGGCACTGGAACCTCTGGGCAAGATGTCTATGGGAAGTTGGACAGAAAAGATGTTTACTCCTTCTAGAACACGACATTGCTCGAATCCTTGATTTTTTTTTTTTTGATGAGTGTGTAATGATAAAAGCAAAAGCAATCTGAGCTCAAGTATTAGCTGTTCCCTGATTGACAGTAAGCTGGACACCAAATCAACACTCGCTTGCTCACAAAATCTTCCTTGTTAGAAGAAAATTCTATTTGCTATTCAGTGTGGTTTACTACGGATTCAACACACAATGGGTTCCCTCTACCTTCATGATTTTCACCAAGGGGAAAAATTGTGTGGGTAAATCATCTAACACATTGATGTATCTGTCTGATATTCTGAGGAGGATGGGATCTTCCTGCCAGGGGCTTGGAGTATGAGACTGGGACCCACTCCGGATTTACATGGGAGTTTGGTACTAAGAGCTGAGGATAGTTCTGTCCTAGGAGCATGGGTTATTGTTGGTGAGTGATTTAAATTGGACCCTTTGACATAAGATTCCCATATAACTTTTGCTTAAATTCTCCCACAGATGAGAAAACCAGCAGATGAAAAATTAGAGGAATTTTGGATTGATTTCAACCTAGGAAGCCAGAGCGTGACTTTTTACATAGACAATGCTGAGGTAACTAGGGTTCGTTCCCCAGCAGGCCTGAGCATTTAGGAATTCTTTGTGTAAATATGGTTATGCATTCACGACTTTCCCCCATTTTTCCCCCTCAAGAGTACTCTGTGGGAGCCAGTACAACTTTTGAAGGAAGCTATGGTCAAGTTCATCATTACAGGTAAGATGTAAACACCTTCCCACGGAGTTTCCACTGTTGCTTCTGTTGATGTTATAATGTTTAGTTAATTCTAGAGCAGATTTTTACCTTGTGTTCTTATTTGGAGTTGTTCTTTCATTGTAAAAGATTTTTTTATTTATACGTTCATGTCTGTGTCCAGAAATTCTTGCATGTGGGTGGATGTCTGCAGAGGCCAAAAGAAGGTGGTGGATCTCCTGGAGATGGTGTAAGAGATGGTTGTGAGCCTCCTGATGTGGGTGCTGGGAACCGAACCTGGGTCCTTTGGAAGAGTAGAGTGAGCTCTTTGCCCTTGGCGCCATCTCTCCAGGCCCAGAAGAGAGGCTTCTCTGAATGGGAATTGAACTCAGCCTGAGGTAGTGAGAGTGCAGTGTCCTTAACCACCAGGAACCCAGGGAGGTTTCAACTCGATATTTAACTCACTCTTTGAAAGATATCAACTTGTAGTTAAGGTAAAAATGGCTGTGCTGTTATATGTTCTTATCTGTGTTAAATCTTTCCAGTCTGATGTTCTATTCTGGTATATCATGGTAGTTTGTATTAGCCAATAGTTTCAAGTGGGTTGCCATCTTGGATTACCTTGCCAGGTGAAGACCTTTCTTTTCCTTTTCTCTTTCTTCCTTCCTTGGTAGGTACTTGGCTCTTAGCTTTGTCTGCTCTTTCGTGGCCTTCCTACGAGATCTCGCATCTATCTAGTCTGTTCTGATTGTGGCTTTTTCTTTGGAGACTGAACTTGAATTTCGATCCAAGTTATTTTCACATTTGAAACTGACTGCCCATTTGCCACAACAGTATCATGGAAGAGTCTGTTGTCTGAGACCCAGACATCTCGAGAGGTGCTTCTACTTCTTAAGAGATGCCTACTGAAAATGAATATTGGCATATTGGAAACTGAATTTTAGAACTGTAGGATTTCAGAGAGAGAAAGAGAGAGAAGAGAATTTTGCTTAGTATATTTAAACTAAAATACCTGTTGTTTAACAAGAATTCTTTTAGAGAGACATGGAATAGTGCCATATAGGATGACACTCATTTCTCTGCTACAGCAAGTTCCTTCCTGTTTTCAGACAATCAGCCTTTAAGTCGTGTATTTGTGTGTATGTAAATACAAATTTCAAAGTCATTTATATTTACTATGGTTTCATATTCTCCCCAGAAAATTCTGTACAGTTGACAAAAGCTTTTGTTACATTGATATACCTGACATGGCATATTTTTTTTGTTAGAAAATGATAGGATAAAGATGTTCATCGTTTACCTGAAGCAGCCAATTGTTATCAGCAAGAGAGAAGCAAAGAAAATAGAAATCCACTTCGATAGGCAATTTGACATTTTACAAGCTTCCGTTCGAGCTTTGGGAGAAGACAAACAGGTGGCATCTCTCTCTCTCTCTCTCTCTCTCTCTCTCTCTCTCTCTCTCTCTCCATCCATATCAATCATCCATCATATCCTATCCATCATTCATATCCAATCAATCATATATCATCTATATCTCTCCTCTCCTCATCCCCTCTTTCTCTCTCCCTAGTTTCTTTCTTTTCTTTTTCTAAATAGGGATTCTCTCTATAGCCCTGGAACTCACTCTGGAGACCAGGCTGGCCTTGAACTCAGAGATCCACTTGCCTCTGCCTCACAAGTGCTGGGATTAAAGCCCTGTGCTACCATGACTGGCTTCATTTCCTTTGATTATTTGAAAATGTATTTTCAATCTCTTGGGTTTTGATGTATCTTTTGGTCAAGCAGAACCTTGAGAGGTCTAGGTTCTAGTTTGAGCTCTTCCTCATGTGTCATTATCTTCAATACATAGGGCACAAGAGCCCTTTCCACCTTGGAAGGCCTTATTGCCTGTACTGTGGACAGTACAGCCTGTGTGAGGCACCATTACTTCCTTTCCATACTCAGATAGTAGGGCTTCTTGACCGTTCCTCCTGGTCGGGGCGGGGGGTGGGGGGGTGGGGTGGTGGTGGTGGTGGTGGTGGAATCAGCAGGGAGTTACCCAGTTCTGTACTGCTCTTTCCTGGTTGAAATGCCCTGCACCTGCTTTGGGATTCTGTCTCCCCACTTGATCCCACCTCTTCCTATACATACACAGTGGTGTTTTTCCATTACAGTAGGCAAGGCAAAGAGATTTGTGGTAAAGGACATCCAAGGACAGAGACTGAATGGACAGGTCAGAGGAAGGGACGGAGCAAGATGCGGGAGGGAGTCTTGGCTGGTTCTTTTTGTTTTGAGGTATATATTAAAGCATCTCGTAGATGGTAAAGTGCTCTACAGATATAGTTCTCAAGGTCCTATGCAATGAGGATGAGGATGAGGGTGAGAGAGGAAGGAGTACTCAGCACTTAGGAAGAAGCCTGCTCTGCTATGTTGCATGACAAAATGGCCTGGTGTGCTCAGTTTGCCTTTACTCATGAGGACCACTGAATCAGCACATTTCCATGTTTCCCACTAAATGAAATGGCTTTGGTGTGGAGGCCTGGAGTCTCCACCAGAGGAAGCCACAGTTCCTGGAGTAGGAAGCTCCCGTAAGAAAAGGTGGGGATTGGAGGGTCGTCATTAGGTGCTCACTGCAGACTCACATTGAGAGAGCCACTTGTCAGGGAAGTGTGGATTAAAAGTCACTCTAGGTCTTAGACCAACTTCAGCAAGAAGAATCTGGATGCCTGTTTTTCTTTTTCTTTTCTTTTTTCTTTTCTTTTCTCTTCCCTTCCCCTCCCTTCCTTTCCTTTTTTCTTTCTTCCCCTCTCCCTCTCCTCTTTACTCCCTCTCCTCTCCTTCCCCTTCTTCCCTTCTCCTCTTCCACTTTACCCCCTCTCCTCCTCCCCCTCTCCCTCTGCTCCTGCCATTCTTCCCCTCCCCTCTCCTTCCTTCCCCTCTCCTCTCCTTCCTTCCCCTCTCCTCTCCTTCCTTCCCCTCTCCTCTCCTTCCTTCCCCTCTCTTCCTCCCCTTCTCCTTCCCCCTCCCTCCCTCCTCTTCCTCCCTCCTCTTCCCCTTCCTCCCCCTTTCCCTCCCTCCTCTTTACCTCCCCCTTCCCCCTCTCCCTCTCCCTCCTCCCTCTTCTCCCTCCCCTTCCCCCTCTCCCTCCTCCCTCTTCTCCCTCCTCCCCCTCTCCCTCTCCTTCCCTCCTTCTCTCTTCCCCATCCCTCCCCTTCCCTCCTCCCCCATCCTCCCCTTCCCTCTTCCTCCATCCTCTGTTATCCATATTTTGTTATGTGTCATCCATAGACTAGGTCACTGATAAACAGTTTATTTAGCTCTGGAGGTTGAAGTCACCCTTGAACTTGTCCAGACATCTGTCCAATCTCGGAAGGCCTGGACTCAGATGCAGTCTTACACTCCACTCCCACAAACACCCCAGCTCTCAGAGCTACTGCCCAGGGGATATGGTTTCTAACATGCAAAGAATGAAGAGTGCATTCAAGCCATGACAGAGGGTAGAAGACCGTGGGAGAGTGACTGAACAGAGAGCTGACCCTAGAAGTCGGTGGTTGGGGGAGGGGCGGCCATGGGGGATTGTAAGCCAGAAAGAACAACATGCAAAAGGACATAACAGACACTCCTCTCCCCTAATTCATCAACTTACTGTGGGATAAGCTTTAGAAAAAAAATTTAAGGCCTCTTCATTTCAGAGTCCTGTTTTGATAAAAGTCTTCTCTGGCCTTGGAAAAGAAGATGGTGAGATTCCTAATAGCTGCAAAAGAGAAACAGGTAATGCTGGGAGGTGGCAGAATTCTGACTCTAAATTCTCTGTAGAAGCATGAGGGTACCTTGGAAGAAGTCCTGCATACCCCGAGTTGGTCACATAACAGCATCCCATGAAGACCTTGAAGCTCCTTCTTATTCTGATAATGTTTGTCTTTGGGAAAGTGGCAAAGAAGAACAGATGCTGGGGGTGTCAGGAGACAATTCTGCAGGGCCAGTCCCTACAGACCTGGCACAAGGCAGCTTCTCTTGAAATTCAATTTGAAGTGCTGTAGCTTTGAGAGTTGATAGCTGAGTAGTACTCCATTGTGTATATATACCACAGTTTCTGTACCCATTCCTCTGTTGAGGGACATCTGGGTTCTTTCCAGCTTCTGGCTATTATAAATAAGGCAGCTATGAACATAGTGGAGCATGTGTCCTTATTACATGTAGGAGCATCTTCTGGGTATATGCCCAGGAGTGGTATAGCTGGGTCTGCAGGTAGTACTATGGCTAATTTTCTGGGGAATCGCCAAACTGATTTCCAGAGTGGTTTTACCAGCCTGCAATCCCACCAACAATGGAGAAGTGTTCCTTTCCCCCCACATCCTCTCTAGCATCTGCTGTTCCCTGAGTTTAAGTTTTTCCTCTTAGCCGTTCTGACCAGTGTACGGTGGAATCTCAGTGTTGTTTTGATTTGCATTTCCCTAATAACTAAGGATGCTGAACATTTCTTTAGGTGCTTTAGAGCCATTCGAGATTCCTCAGTTGAGAATTCTCTGTTTAGCACTGTACCCCATTTTTTAATAGGGTCATTTGACTCTCTGGAGGCTAACTTCTTAAGTTCTTTGTTTACATTGAATATTAGCCCTCTATTGGATGTAGGGTTAGTACCAGCTCCTACCACTAGGTGGCGGTGTTTTGGAGAGTAAGGACACAGTGTCTTCTTGGCTTATGTTTGGCTCTTGTTTTTGTTTTTGTTTTTTGTTTTTTCCTTTCTTACTGAATATAGAGGATGTGAAAGAATCCACAATCCTTCCAGAGTTCGTGGATGCTGAAGTTAATAGATGCCTAATAACTCGCCACTTTAATGTCCAGTCGGTGTCTGCTGTGAGTAAAGGAAATGGAAGGTTGGGATTCGTGACCTGCGGTATAGACAAGCCCACGTCTCCTCCCCTGAATGCTAGCCCAGTTTTCTCTTCCACAGCTGTCGGCCAATAATTTTGTCGTCTTCAGATTGAACTCGTGTCCCAAGCTGACGTATTCTCTCTGTTCAATGAGCATGGCTCTCCAGTGAAATGCCTGGCTAGACTGCTCTCTGTCTTGTCCCCTCATTTGGTATCTGGAGGAAATTAATGCTCAAATTAATGTAGAGAAGGACCCTGGGGGTCAGGTGTGGGTTCCCTCTAGCTGGGGATAAGTGGATACATTGACTAATAAATACTACTGCTCTCAGGACTCGGTCAATGGAGGTATCCTAGTTAGGGGTTCTACTGTCAAGAGATCCTATGACCAAAGCAGCTTTGGGAGGAAAAGGTCTATTAATGAGTACTCTTTTATACCACTGTTTATCACTGAAGAAAGTCAGGACAGGACCTAAAGCAGGGCAGGAGCCTGGAGCCAGAACTGATGCAGAGCCCATGGAAGGCTGCTGCTTACTGGCTCACTCGAATGCTTTCATATAGAACCTAGGACCACTGGCCCAGGGGTGGCCGCATCCAGGATGAACTGGGCCCTCCCCCATCAATCACTAATTAAGAGATGCCCAACAGGCTTGCCTCTAGCCTAGTCTAACGGGAGGCATTTTCTCAGCTGAGGTTCCCTCCTCTCTGATGACTCTACCTTATGCTGAGCTGACATAACCCTGTCCAGCTCAGGAGGCGATTCCTAGCGCTTGGGTCTGGCTTTCTTAGGACTTGAAAGTGAACACTCTGTTATTGACTAGCTGGGGCAAGAAGGGCTGGTGTGTTATTTCACAGCAGGATGGCTGTGCGTAATGATAATGCTGTGAGAAAGGGTTTGGGATGTTTTCACTATAAAGCAATAATAAGTGAGAGGATGTACGTATGTTTAGCTTGACTTATCAAAATTTTCGCAACGCAGACATGAAGTCAAGCTTGACATGTTATGTCACACATGTGCACCTTGATGTGCACGTTTAAAAATTAAACACTCCAAGAGCCCCTGTGTGGCCTACATAGGCATTCCTCCTATTTCTCATTTCCTTATCCACACACGGTGTGGAGGTGGGACTGACAATATTTACACCCAACAGCCTGGGATGAGCCTTTCCAATGAACTGTCACCTTGTAGTGAATTTGTCACCACAAATCCCAACCTTCTGATGTTGACATCTGGCCTCTAGTGCTGATGTTTCTGGACACATTCTTGTAGCACTTCCTTGTTGCACTTCTTTGTAGTACTTCCTCTGGACCCAGTACATACCATGGCCATCTTTGATAGACAAGTCCTTGCTTATGATTAGGAAGTGAAAGTTTTGCAAGAACAGAATCATTGGTAGCCAAGTTGTGTTCAACTATGTTTCAGAGGCAGTGTGGTTCTCAAAGACAGGACACTGAGGCTTCCTTATTACCACAGTAACTTCTTTCTTTCTTTCTTTCTTTCCTTCCTTCCTTCCTTCCTTCCTTCCTTCCTTCCTTCCTTCCTTCCTTTCTTTCTTTCTTCCTTTCTTTCTTTCTTTCTTCCTTTCTTTCTTTCTTTCTTTCTTTCTTTTCTTTCTTTCTTTCTTTCTTTTCTTTCTTTTGTTCTTTCTTTCTTTCTCTTCCTTCCTTTCTTCCTTTCTCCCTCCTCCTCCCTCCTCCTCCCTCCTCCTTCCTCCCTCCTCCTCCCTCCTCCTTCCTCCCTCCTCCTCCCTCCTCCTTCCTCCCTCCTCCTCCCTCCTCTTTCCTCCCTCCTCCTCCCTCCTCCTTCCTCCCTCCTCCTCCCTCCTCTTTCCTCCCTCCTCCTCCCTCCTCCTTCCTCCCTCCTCCTCCCTCCTCCTTCCTCCCTCCTCCTCCCTCCTCCTTCCTCCCTCCTCCTTCCTCCTCCTCCCTCCTCTTTCCTCCCTCCTCCTCCCTCCTCCTTCCTCCCTCCTCCTCCCTCCTCCTTCCTCCCTCCTCCTCCCTCCTCCTTCCTCCCTCCTCCTCCCTCCTCCTTCCTCCCTCCTCCTCCCTCCTCCTTCCTCCCTCCTCCTCCCTCCTCCTCCCTCCTCCCTCCTCCTTCCTCCTCCCTCCTCCTTCCTCCTCCCTCCTCCTCCCTCCCTCTTCCTCCTCCCTCCTCCTCCCTCCCTCTTCCTCCTCCCTCCTCCTCCCTCCCTCCTCCCTCTCTCTCTTCCTCCCTCCTCCCTCTCTCTCTTCCTCCTCCTCTTTCCTCCCTCCTCCCCCTCCTCCTCCCTCCTCCTCCTCCCTCCTCCTCCTTTCTCCTCCTCCTTTCTCCTCCTTCTTTCTCCTCCTCCTTTCTCCTCCTCTCTTCTCCTCCTCCTTTCTCCTCCTCTCTTCTCCTCCTCCTTCCTCCCTCCTTCTCCTTCCTCCCTCCTCCCCCTCCCTCCTCCCTCCTTCCCCTCCCTCCCTCCCTCCTCCCTCCTTCCCCTCCCTCCCTCCCTCCTCCCTCCTTCCCCTCCCTCCCTCCCTTCTCCCTCCCTCCTCCTTCCTCCCTCCTTCCTCCCTCCCTCCTCCCTCCCTCCTCCTTCCTCCTCATCCTCCTTCCTCCTCATCCTTCCTCCTCCTTCTCTTCTATCCTCCTCCTCCCAGCAAACAAAACCAGAAGATCATTCATCTGAAAACTCAAAACCAGATGAGCCTGAACAAGGTGCGGTGAGTTTCCCCTACCATCTCTGAATGGTCTGGTGAAATGCTTGCCTAAGATGCTTACTATTACTTTATTTTTAACTAGTTACTTCAGAATATGAGGATCCTGCGGATGTGCAAGAACTGTCAATTCAAAATCAGGCTTCTGAATTAAACAATGCAAAGTAAGTGATTTTCATTTTCAACATTTTTATTGGTGTAGTAACTGCACACATTGATAGTTCCAAGGCCTACCTGCATTTTTAGTAAGCTCCACGTTTATGAAGACATTATGATACATCTATGCATGTATCAGCAAGGTAACTGCCCTGTTTATGGGAGACAGGGTGATTTTTTTTTTAAGGTACAAGTAGCAATTGTGTAATGATCAATGAACAGTTCTTGGCACATTCATCTTAAATATCTTTCATCTCCATGTAGTGAGAGCTTTTAGCCTCCTTTGTTATTCTAAAATGGACACTACAATATTGTTGACTGCAGCCACCCTGATGTGATGCCAACCCCGGGTCCATTCTCAGATCTAGCTGTAACTGTGGACCAATTGCACCCAGCACATCCTTTACCTGGCTTCTGGTGACCACCATTTCATCTCCCCTCCATGGGTTGGACGGTTCAGATCCCACATGGCGGTGAGGTCATGGGGACTCGTCTTTGTCCACATGGCTCATTTCACTTAGCGGGATTTCCTCCAGGGTCACCCATGTCGAGAATTTCAGGATGTCATCCTTGGTGACTGAGCAGTATACGTGTGTGTGTGTGTGTGTGTGTGTGTGTGATTTTTGTATCTGTTCAGGTGGTTTTTGGTTGTTGTTGGGTTTTTTTGTGTGTGTGTGAACATTTAGACCATTGTAAGACCATGAAACCACACAGATGACTCTCATTTGAGTCCTACACGCTGACAGTTTAGAGTTTCCTCTGACCTAGCCATTCTCATCAAACTCTGTGAAGCGTTTGGTAGGGCAATTTGAGTTGTGCTGGCAAACTCCCCTGCCCTGCAGGGCTCTGTAAGCAAACCTTCAGAGCTCCCTTGCAGTGATGAATTTTTCTGCTGCATTTTAGATTAAACACAAGATTGGTGTATGAAACTCACTTTTCTTCTTTTCTTCTTCTTCCTTCTTCTCCTCCTTTTCTTCTTTTCTTCTTCTTTCTTCTTTTCTTCTTCTTCCTTCTTCTTTTATTCGATATATTTTTTATTTACATTTCAAATGATTTCCCCTTTTCTAGACCCCCACTCCCCAAAAGTCCCATCAGCCCCCTTCCCTCCCCCTGTCCTCCCACCCACCCCTTCCCACTTCCCTGTTCTGGTTTTGCCCTATACTGCTTCACTGAGTCTTTCTAGAACAAGGGGCCACTCCTCCATTCTTCTTGTACCTCATTTGATGTGTGGATTATGTTTTGGGTATTCCAGTGTTCTAGGTTAATATCCACTTATTAGTGAGTGCATACCATGATTCATCTTTTGAGTCTGGGTTACCTCACTTAGTATGATGTGAGAATCTTCTGGGTATATGCCCAGGACTGGTATAGCAGGATCTTCTGGAAGTGAGGTGCCCAGTTTTCTGAGGAACCGGCAGACTGATTTCCAGAGTGGTTGTACCAATTTGCAACCCCACCAGCAGTGGAGGAGTGTTCTCTTTCTCCACATCCTCGCCAACACCTGCTGTCTCCTGAATTTTTAATCTTAGCCATTCTGACTGGTGTAAGGTAAAATCTCAGAGTTGTTTTGATTTGCATTTTCCTAATGACTAATGAAGTTGAGCATTTTTTAAGATGCTTCTCTGCCATCCGAAGTTCTTCAGGTGAAAATTCTTTGTTTAACTCTGTACTTCATTTTTTAATAGGGTTATTTGGTTTTCTGGAGTCTAACTTCTTGAGTTCTTTATATATATTGGATATTAGCCCTCTCTATTTGATGAGGGGTTGGTGAAGATCTTTTTTTCTTCTTTCTTCTCTTCCTCTTCTTCCTTTCTTCTTTCTTCTTTTCCTCTTCTTTTCTTCTTCTTCCTTCTCCTTTCTTCTTCTCTTCTTCTTTTTTCTTTTTTCTTTTTTTCTTTTTTTGTTTTTTTTTGTTTTTTTTTTTTTGAGTCAGGGTTTCTCTGTGTAGCTCTGGCTGTCCTGGAACTCACTCTGTAGACCAGGCTGGCCTCAAACTCAAAAATCTGCCTGCCTCTGCCTCTCAAGTGCTGGGATTAAAGGCGTGTGCCACCACTGCTCAGCTTGCTGGTAGCTTCTTACAGTGAGGGTACCTACCCTCTGGTCCATTTCTTCCAATCTTCTGTATTTTTCAAGATGTCTGTCAGCCTGTGTCCACAAAGAGAATGTGTGCAGATGTTCATAGCAGCTTTGTTTAGGAAAACCATCGGATAGAAACAATTCAAATGATCATCAATGGATGAGCATAGGACAATGTCCCCAATCCAAAGGCCTGGGACAAGGTGTGCTTGGGAGCTCTAGCTTTGGAATATTTGTGTGTATGTGTGTGTGTGTATGTGTATATATATTATATGTATATGTGTATATATGTATATATTATATATATATTATATGTATATGTATATATGTGTGTGTATGTATGTGTATACACACACACAGATGGCAATGTCACAGTGTTTTGGTGCGCCTGCTAATCCACTGGCTATGCACACAGGGCAGGCATGGGCTTCTACTGTACCATCACTTCCACACTCAGGTGGTTTGGACTTCAGTACATGGTTGAGGTTTTTAGCTTTGGAACCACCAACTTGCATACCAATATCAGATTTCTCAGTTCCCTTGATTCAAAGCCTAAAGGCGAGATTGGAAAATCATATAATAGTTCTAACTTTAATTTTTTTCCTGTTGGATCATTATTTTCCATAGAAGTTGCCCCCCAACAGCCCACACAAGTCAGTTACCCCACAACTTATGTCAGTAGTCTGGATGTTTTTGATGAGAGGTTACTTACTGTTAAGCATAGATGAGGAACTTACAGAATTTAATAAAGCAACCCAATTGAAGACAGTGACCATCTCAATGCATTGCCAAACTCTGGGGACAACTTTTTTTAAAGCACCCCAGATGGGTCCTGGGCGGGGCAGGGATTGGGAGATCCCATTTTTGAGCATCAACAGTGCTGGCAGACCACTTGTTCACCCGACCTTGTCCCCTCCTCTGTGTCTGAGGAATGAAAGACACATTCCACAAAGGCTCATTTTCTTTTGAATAGCAGTATCTCTTTCCAAAAGGTCTATGTGGAAACAGGTTGTAAGATACATTTGTGTGCAGAATGGAGCACATCCCATAGATTCAGTCCATAATCAGGAAGGCAGACCTTTTCGGGGAGTGGGAGGGTGAATGAGCTCATACTTGCCCTGTTAACTTGATATATTTTATTTTAGGGGAGATTCTGCTTTTGTGGAGGATAGAGAACAGGACGGGATGCTGGTAATGTGGGAATTTCTATTGGATTATGGTAGCACTTCCTTAAATGATCATCATTTGTGTGCTATTTTAAAAATTGTCTGTTTTAGGATTTCTATTCCTGCACAAACATCATGACCAAGAAGCAAGTTGGAGAGGAAAGGGTTTATTCAACTTACAGTTCTGCATTGCTGTTCATCACTAAAGGAAGTCAGGACTGGAACTCAAGCAGATCAGGAAGCAGGAGCTGATGCAGAGGTCATGGAGGGATGTTTCTTACTGGCTTGCTTGAGTTCCAGTCCTGACTTCCTTTAGTGATGAACTGCAACATGGAAGTGTAAGCTCAATAAACCCTTTCCTCCCCAACTTGCTGCTTGGTCATGATGTTTGTGCAGGAATAGAAACCCTGACTAAGACATTGTCCTAACTCTATTCTCTGTTGTCTATGGTTATAGACAATTATAGGAATTATTGCAATTTCAAATGTAAACTCAGTGTTATTTCTAATAGCAGATAGACCCCCCCTCCAAGAAAAATAACAATAGAAAATAGCAATGCTAATCTTTTGGTATACATGTTTACGTATTTTCCTGCCGTCTCACTCATGTGATGTGAACTTTATGAGCTCCTAACTGTGAAAAGGTAAATCTGCCACAGCTTGCCTCATCCAGTTAGATGAATGAGACTGAGATCAGTCAACAAAAGTAGAAGGGGGAGGGGTGAATTTCATGTTAAATCCCATTTGCTGGTAACTACATCATGGAAGACTTAAAATCACTCCCCTTCAGTCAACCTTTGTACAGCATCATGTGTTCACTAGCCTCAAAAGAGTCACCTTGCCTCATGGTAGATGGGAGGTGATAGGTCCTTTCTCTGGGGCCCAAAGAGGCCCACGGGGTAAAAATGGGCATTGCTATGGTGACTAACACATTAAAGCCAACCAAATCTATCAGAAGGGCAGATGTGGGGTCCTCATTCAACTCTCTAACCCTGCTAAGTTAAATTGGTCCCAGAGCCTAAAGCTTGCTCTTGCTTTTATAAAAGAAAAAGACAAGGCTCATAGACACGTGGTACACCTACCACTTACCATTAGTGGAGTTTGACCTGTTAAAGAATCGAAACGGACCAGGTACGGTGGCTCATGCCTGTAATCCAGCACGTGGCAGGCTGAGGCAGAATTTCCATGAGTTCAAGGTCAGTCTGGGGTGCAGAGCAAAACAGTCTCAAAACAAAACAAACAAAACAGCAAAATAAAATGCTTCTGAGTGTTTTAAGATGTGGCGTTCTGTTTTTGTGAGACTAATGGTTCTCATCCAGTAAACTGTGGCTAGTGGCTTCTCAGACACAATCCCCTACTGAAGCCTGTGTTTCAGTATATTAAAAAAAAATCTCAAAAAATGAACACTGATTTTTTAAAAAAGGGCTTTTGAAAACTGAGATCATGAGTTGCCAACAACTGTGTTCTATGGTCATTCTTAGCCTTGGTCCCTGAGACTGGGAGTTTTCCCACCCGGGGTCCGCAGGCAATAAGGAAATCTGGAAGTTTTGACCCCATTGATAAAGACACATCCAAGCATTTCTTTTTTTTAGGACCAGTATTTGTCAGGTTTCTGTTGCTATGGCAAACTGAGGAAATCAGCTGCAAGAAGAGAAGGTCTCCCTGGCTCACTGCCACTGTCCTGGGGTAGGAGAATGGAGCTGATAAATCTGGCAGTCTCCTGTAACAGCCAAATTTATTCGGTGCCTCAGACAATTTACACTGAGGATTAAGAACAGTCACCTGAGTAAAGTTCTCATGAGTTCGAGTCTGTAAACAATCACAAGGACAAGCCACACATGGTCAAAACCCAGGTTTTTCCATAGAGGCGTATAAAAAGATAGCTTACACATTTAATTGAATACCAACAGCCAACAGTTATGAGTGATCTGAAATAAATTTGCTCCTATTCGCTACACCGATTTTTCAAAGACACCCCCTCTGCCTCTCTTTGCCTCGCTGTGGGTAAAACTTAGGGCTATACATGGTAGGAAGGTCTTGAACAAAGGGCTACGTCCCAGCCACTGGGAAGAACGTTTTAACTTGGTTTTGTCATGTCAACCTGTACTTGAAGTGGTGGCGTTGATGTAACATTGGGGTGCCGTTGCTTTGGGGCACTTACTAATCCTCTTTTAGTTCCAATACTTGGCTAGAGAGAATTTTCCATTCCTTGCAGGGCATCTCTTGTGGGAACCGATTTATGCAATGACCCCCCCCCCCCTTTCTACCTCCTCACTTCTGTACCGCTTTTTTTCTTGGTGGAAGAGAACCTAGTTTTGTATCAGGAGTTGTCTTCTGAGCTGACTGTTTAGTGTGTACGTGCATGTGCCATGCGTGCGTCAGTGTGTTTATTTGTACACTGATGGCGCTAATCCCCACTTTCCGTGTTCTCCATTGTCGTCTGTTTTGGAAAAGTTGGATGATAGGAGACATTTCTTCTTGGAGAGTAACGAAGAGTCAAGTTCAAGTACCAGTGAGCGATCCTGGACCCAGAACCACAGGAGAAAATCCCTAAGAACTTATTCACAGAGGAGGAAGCCGGGGGTCCGTTCTCTACGCAGTAAGCTCGGTTCGCTTATGTTAGTTGGGTCACTTCTCAGGAAGTCGGTGGATATTCTCCTGGATGTTGTGGGGAAGGAAGATACCAAGGACATATGCGGTCTTGGGGACGTGCTTCCCTGTAACACCTGCGAAGGCAGAAAGCTTGCACACAAAGGGGACAGCCTACCGTTGAAATGTGAGGTACAGAAAAAGGGCGAGCAATCAGCGAAGAGGGCTCTGGCATAAGCTGGAACCACCTTCTCTAAGAAGTGGGTGGATCTTGAGCCAGCTCTTGGGAAGAATAGGTTTTGAAGAGCTGAGAAGAGTCATTTATTGTTCGGTGACAAAGTATGAGGGTGATGGTGAGGGCGGGTGGGGGCGGGGAACGAGGCTGAATGATGGACAAGCAAAGCCTCCAGGGTGTGGACACTGAGCCAGGACAGGAGCTCGTGGTGTGCGCATGTGTGGTTGGGGGAAGGGTGAGTGTATCTGTATCTCACAGGGAAATGTGCCCACTTTCAGTCCTACCACTCTCCCCGGCCAGAAGTGGCAGTGCTCCTGAGAAAGATGAAGTAAGTGCACTTTATTGGTTGCCCCGGAGCATTATGGGTGGGTCAAATTTCACCACTGTCTTCAGGACAGTGAGAGAAACAAATCAGGGGTCCCCTGGTATGCATTGTAGAAGATCAAAGATCTTAAATATTTGCTATGACTCTCCAGGTAAATTTAGGGCATGTATTTTTCCTGGTCATTCTGAATGCCGCTGAAAGATCTTTATTTAAATGCTGTTGCTCTTCTGATTTCCCACAAATGTGTGCTCTTGAATTCCCACTCCAAGATGACTGATATAATTCTTCCTTTAGTTTTCAGTTTTTTTGAGGTAATACATTCAATTTTTTCTAAGTGATTTTGGCTTTTGCACCTTCAGGACTAAGGAATATGGACACCAGTACTCAATCATAATGCAAAGACAAGTGGTTCATCTTACTTGCAGAGTGACTTCCTTCACAGAGCTGTGTGTATGTCTTACACACACACACACACACACTCATTTTAATGAGGAGTAGCTTCTAGGATTCTGAGTATACCCTACCTGCTCTTGCAGAATAGAACGTGGTTGTGTTTCAGCCTCGGCTCCACCCATTTTATTCCATAGCGCATGGACTAAACCTATGAGTCAGGATAGATCTACACGTCTGTTTGTATCTCTGGCAGTTGGTTCCAGTATACAGCCTGGATACCAAAAGCTGTAGACAATCACATGCTTCCTAAAATAGCACAGAATCTACATATAGATGCGGACCCTATATCACCATTAGATGATTTATAATAATACCCAATGCAATGTCATGCTATATAGTCACTGTTTGATAAGAATAGTAACCAAAATATTGGTCTGAATATATTTGGTGCAGTCATATTATTTTCCTGAATATTTTTGACCCATAATTTATTGAATTCATGGATGGAAAAAAATCTGTGGATACTGGCAGCTATTTTTTATTTAATATTTAATTAATTTATTTAATGTTTTTAATTAATTTAATTAATTAATTATTAAATTAATTAAATTTAAGTTTAAATTAAATTTAAAATTTTTAAATTAAAGTTATTAAATTAAGTTATTAAATTAAATTTAAGTTATTAAAATTAATTAAATTAATTTATTTAATTTATTTAATGTTTAATTAATTCATTGAATAGTGCCACATTTTAGTAACATGCCAAATAGCAATAGTAAACATGCCAAAAGAAGACATTCAAATAAATACAACTTTGGCTTTAATTAAGCCCCAAGAAACGCCACAGACTCAAACTGATACACTGAAACTGTGCAATGAGCAAGAATTCTATGTTGGTTTTTCAGTGAGGGTGTCAGGCTGACTTTTCCATTCTATGCATTGGATTGCAAGGAAGTAATTTGGGGCAAGGGCTAGAGACTATTTTCTGTTAAGGGGAAGGTGAGTAGTGTATTCTTTGAACCACAGACTCACCATGGCAGCAGTCAGAAAACTGCCTTAGGCTGGAAGCTAGTGGAACTAGTATATATTTATTTATAAGACCTGGCAGTCATTAGCAGCGTGCCTACACACACACACTCTCTCTCTCTCTCTGTCTCTCTCTCTCTCTCTCTCTCTCTCTCTCTCTCTCTCTCTGTCAGTAGAGTGCCCAGGATGCCTTGCTGGGCGCTGGACCCTGCCCAGTTCTGATTGGGTAGCTCGTAGGTGGGAGTTGAGGATTTGCATATTTGTTGAGTTCCTCAAAGATCCTCTGATCTGCACCACCAGGCTTCACAGGCACCTGAAGCCACACGGCCGAAGTTATCAGTTGAGGTCGGGGATGCTGGGATCTTAGTGTTGTTTTTTGTTTTTTTGTTATTTTTTGTTAATTCAGCAAACCCAATACTTAGTCTTCTTAAAGGCTATTAAAACGTAGCTTGTGTTCTTGTGTTGTTGCTACATTTGAGTGTTATGAATATTAACATTTAATATGCCTGTTATGTTTTAGACTGAGCTAACACTACTATGGAAAAGCATCTCCAGGAGAAATGATTCCACTCTTTTGAAAATTTCTGAAACAAAACTACAAGATAGTTCTGTGCTTTTAACTCCTGAGGCATCTACACAGAAAATAGGTACTTGATTTTCAGTTTATAGGATTAAAAAAAATTGTATTTTGGGATATGGCCTATGAAAGAAACTGCTTTTTGACTTTTAGAAATTAGTTGTGTGTGTACATGTGTGTGTATGTGTGTACCTGTGTGTGTATGTGTGTGACAGCATCCACTTGGAGATCAGAGGACATCTTCCAGGAACTGGTTCTCTCCTTCCGTGTGGGTTCTTGGGGATTGCACTAAGCCATCAGTCTTGACACCTTCATTAAGCTAACATCCTGGCTCAGAGGAAAACCTTAAAAATAATCTCCAAACAAGTGATGGCGTGATGCTTTCTCTGTTTAATGTTTCCACTTGCACAGCATGGGTAATCCTGAATTCTAACTTTGCTCTGATGCTTGTCTGTGAGAATCTGGCACCCCTCTCCAAGACAGGGGACCATGAATGGCGACCAACGGAAAGGACCGTAAACTTCTAAAAGGACTGATTGGTGATAAGTCTGCTTTCTGACCCTTGTTTTTGTTTCAACAGCTCAGTTTTTGTGGTCGCAAAACAAAGTCAGCCACACATGAGAAGTGGTAATCTAAGTTCCCAACGAGAGAAGCACAGAACTTGACGGGTCTCTGAGCGAACTGTACCTAGTAGTTAAAGAATTTACAACAGAATTCTCCAAACTCAAAAACTGCAGAGAGGATAACACTACTCAATTGCTCTTTACCTTAATTTGCACTTATCCGTGCAGGTCAGAGGATAGCTGGTGTCGGGTTTTGCCTTCTCCCCGTGACTTCTGCAAAAACTGGGCTAGCCAGCTCGTGAGTTTCCGGAGAGTTCTGCCTGTGTCTCCCTCCTTTCTCTACAATGGGCATAGTAGCACATTTACAGATGTTTGTGCTGCTCCATCTGCTTTTATGTGCGGTGTTAATAGGAATCCAGGCATGGGTCTTCAGGCTTGCATGGCAAGCCTTTTTAACTCACTGAGCCACCATTTCGACCCATTACCTGCATTGGTGACAGCATTGCCCTATTAACAAAATATAAGCATGATGCAACAAACCACAGTGCAGAATGCCTGATGAATATACATGAATGTTTAATATAGTAGTAAATCAAATTCATTCAATATATCAGATTTTTTTTTGTTTTACCATTATAAAGTTGTTTTTGTCCTAAGGATGCAAGATGCGGAGGTGATTCAGAGAGAGAAAATGGGCAATAGAATTTGCCACTAAGGAAATGAGCATCATGCTTCTAGTGAATGGCAGGGGTATTGACCAACCAGAGAGCACGTGAATGATGTATGTTGGGTTGATCTTCAACACACACACACACACACACACACACAACCGAACACTTATGCACAATTGGTGCTCATGCAAATTAATGCAGCTATTACAGAGACTAATTCTGAGGTCCTTACAAACCAAACAATAGTCTTACCAAATGGAGTAACTGCCTCAAGTCTGTGCATGTAACTAAAGGGAATAAATCAGGACATCAAGAGACAGACCTTCATGATGAGGTGTCCTGTGTCACACAGGAGCTAAAATATGGAACCAGCCCAGGTAGCCCTGCACAGGAAAATGTAGCCTGTGTATGAAACCTATAACTAAGCCGCAGACAAGAATGGCATCTTGCCCTTTGCATCAAACTAGATGGAATCTGGGGGATTTGTGTGAAATAGGTCAAGCACAGGCCGTGTGTCCTTTCTCGTCTGTAGAAACTAAATTCTTGACAGTAGAAACTTGGTTATTAGAAGCTGGGGAAGGAATGTGGGAGTGTAGACAGCTGACAGAGGATGGTGGGAGTGTAGACGGCTGACAGGATGGTTGCCTTTAATCAACCCGCACTATTTTGATGTATAGAAATACCACTCTCCACCAATGTGTACAATCCATGTTAATTTTAAAATCCATCGCAACTTCTACACTTGCCAAGGATTATCTGAAGCAAGATGTAAGAAAATAATGCAATTTTTAATGAAATAAATAATAGCAGCAAATTCAGAATGGGAAAGCTTTGTATACTGAAGAAAAAAGACACCAAAGTATTTGAAGAAGATAAGAAAACATGAAGCTCCCTCTCCTCCTGGATGAGAAGAACAGCTATATTTTAAGAGTAACACAGCACCCACGGTAACCAACCATTTACATGCAGTTTTTTAAATCAAAATTCGAAATGCATTCTTCACCAAAATATAAAAATTCTTAAACTTGTACAAAGCCTGGAAGATCTCAAAACACCATAGCACAGAGCTCGAGTTGCAGGTGAATCCTCCCTCATTTCAATATATTCCAACTCCATAGGAAGTAAAGCCAATATAAAAAAGATAAAGGCTGGTGTGTTCAAATATAAACAGCACACATACAGTCAACAAATCTTTGCCGAGGATGCTAAATAATAGGGAAAGGATAGTGCTTAATGAGTGTCGCAAGGGGAAGTGGATATCCACATGCAACAGAATTGAGTAAGACCTTTGTCTGAAACCATGAGCAAAGCTCAGAATGAATGTTGCATTAGAAACTGTTGCAGCATGAATCCCAGTAGCCATGCTACAGAGCTAGCTAACCTAGCTGTCCCACAGAGGGAGGGCAGAAGAAAATATGGCAGGGGTTACAGAAACATTTCAGCAGCTGAGATCACCAAATGCTCTTCCAGAGATCCTGGGTTCAATTCCCCCCGCACTCACATTGCGGCTCACAAGGTGTAAGACAATAGTTCCATAGACTCTGGTGCCATCTTTTGGTGTGTAGACATGTATGCCGACCAAACACCCACATACATCAAGGGAATCTTTTTTTAAAAAATGTGGTACATCTATAGAAACTTGATAATGCCAGGGTGGGGGCGATACCCAGGAGGCCCCTACCCTCTTAGAGGAGGAGTGAGGGGACAGGGTCCCTGTGAGGGGGAATCCCGGAGGCAGCAACTGAGATGTAAAGTTGTTTTCTTTTAAATGTGATATGTACACAAAGGAATGTGTTTAATGATGAAGAATGACCTGTCATTTTTGGACAATGGGTACAATTGGAACTAATCAGATTAAATGTGTCTGTAACAAATATCACAGTTTTATTTTTGGATTAAGTATGTGTTTTACCTGCATGCATGTATGTGCACTGTGTGCCTGGTCCCCATGGAGGCCAGAAGAGGGTGTCAGACTCCCTGAAAGTGAAGTAAAAGATGGTTGTGAGCAGCCATGGTGGCGGTGGGGTGGGGGGGATCTCTGCAAGAGCTGCCAGTGCTCTTAATTACTGGGCCATCTCTCCAGCCCCTGAGTGTTTTTCCTTCTTTGTGGGTCCTAGACTTAATAGATACATAAAATTACACACACACATGACATGAAAATAGAAGCAAAGACGGGGACAAAGGAGGCAGGCAGGCAATCTTGGAGCATAGGGAAACAGCTGTCTGACACTGACCTTGGTCAAGGCCTTTCGATAAGATGCAGAAGTAAGAAAGACCCCATCAACAGGCTGCTGTACAGCAGGGGCATGCCTGACAGCTGACAGAGAAGATGGCTGCATAGAACTGGCTAAGTGTTGATATTTAAAACCTGTAAGAAACTCCCAGTTTCAGCATGGAAAAGAATTAAAAATGGACAAAATGCTCAAATGCCCGCCCAATCTATGAGAAGGTGTGCATTGTTAACCCACAGTGAGTTGGTGGAACAACTTAAGGGTTTATTAATGAGTTAGGTAGTTGACAAAAACCATGGTGGGCATATGGCTCCGTTCCATTGCCTTTTGTGGAAAGGGGGAACATCTAGGATATTTTACCATGTGAAAGGAACCAGATGAGAGGCACTGTATGATCTTTACCCTAAACACGTGGAAACTACAAATTTCGAAATGACAGGAGAGAAAATGAAATGTTTACCATGTGGGTGGGGAAATGAAGATGTCAACCAATGACTGGAAACCTTATATTTTTAGATGAACAAGTACGGTGAGGAATGATTGGTGGTATCAGATTAATTTGTGACAATCACCAAATGATGCGTGACTGTATCGAGTCATTACACACGGGAAAGAGAAATGAAATAAAGGTAGCAACTTGAGTCTGCAGAGAGGGAAGCGAGGGTGCACAGAGCAGATGCACATCTACGGACACTGCTGGGCAACTGGCTGCTCATTTGTCTATGGACATAGAAACCCAGTGAGCACGCGCGCCCTGGGAGAGAGGACGCTTTGGATGAGGACTGTCCCCCTCCTTTAACCATGAGATCTGATACAGAAACCCACCACAGAGTGCCATGTGAATTTGTCTCTCGATCTGTTTGCTCACTGGGAATTGTTTTCTCTACTATCCAGAACTCCAAAGTCCTCCTCTGCCCAGCAGACTGTCTTCCTTAGAGGACCCAGAAGTGGAGGAAGATGTACCTGAGGTACTACCTGTTGCTTGTTCGAATTTTCCAGACTTAAAAACTATATTTGCATAAAATGATTGCTTATTCTGTAAAGAAGGTGGCACAATACCACTGCCATGTTTTATAGCTATGTGTATGTACCAATTACATAGGTCTGTATTGTGTGTTTTAGATTGTGAACCGAGAACCATTCATGGGGAACAGTAGCTTCAAGCACAAGCTAGGAAACTTGGAACACAGAGGTAGTTGGTTAATTTTTTTTCTTTAATAGAAAAAAAAGAACATGTAATCAATCTGGTCCATTTTTTCAGATTATACTACATAAAATATCACCATGCACATGTGTTCCTTTCATGTGTGTTTTAAAAGTAATCCTATCCTTTGATGGCGTGGTCTAGCTCCTCTACTTTATCTTCAGGACCCAGCATTTTCTCTTCTGCTTCATCCTGCCTACCAATCAGGATTTACTCTGAGATTTCTGATTTTAGGTAGTTGGTTTTGTTTTTCACAATTTCATTTCAGCTTGATTTTTTTTCTTCAGTATTTCTATCTTTTTATCCAGGTCACCTATGAATTCTGAATTGTCCTCGTCATTTCTTTCAGCGTGTGTTTGTATTTTCTTGGGTTTCAAGTAGGAGTTTCTTCTTTTCCTCTTTAAGTTCATTTGTGTTTGTTCTTATCCTCTTTAAACTTCTTGAATTCTTTGATCATGTTGATAATTTCTTTTTAAAAATGTTCCATGTCATTGGTTTCATCTAGATAATTCTCCTTGGTAAGAATTTCTATCATTTGTGGGGTCTGGGACAGAGTCATGTCTTGGCTTTTCATGGTTTGTGGGGTTTTTTGGGGGGTATGGGGGATGTGACTTGGCCATGTGTGGATTTGTTTTACTGGTTGTGCACCTGACCAGTCTCTGCTGAGGGCAAGTTTTTGTTCTTGTCCAAGACTGGTTGACTTCAGATCAGATCTGAAGGGTTGTAAATCAATCAATCCTTTGGATATTTGGCATTGATTTTGACAGGGTTGATTCAATTCACTGGCAACGAAAAAGCAAGTGAACGTGGCTCTAAGCTGGGTCTGAACATAGAAAAGTAGTATGGGTGCCAGGTCCGGGGCTGACTGTCACACACTGACAGGTGTGAGAGGCTCTTCCTGGTGAGGCTGGATGACACGCCTGTCTGTTGCAAAGGTGGATGCTGCTGCTGTCCAGCCTGTGAGGGTTCGGGTGGTTGTGGGCAGGCATCTGAGAGACTCATCTGGTAGCCTCATCTCTCTGTGACTCCACATAGTCCTATGTGGGGGTCTGGGGAACTTGCCTGGATCGTTTGCACAGCTGTGAGACTGTGAGTGGGCCTGAGCAGAGAGGAGAGGTGGCCAGGAGAAGTCACCCACCTGGTTTACACTTCTTCTTCTTGATGGGCTTGGGCAGGGTTCCATGATGCGTGACCAAAATGTTTTCTTTAGTTAATTCATTTGTGAATGAACATGCAGGCTCATTCTGTGACTTGGTGGCTTTGAACAGTGCCTCAGATGGATATCCAGGTGTGTACTCTAGTATACAGACTTAGGTTCCTTCGGATACAGTCCCAGGAATCCTACAGCTGTGTCATATGGTAGTTCTGGTCTTAGTGTTTTGCACGATCTTCATGCTGATTTCCACAGTGTCTGTACTCATTTATACTCCAAACAACAGTGTATAGCAACACTATCCCATCCTTGAAGTATATGTTGTTTGCTTGGTGACTGAGATGAGAGAATTTCAGTGTGTTTTTTATTTGCATTTCCTCTATGTCTAAAGCTGTCGCATGTTTTTCCCCATATATTGACCACTTATGCTTAATTTTTGAAAACCATTTGCCCAATTCATTTGTTAATTTATTGACTGGAATACTGGATTATTTGCATATATTTTGGAGTTCTTTATTTTTTTTTTCTAAATACTTGTCTTCTGTTGGGTAGAGGGCAGAAAAGGACATTCCCTCATTATGTGGCTGTCTTTTCATTCTTGTACTGGTTCCCTCTGCTGTGCAGAAGCTTTTACATTTTCTAGGATCTCATTTATCAGTCCTCACTATGACTTTGTAGGCAGTTGGAGTCCTTTACAGAATTCTTGCCCAAATCTATTTCTTGAAGCGTTTCCTTTCCCCATGTTTTTCTTGAGCTGTCTTAATGTTTCAGATCCTAGAGTGACTGACACTTTGCATGTATTTCATGTTGACTTTTGTAGAGAGTAAGATTTAAGGATCTGGTTTCACTCTTCTCTGTGTGCCTGTCCCCCAGCACCAACTGTTGAAGAAGGTCCCAAAAGGTGATGTGCAGATTTAGTGCAGTCTCCATCACACTTCAGCGACCCTCTCCAGAGAAATGGAGGAAAGGTCGTAAGGATGCACAGAGGACCTAAATCATAGAAGCAAACCCAAGCAGGAGGAGGAGGAAGGCTGAAGGCGTCACAGTGCCTGGCTTCAAATAACTCCACACTGTAACAAAAACAACATGGTACTGATACAAAAACCTCACCAACCAACCAATAAAACATAAAAACAAGCAAGCACACAAGCAAACAAACAAAAACATGGAGGCCAAAGGAATAGAGGAATCCCAAAGAAACCCATGGCTACAGCCATCTGGGGATATTTTTTGCTGTTCACTGCTCTGGCTTTATTTAGAATATTGTGTCTAGTGAGTTTGTACCTTGTGAAGCAGGGAATTCCTAAATGTGTCTGAGCATATCAAACGGATGTCTGTGACCACATTATCTTCAGGCATCAGTAGACAGCAGTGCTTTGAGTCTTAGGCGGTATTCCATCCACCTGCCAACAGACAGTATTTAGTAATGAGAAGGAGATGAGGTTCACCTGTGTTGTATCAAAGTTATTAACTGGCAGAAAGAGGCCCATGGCCAGTGATGGGCATAAAGCAAATGGCTGTAGGGGTGGGGTACCTGTCCCCTAATGTGACAACTGCAACACGACTCCTACATCTGAGACCAAGGCAACATCACAGAAGTGGAGACGGAAGTGGTTTTAAGAGCCTGAGCACTGGGACTGACATTGCATAACAGTTTCTTCAGGATAGAGATGTTGCTCCCATGAACATTCACAACATGGCTGTCTGCACAAAACCTGCAAAGGATACATCAACTGACACCCCAGCATAGGTGCAGGAAAACCTTACAAGGTCCACCCCAGGTGAACTGCTGGCAGTCAGCGGCTGCAGAGGAAGGGAGAAACACTTTGTTCTTTCCTTCAGGGATGAAACTCCAAAGCCAAGGAGTCCGCCTCAAAGACATGAAAGAAGATGTAATATTAACTGGACTCAGTAGTGTGTGTGTGTGTGTCTGTCTCTGTATTTGCGTGCATGTGTGTGTCTGTCTTGGTGTGTTTCTGTCTTTCTGTGTATGTTTGTGGAGGTTATGAGTGCAAGAAGGGGTGGGCTGGGGAATGCAAGAAGAGCTGGTTGGGGAGAGGGATGTAGAGAGACCTACATCAACACAGGGTGGTGCAGATACAGTGGCCATACATGTGAAGTGCACAGACAAAAGAGGACAAGATACATTGGACACAAAAGAAGTGCGTATATAAACAGCTCATGACAGTGCTGTTCTCGTTTAGAGATACCCGATGGGAGTGTTGTTGCGGTAAAGCAATCAAGATTAGAAGATGCTCCAGGATTCCCCATTGTGACAGGTAACTCCATGTACTTAGCAGCTGAGGGAGGGGTGGGATGGATGTGTCTGTTCTTAAGGGACTAATGTGAGTTACAAAAGCTACATTCTAAGATCACCCGGGCTGCAGTCAGCCTATGTGCTAAGCACTTCGTTCTTTCTGAGGTGAACCAAAAAGGGTTGCACAAACTGTGGATAAAAGCAAGCCCCCTCCTCCTGTATGACTTTGATTTCTGCTCTGTAGCTCGAGACCAGCAGGTTCTGAAATTAGAGCTGCTACTTAGCTGATAGTTACTACATTTGTGTGCACACATAATTTATAATTGAATCAAGTGATGGATCGTGTCTATGTGAGCTTGTGTAGATTTCTGAATGGACAGCACCATAGTTCTTAAAGAGCTCCAGAAAGACAAATTGGGAAGCCTAGAGGCACAAGATCATCATGGTTTGAGATAACCTGGGTTCTATTCCTGGAGTTGCTTGTGTGAACTTGCAGAGAAGTTAGATAGTGTCAATGTTTCGTGTGAATGGATTTTGTAAGGAATGAACAAGTTGACGAAGGCAAATCCTTTAGAACACAGACCTTATATGCCTAGCTAGGTAAGTCTGAGATTCTATGTCAGACTATTCTCACCAGCATACCCTGTTATATCCTTATTAATTACTATGTACACACATGTGCATGCCATGCAAGTATGAAGGTTGGAAGATGACTTTCTGGTGTCAGTTCTCTCCTCATATAGGACCCACAGATTGAACTCAGGTCATCAAGCATGGTTACAAGTACCCTTACCCACTGAGCCATTACACTGTCTTCCAGATTGTGTGTTCCTTACAACTTCCTGTAATTCCTAATCCTCCTCCTTAGACACACTATCAATTGATCTGATTTAAGGTGCTGAGAAGATTTGGATAAAAAAAAAAAAAAAAAAAACAACACCTGAAAGAGGGCAGGGTTTGGTGGAAGGTAGCACAAGGTGCCCATCTTACTGATTCAGTAGGAGGTAGCTAGCGAGGTCATGACCAGACATGTTGCAGAATCAGATGCAGATAGCTAGTTGGGAGAGTCTGGTTTATATTTGTGCTTCTCACAAATGGTTGCATCCTCTGGTAGGCAGAGATCAACCATGTCTACTTGAGCATGTTCTTTTAGTTATTAATATTTTGTTTTTGTTTATTAGACATTTCTACTCCATCTCAAGAGGATGTGCCAGAAAATGCAAATGGGTCTGCTTTTAAAACGGCCTTTGAAAACTTCACTAGGGATCTGAAAAGAAAACTTGAGGTACCAGTCCACTAAAGTAGAAAATGTAGAGCAGGATAGATAGACTACATGATGTCACCAATTTACGTGAGATCTACAAGAGTTACAGTACAAGGCAGAGCATGGGTGTGGTTACTGGAGGCCAGGGAAAGGCAGAGGATGGACAGGTACTGGTCAAAGAGCACAAATGGACTGAGCAATCTCTTTAGTTCTCATATTTCTAATTTGTCAACTATATCGCTCAACTGAGTTGGGCAGAAAGCACCAGAAAGAGAACTCAGCTCATTCTGACTTTGCCATGTTCCTTTCATTCACTAAAGGTACAGTATCCGTCAAGGATGAAGGTCTCCTGTGAGAGGCAAATGCATTCATCTTGGCTCTGGCCACTGACTTTAATGCCATTATGATGGCAATGTTGAATGGATAAGACTGCTCCCTGTCCATTCTCTCCAGTGGGATCAAATGTTCTTGGTTGGAACCCACTGGTGGCATTCTCAGAAAAGCCATGGTTTGACCACAGTGCCAAGGCAAATAGACGAGGAAAGAGGGAACTGTGCAAGAGAGCCACAGCCACAGCAGGAGGGGATGTGGCGGGTGTCTGTTTAATACCAGTAAATCTTTGAGACATTGGGTGTGCAAGTCATGGGTCTGATCTCTGGGCTGCCCATCATGGCAATTTCAGATTTCTCCGACTTTGTCATCTTACTGGAAAGTCTCTAAGAGTTTCTGTTCTGTATTAGCACATTCAAGAAAAATATCATACCCATCCCACATTTCTCTAAGTCAGGAGAGCTCCAGAGTTACTCTTTTAGCAACAAGCGGATTTATAACGGACCTGTGTCCACACTAGTTGATACATTGTATTAATAGCATGAATATATGTTTTCCTGATTTTTCTTATTCTTTATAGCACTATCCCAGAGACAATCCCTGAATTGTACACAGGATGATGCCTTACTGGTCTCTCAGCAAGAACACTTCCAGTGAGCATCACTGTGTGTGGGTGGTGTCTTTTGAATATAGTAAACATGCAACTTTGTATCATGTTTACCCCAAATTGCCCTCATTCTGTCCCCCCCCCCCTCCCTTGTCAATAGCTTAGACTCAAGCAGAAAGAGATTCCATTCTCTTCAGAAAAGGCAAAGGAAGTACCAGCTTGCCTAATAAGACTTTGGAACCAGATACACATATGCAGGTAACTACTTGAAAAGCAAAGCTGTGGGGAGGGGGTGGGGGGGGGGCAACACCGTGATTAAGGAGATAGTGTGTGGAGCCATGACTTCCTGTATCTCCGAAGCTCTTTGGAGTCTGGTTCTCCATCTACAAGATGAGATCTGGAACTCACTTCTCTCCTCCAGCCTCTTCATGAGCTACCAGTGAACGATGCTAAAAGGTGTTGAACCCATTCACAAAGATGGGGCAAGCCCACGGGGCTGTGGAAACAGGTGAGGTGAAGTGTGATATATCCAGCCCACCGACATTCAGCCACAGGAAGACATTTGTTTCTTAGTTAAAATATAATTACATCACTTCTTCCCACTATCTGGCTCTGAGCCCCTCTCAAATACTGTCCCTGAAAGTCCTACCATGTCAGCCCTCTCTCAAACCACTAGTCTCTTTCTCTTGGATTATTGTTACACACACACACATTGTTGTGCACTTGATCACAACTATATGCACGCTAAACATGGATAAACCTTAAGCCAGGCTCTTAGAGGGTAAATACTGCATGATTCCACTTAAATGAGGTACCTACTGGAGTAATAGAAATTTGTAGGGACCGAAAAAGCATCACAGAGGCTGTGGGGGGCTGACTGCTAATTGTTTAGTGGGCACAGAATTTGTGTTTCTCATGATGGGAAATCTTTGCAGGCATGTAATGGTGAGGTGGCAGAGTACTATAAACATGCCCACTGCTTGCCCTCTTAAATATGGTTAGAAGGGAAATTTGTATGTTATATTGTGACAAGAAGATATAAGTACACAGAACACCCTTAGGAGTGCGTCCCAGGGAATATCAGGTGTGTACAATGTCAGAGACTGAAGAAGAAAGCAGAAGTGAGTGATGGTTTTCTGCGTAGTTAAAGTCAGTTCAGAACAACTGCTATGGAGGTGCTTTTTGAATGCGATCTTGGAAACAAAAGATTCCAGCGCCATGGGAAGACTGTAGCGATTGCTCCACACTGGAGAGAATGGCTTGAAGTGGAGGTGGGGGTGGGGATATTTGCTTAGCTAAAGTAGAAAGGTTCTTGGGGTTAGAATGCATTGAGTAAAAAGTTATAACTTTTTTTAAAAAAGTTTTTGTATATACACAATGGCCAGGCAAAGCCACAGAGCGCTCTGGATTTGATGATTCCTGTTATTGAAGGGCTTTACCTTCAGTCACGAATCCACTCAACTAAAGCACATTGAACAATAATGCCAGGTGCTTGCCCTGTGCTCTGTGTGGGGGGGGGGGGGGGGCGCCAGCTGTGAGGTAGCCTTCTGATTGTAAGCAGATACCTGAGGTAGCTAGGTGTGGTGGCCCCTGTCTGTAATTCCAGCACTAATCAAAGGCTGAGGCAGGAGAGTTGCCATGATTTGGGGCCAGTCTAGGATGCGAAATGAGTTTTCCATCAGATTTGAGATTGTACACCAAGACTCCGTTGCAATAAAACTAGGTACTCATGTATGTGTGCACGCGCATGTTTGACTCATGGTTTTGGGGGTATTTAGTCTGTGATTAATTGGCCCTGTTGCTCTGGGCTCTGTGGTAGAGGAAGGTGTCATGGCAAGAACAGGTAGTAGAGAAAACTGCTCAGCTGACAGGAAATCAAAATAAGGGACCCAGAGCGCACAGGGCCCTTTAGCGCATGCGCATCGATGATCTAAAAAAACCTCCCAGTAGGCCCCGCCCCTTCCTGTTCCAATACTATTACCCCGGAACAAAGATTTTAACATTCTACATCCAAAGAAGCAGAAAGCCACACTTGTTCTTGTTTATACGAACACTGAACCCAAAGGAAAAGAGAAGCAGTATGTCAACAGATAAGCCATTTATATGACACAGGATGACGCCTGACACAGTATGGTGACTGTTGGAAAATCTGAAACTAAAACCCAGAGGTAGGAAAAGGGATTGTGAACCTACCACACCCCAGCTCGTACAAGCAGTGCGAGGCCTGACAGAGGAGGGCGCCCACTCTCCTTTTCTGGAGCCTGCTGAACTGTGTCCTGAAGCTATTGATGACCTAGTGGTTGCCTCTGGGCTGCTGCCAGGGGCTCCGCGAGAGGTCACCGAGTTTTTAGGATCAGAGATCAGGCAACACGAAAAGGTGGGAAGAGAAGGAAGGCGCCAACGTGTTCATAAGGCAAGGCTGTCTGGTTCTCTTGGGGACCGTTCTGTCACACACAGTCGGTCCCACTGAAGTTGGCCACTTTCCTGTTTGACAGACTGGACAAGCTGGAGAGGTTTCACAGCTCCATCCTTCAGGAGCTGAGCAGCTTGGAGAGGGATCTTCAGACACTGGAATGCCTCGAGAAGGGTGCTCTGGCAAGTTCATTGCTTGTGCTGCCTCTGGGACAAAAGAGAACCTTTCTAGGCAAAAACAACAACAAAAATAAGCGGAGTGTTTAATCAAAAACTTCTGTTTCATTTTAGGAGCTTTGGGAGAGACAGTCGGCCGACTTGAAATCATTCTGCGATCAGCAAGTGTGGAGGTACTATAAAACTATTCTTTCAAGAAAGGCCCTTTGTTATTGTTTTGCTGTCTGAGACAGGTTTCTATTTGGAGCCCTGGCTGCCCTGGAACTCACCATGTATTCCAAGCTGGCCTCAAAGTCACACAGACCTGCCACCCCTGCCTCCTGTGTGCTGGGGTTTTCAAGTGTGTTGCCACTGTATCTGGCTCATTTTGACTTTTCAAAAATGTAAAATTTTTATTTATTCTATGTGAATGTATGATAAGGGGGTATGTTTGTGTGCTACCACACAGTTACGGATAATTTTGTGAGGACAGTTCTCCCACCTTGAAATGGCTTCCAGGAACCAAACTCAGGCTGTCAGGGTTACATAGCAAGCATCCTTATGTGCCGGACCATCTCATGCCCCTGTTACGATATTTTCATGGAAGTTGCCGCCTCTTATCTTCCTCTCATTCCTGCTGACCCCTCCCTCTCAGGGACTTTTCTCCCTTCTGCGTTCTGACAGGAACGCAGGTGAGGAGTTTGTTCACAGTAGCACAGACACCTCCCTGGTTAGTGGCTCCTGGCAGTCTCCCCACTTCTTGTACATACACACACACACACATATACACATACACGCGCGTGTGCGCGCGCGCGCGCGTGTGTGTGTGTGTGTGTGTGTATACAGGAACCCACCAAGTAGCTGAAGATGGCAACAAAGCACTCTTTACCTTTATCTCCCTCTGATTCAGCAACTTGGTGAATTTAGAAGGTCTCCCTTCCAATGCACTTCCTTAAGCTGTAAAAATATAAATCCATTTTTCCTCCAGGCCACTTAGTTGCCAACAGCAACAACTCTGAGACTAATTACTTATTAAATACTGAGGCCATAAGCTCTGGCTCACTCCCTGACTAGCCCGTTACGTATTTAACCCATTCAAACCATCCTATGTCTTCCAGTTGGTCAGTTCCTCCTTCTTCAGTTTTATGCTTCCGAGTCTGGGGCGAATTTCTTTATTCTATCCGGAGTTCAGCCACCTGTTTGTTTATATCCCTCTTCCTTGAGTGCCTGGGCATTTCCCCCTTCTATTCGCTCACTATTACCCAGAATCCTCTCTCTTCCTGCCAGTGTCCCACCCCCTATTTCCTGCCTCAGCTCATTGGCCATCGGCTTTTTTATTGACAGGTGATGCTGATATTTTTTTTTCCTGCATTAAGCTTTTGCTTTTATTCTCGTTTCTTTCTGAGGCACAAGAAAACTTGCTCCCCCGACCCCCGCCCTTTCCCAGCTTGCAAATGGCAGAGAAGGACACTGCTTTTAGCTCGCACTAAGTGATGACTGGACTCCCTGCACTAGACTGAGTGTTCAGTGTTCAGTTTCCCTGTTAGGGGTGAGTTAGCTCAATCAAGATCACACAGGTATCTAGCGGCTGCCCCTCTGTCAGGTATTCATCTCAACGATAGCATCATCTCTCTCTTCCTAGGATACCCTTAAAGGAGATTATTTCCACCTCTAGCTTACAGCTTCAAAGAGTGAAGGATTCCAGGTTTTGAGAGGTGCTTGTGAAATATCCCATATGTGTGGGCTTGTGGTATTGATAGATACAATTCCTAGAACAGACTTGATTGGAAATATACGTGAAGCTTTTATGGTGATAATCTGGGTTGCCACAAACCATCCCTGGGCATTATCATGAGACAATCTACAGAATAACTCTGTGATATGTAAATGTCCATTCTTGTTTTTAACATGCCTAATAGGAAGGTAATAAGTGATGAGCCTACTTCTTCCAGGTTTGACTCAGCTCATCCTTAACAAGGACAGCCAAAGCTTGGCTTTGTGGTTGCACCCTCAGGTAGGCACAGAAGTTGACATTGTTCAGTCCTTGAGAACGGAGGCGGGAGGAGGTAAGCACTGAAAAACCCTGATGTCTGTGTCACCTTTCTGCTGAGAGCATCCTGCAACCGGCCCTGGGTTCAGCTATTCAGTTTTTAATAATTGAGTGCTTGCATTAAACATGGAGATACAATGGCTGATCAGCGTGTGGGCATATTCCTACCATATCAAAATAGAAGTTCTAAGTTTACTGAGCCTGAGGACCTGAGTTTAATACTTGGAACCCACGTGGTGGAGGGAGAGAATTCTAAAAATTGTTCTCTCACCTAAACACACACACACACACACACATACACATACACACTCATAGACACATACATATACAGATATACATACACATACAGATACACACATGCATATACATAATACACACTTATACACACATGAAATTTAAGACAATAAAAACACGGGATGAGGCAGGACTAGAGAGATGGCTCAATGGTTAAGAACTCCTCTAGTGGACTCGAGTTCAATTCCCAGCACCCACAACGAGACTCACAACCCATCCATACCTCTAGCTTCAGGATCCAATTCCTCCTTCTGGACTCCTTGGGCACTGCACACATTTGGTGTGCAGACATACAGTCAAGCAAAACACCCATACATAAAAATATCTATGTAATTAAGGGGCCATCTACAAAATAACTTCATGTTTGGATAAGCACATTACATTTGGTAAGTTACAGCATATGGAACATATTTTATTTATAGCTTAGCTTGCCTAAGCATGCTGATGGGTTTCCAGTCTCTCTGTTTTCTTACTAATGGCTTAGCATAGAACAGAAGGGCTGTGTTAAGACTGTGATCCCCCAGGATATCAGAGTCATGGGCGTAGCTCTCAAAAAGAGTGACGCTCTTGTTGGCTGTGAGTTCCAAGGGCCCAAGATGTGTGGCGGTTTTGGCTTGACTCATGCTGTTCTCCATTTCCTTTCCTGCCAGGTACAACAGCCTGAGGAGGAAGATGGAGATGGAGTCTGGGGTGCCTTGGCCTGAGAGCTGTCCTTCAGAGCTATGCTCAGCAGCTGCAGGGCTAGGGTGGGTAGGGCGGGATAGAGCAGGTTCGCAGCTTGTTCTGTTCTATCCAACTGTTCACAGAGACTAACCTTTCTTTCCAAACTTGGTCCAGTAATAGATCCAAGATGCTCAGCAGTTCCAAGTGGCTTACTTTCACACAGTTTTTAAAGTAAGCTTTATTTTATTTGAAGAATGCTTTCAAGTTTTGTAGAAAGCAGAAATTCAACAGCACCGTCATAGAGATTATTTCGTAAACCCTCTTAAAGGAAAAGTAATTTGAAAACAGAATAGATGAAAAGCCATTGGGCATGAAGTTATACTCGGGGAAGCGCCTTTGCTCTTCAGACGCCTCCAGCCCTCTACCCCAAAGCACATGCTCAGCTGAGAAGTATTCTTCCTGAGATCACTGCAGTCTTTGTCTGCAGGGGGCTGTGTGTATACTGGGGCATTTGAATTTATTGTAGAG
This sequence comes from Apodemus sylvaticus, assembly GCF_947179515.1. Classification (NCBI taxonomy): domain Eukaryota; kingdom Metazoa; phylum Chordata; class Mammalia; order Rodentia; family Muridae; genus Apodemus; species Apodemus sylvaticus. Next base: position 25,956,397 of record NC_067485.1, on the reverse strand, counting down.
AAATTAAAGCCCATATAATTTAAGTGCACTTACAAAGTCAGTCGATGTGTGGTTGGAACAGTAGATACAGTGCATTGAGCAGTATGTTCTCGTTATAACACAGTGGGCTGTGTTAGAGATAGCATATTAGTTTGTAGTTTTTCCCCCTAATACAAACATGTATAACCGTAATTGAATTCTTGAGGGCTTTTTCTTTAAAATAACATTTAATGAAATATGCTTTAGTACATTGCTGTGAGGTTTTGCTTATAAGAGCACACACATGATTAAAAATAAAATCTCTCAAAATGGATCAGTTAATGAGGTTCATTGATCTCACTTCAGTTAGACACAATCAGTTCAAGACTCATCCCTTCTGATGACACAATATTCTGTGGCTTTCACTGCTGTTCTGATGAATAACTGAGGGGCACATGTGACTTCCTGGAACTAGGGAGCACATATTTGAGCACGGATCTCTAGAGAAGCCTTGAGTTTAGCATATATGGAAGAAGTCAGAATATGTAGTGAGACATGAGTATAGAAGCTAAGGACTTATCTGAGGAGGACACAAGACCATCAAGATGACCCTACATGTGCCACACACTGTCAGAGGTACTATTTGAAACAGATCTTTTAGGATAAAGATGGCTTTCTTAGGCTGCAGGAGAGAGAGAAATGCAGTATAGGAACGACAGGAGAAAAATTAATTTGCTCAAGGCCTTAAGCTTACAGAATATTCTGGGGAAGGGAAGTTTGTCTGGGTCCACACTAACCTTCCTTCCTTCACATGATTGGGAGGACTGATGCCGTAGGTGAGAACATTCAGTAGGGAATGGCTGAGTTAACTCAGTGGCTTAGGAAGTTGAGAATGTATGCAGTGGAATCCAGTATATTGGGAGAGGCTATTGCCAGGATGAAGGCTTTGACTACGGAGAGCTTTCTGAGTGTGTTAGCTTTGTTTGCATTGCTGTGAGCAAAGGGCATGACAGAAACAGGAAGGTTGACTTCAGTATTGTTTTATGGAATTCAGTCCAGCCTGGTGGGAAGAGCATGGCGGAGTTCAGTGGCAGATCTGTTCTTCTTATTGCATACAAGAGAGTAATAAACATCTAGATCATAAACATCTAGATCATAGTCTTTCAAAGGCCGGGGTCTAGTGGCTTCTATCAGATAACTTCCATCTCCTAAGGGTACCACAATCCCCTAAAGCAGCGTTTCTCAACCTCCCTGATGCTGTGGCCTTTTAAATACAGTTCCTCATATTGTGGTGACTTCAACCATAAAATTACTTCATTGCTATTTTATAATTGCAGTTTTGCTACTTTTATGAATCATAATGTGCCTGTGTTTTCCAATGGTCTTAGGCGACCCCTGTGAAAGCATTCAGCTCCCAAGGGATCATGACCCACCAGTTGAGAACCACTGCCCTAAAATAGTGCCACCAGACGGAAGACAGGTGTTCAAATCATGAGTCTGAGGGAACATATGAGACTTAAACACAAGAGTAGATGGAGGTGGGGAAACAAGACAATGGCAGGTGAGAAAATTAAAGGCAGATTTAGAAGCTGCATAGATGAAAGATGACAAAAACACAAAAACTAAGCTTGAGCACTTGAGGATATATCTTTGAAAAAGCCTACCGAGTCTTCTTGGAGCTTGATGGAAGGTGCAATGTTAATTTGCCCTGCCCATAAGGGAATGCCCTTCTGATGGGATCAATTGAATTAAACACTTATACAAATAAACAGGAAAAACAACTTGTCAAGTGCAGTGTCTGACCCTCCCTCGATTTCTAAGTATTAGCTCTGTCCTAGCGACTCTGCTCGCTGCTGGCATATAGCACGTGGCTTTTGAGCATCTAAATGTAAGCCCAGCAGTTCAGCATGGAGGACTCTATCCTCTTGGGGACCCTCCTGCTCCCAGATCCTGCACCATGGCTAGGAGAGAATGAAGGGATCATGACCCACAGGTTGAGAAACACTGTCCTAAAATAGTGCCACCAGACAGAAGACAGGTATTCAAAACATGAGTCTGTGGGAACATATGAGACTTAAACCCATAAGAGGAATGGAGACTTTTCATGGCTAGGAGAGAATGAAGACGGCCCTTCCTGGAGCTCAGGGCTCTTGCGGGTTCTCTGTGCATGAGATTAGAGACTATAAATGACCAGAGTAATTATACGGGGAAGTATGTTTTGAGTTTATTTTCTGGGGTAACAGGAGGCAAAGCTCCTTGGACCTCTCTTTGTACTTTGTTTCCTCTTCTCTAACTCACCTGGTCCTTACCTGTACCTTGCACATGCCCACTGTTCAGACACAATGTGAACAGTGGCATAGAATTGCCGGTCGAGTCAGGGGTGGATGGTGGGTTTAGCTTTCCTAGTCCCTTGTGTAAGGAAAGTAAGACTGAATCCCGACACAAAGCAGGCCACCAGCTGATGTGGAGACAACTTTCCTCTGCCGTTTCTATGCGTCCTTGTTTGAGAGAGTATCTGTTACTAATAGCACATTATGAAATTAAGATGCTTCTAAACAGCAAAGTTAACAGTCAACGGAGTGAATTGGCCAGTGAGCCCCTGAGGTCTGTCTGTCTCCATCCCCAGTGCTAGGGTTATATAGTTACTTACTATGTATGACTTTAAAAGGGTTCTGGGGATCTGAACTCAGCTCTCTGTGCTTGTTCAGCTTTACCCAGAGCCATCTTCCCAGGACCAGACTCCTGTTTTGGGCTGGAAATTTGAAACCATTAATATTTAGGGTTATGGAAAGTGTGTACAATTTCTTATTGCTTCCTTGGCTTTGTATTACTTGGTGACTTTCTATCCCTCTTTTGCCTGTTATTTAGGAGTGGTTCATTCTTCCCTGTGACCCTGTGGATGTATTTGTCTTTCCACTAAAAATTCCTTTAAGTATCTTAAGTAGAGCTGGCTTAGTAGCCATACATTCCTTCAGTCGTGTGTGTGTGTGTGTGTGTGTGTGTGTGTGTGTGTGTGTGTGTGTAAAATGTTTTCCTTTCAATTGTGACGGATAGTTTTGCTGGGTATAATAGTGTGTATTGGCAATTGTTGTCTGTCATAGCTTGAAAAGCATCATCTCAATAGCCTCCCCACTCCTGCATCATCTCAAGTGCCTCCCAGCCCACTGCAACTTTTCTATTTTCTGTTGGGAATCACAATTATTCTGATAGGCCTGCTTCTGTCACATGAGTTGCAGTTGTGGCTTCTTTCTGGTCACTGTCACTATACTTTCTTTGTTCTCAGTATTTAGTGAGTTAATTATGACATGAAGAGGGGAGTCCTTTTCTGGCCTGGTCTGTTTTTGGTCTAAATGCCTCTGGTATCTATCTGTATAGGCATTTTTCCCCTCCCCCCTCTTCTTTTTTTTTCCTAACTTAAATTTCTGCTGTGGTTTCATTTAAAATATGTGCTATTCCTTAGGATGGGAATTTCCTTTCTTTTATGCCCATGATGTGGTCATTACAGAGTATTATGCATCTTACGAGTCCTGCCCAATTAATCTCCATCCTTATTGGAATGTCCCAACCCCACACCCCATCTTTAAGCCCATCCATTTTATACTCCCCTTGATCTATTGGTGAAGCTCTACATAAAGTTTTTATTTAAACTTGTTCTCATTATCTTAGTCTGATTTCCATTTTGTTGAGTTCCTCTTCTACATCATACACCAGTCCCCCTATTTCACTGGGCATCTGTGTTTTCTTGGGGTACTTTCAAGGTTTTTTCTTTTCATTCTTTGAAGAGACATATTCGTCTTCTAAGCTCTTCTTCTAGGATTCCATCTAATTCATTAGAACCAGAGGCCATTACTATAAGATTGATTTTGGAAGAAGTTAGATTTTCTTGACTCTTTTACACTTGCATTTTTATGTTAGGGAGCTAGGTCATTTGTTGAATTTATCATGTATTAACTGATTTTTTTTCTTTCAGAACAAATATTTAAACTGTTGGTAATATACTAGGTTGTTATCCCTGGAGGCAGGGATAGGAGGGAGGGAAGGACACTCACCTGGGTTATGCATGAGGCTAGAAGCCTCCTAGGTATTGTTTTTACTGGAGTGACTGGTAGAACTGATGTGTTCCAGACACATTAACCTCACAGGGCTGTGCTCTCCTGTGCTGTGGTGCGTGGTGGTGTACGAAGTCTTGAAGATACACTGAGAGCAAGCACAGGGGCAATGGCCTAGACTTGCACTTTCTGGATACCACTGTGCTCACCAGAGTGCTTGAGGCTTCATCTTGGACAAAACTTGCTGTGTTGACACATGGGTTAGAGCTCTTCTTGGAAAGGCAGGACTGAGACTCAGATGTGCAGTCCCCACCTGGGTGACAGGTAGGTCTCAACTCTCACAGGAATGCAGTCTCCTTGGGACAATGGGCAGGTGAATGGGTGACCCCAACCTAGCTGTATTACTGAAAAGTCTAAGACCACCATGGGTGTTTACATCCCCATGGCTGTGTGGATGGAGTCCCCACGAATCTAGTGGAATAAAATTCCTTGTTTATTTGAATTCAATACTGAAATCAAGTTCGGCATTAAACTCTTTTGGAAAGTCTTCTTGGTGTAAATCATTTCTAGTGTTTTATAGTTAAATTTTCCCTCCCAGACTATGACTCCAAGGGCATATATTCATCCAGATAATTTTGTCTTTACTACAGTGCATAACACTATACAGCATTGATTTGATAAAAACCTTATTAAATTTGACATTTTTATAGTTAATCTAAAAATCTGCAAGTAAAACTAGGTTTGAAATATAAAGGCTTTGGTTTGACTTAGATGTACAATGTCTCCCATAGGCTAATGTGTTTAAATAGTTGGTTCTCAGCTGGAGACATGATTGGAGGAGGTTGTGAGCTCTAAGAATTTGTGCCTTATTGGAAAATGACTTACTGCTTCACACCATGACCAAAGTCACATTTACTAAAGGCCAAGGAATATTTAGGTGACTGTAGTCTATAAGAGTGAATGTTTTCTTACCTGTCTCAGAAAGAAGCTCTAATATGTGTAGGTCATCTGACTTGGAAGAAGACCCTTCAACAATAAAAATCCATGCTGAAACTTTTTTTAATGGAGTGTAAGAGATACATTAGGTGTTTATTATAATACAGTTTTTTAATTTTGCAATAGCTAACTTATCATAGAAACATTGGGTATATTGTATAGTTTTTGAGACAGCCAAATTTTGCAGGAACTAATCTACTGTATCCTACAGTGGTTTTAACTCAGAGACATCATCTTGCCTCAGCTTTCTTTGTGCTGGGATTTCAGGGATGTGTCACCTTTCCTTGCCTTTTAGCTTTAAAAAACAAAGTTTTAATGAGATTATCCCACCCACAGCTTAAAATAATGAAATGAGGTTAAAATGTTCATCTTCGGAGCAGCAGCAGCGGCTGGTCCAGAGGAAGGGCCATCAGTAGTAGAACCAAGTGGACAGGGTCCAGGCAGACCCTGCGCCCACGACTACTGGCCATCGCTGGCCAGCCAGGCTGCGAGCAGCGGAGGATTTACGGCGCCTTTCACCACACAGAAGCCACATCAGAACTCTGCCTCCCGCCAGTCAGTTACGAGGCCTCCATATTGGTTCTCGGTCACCAGAGAAATCAGACTGAGGTACGCAAATATAACCCGAGACCAACATCGCGGGGGTCTAAGCCCGACGGGCGTTGGGGCCCTGGGCTGATGGGGGGGGCACGCGGTGCAAAACCCAGCCAGGAGGTCCCCCCCCCCCCCCCCCCCCCCCCCCCCCCCCCCCCCCCCCCGCCAGCGCACCGCCGCCATTTTGCCTAAGGGAAGCCAGAGAGACCTAGCAGGCAAAACCAAACCGGCTAACAGGCATAGCCCGAGGCGGACATAGCAGGGGTCTCAGACGGTCAGAGGCCCTGGACTGCCCCCAGGTCCTGGGCTGCTCGGTGGGCCATCTGTGTGCCGACCCAGCCAGGAGCTTGTTTGCCCCGGGCCGGTGCACTCCGCTGCCATTTTGCCTATGGGAAGCCAGAGAGACTAGCAGACAAAACCAAACCAGCTAACAGGCATAGCCCGAGGCGGACATAGCAGGGGTCTCAGACAGTCAGGCCCTGGACTGCCCCCAGGCCCTGGGCTGCTTGGTGGGCCATCTGTGTGCCGACCCGGCCAGGAGGTTGTTTATCCTGGCCAGTTTGCGCACCACCGCCATTTTGCCTACGGGAAGCCAGAGAGACCTAGCAGGCAAAACCAAACCAACTAACAGGCATAGCCCGAGGCGGACATAGCAGGGGTCTCAGACGGTCAGGCCCTGGACTGCCCCCAGGCCCTGGGCTGCTCGGTGGGCCATCTGTGTGCTGACCCCGGCCAGGAGGTCGTTAGCCCAGCAGACTCTCCCAGCACTCTCAGGGAGCGCGCCCACGCCACCATCCTAGCCACCTGACAGACCCAATTAACACTCACAGCTGAGGGGAACTTTGCTCCGACATTGGCCTGCCAGGCTTTTGCCTAGACTCAGGGCCTGAGCAGCTAGGCTAGCCTTGTGTGCACCAACCAGGTTGGGAGTTCTGCTGCCCAGCAGAGAGATCAGCACACAGAAAAGGTCCCTGCAGCATACAGCCTCAGCGTTCCCTGAAGGAGCAAACGGGCACCTTCTGGCTCACAGACACAATCTGGGGCAAAGAACACTAGGGCTACAAGGGCACCCAAGAGGAGGAAAGCACATCAGCAATCTGCAAAAGGGAAAACCCTGCCCTCCAGTGTTGCAGAAATAGCCCTAGAGCCTCTCAGGAGGCTGTAACACCAGCCGGAGACAAGACCAATTAGCTCTAGAGAACAAGATGGCAAAGGGCAAACGCAGGAACGCTACTAACAGAAATCTAGGCAATATGGCAGCATCTGAACCAAACTCTCCAACATCAGCAAGTCCTGGTTATGCCAACACACCAGAGAAACAAGATTTGGATTTAAAATCACTGTTCATGATGCTGCTAGAAGAACACAAAAAGGACATGAATGAATCTCTTAAAGCAATACAGGGGAACATGAATAAGCTAGAAACCCGTTTAATGGAAACACAAAAAACACTTAAAGAAATGCAGGAGAATAAGGCCCAAGAGATAGAAGCCAATAAAGAAGAAAGGCAAAAAAAACTTAAAGAAATGCAGGAGAACTTGAGTCAACAGGCAGAAGTCATGAAAGAGGAAACACAAAAATCTCTTAAAGAATTACAGGAAAACACAGACAAACAAATGATGGAAATGAGCAAAACCATTCTGGACCTAAAAACAGAAGTAGAAACAACTAAGAAATCACAAAGGGAGACAACTTTGGAGATAGAAAACCTTGAGAAAAAAATCAGGGGCCATAGATGCAAATATAAACAACAGAATACAAGAGATGGAAGAAAGAATCTCAGATGCCGAAGATACTATAGAAACCATTGACTCAACTGTCAAAGAAAATGCAAAATGCAAAAAGCTTGTATCCCAGAACATCCAGGAAATCCAGGATACAATGAGAAGACCAAACCTAAGGATTATAGGTATAGATGAGAGTGAAGATTTACAACAGAAAGGGCCAGCAAATATCTTCAACAAAATTATGGAAGAAAACTTTACTAACTTAAAGAGAGAGATGCCTATGAATATACAAGAAGCCTACAGAACTCCAAACAGACTGGACCTGAGCAGAAATACCTCCCGTCACATAATAATCAAAACCCCAAATGCTCTAAACAAAGAAAGAATATTAAAGGCAGTAAGAGAGAAAGGCCAAGTAACATATAAAGGAAGACCTATCAGAATCACACCAGACTTCTCACCAGAGACCATGAAAGCTAGAAGATCCTGGGCAGATCTCATGCAGACTCTAAGAGAACACAAATGTCAGCCAAGACTACTATACCCAGCAAAACTCTCATTCACCATAGATGGAGAAACCAAGATATTCCATGACAAAACCAAATTCACACAATATCTTTCCACAAACCCAGCTCTGCAAAGAATAATAGGAGGAAAACTCCAATACAAGGAGGGAAACTACACACTGGAAAAAGCAAGATAGTTACCTTCCTTCATTAAACCCAAAAGAAGATAACCACTCAAATATAAAAAGAACATCAAAAATGACAGGAAGTAATAATATTCCCTAATATCTCTTAACATCAATGGTCTCAATTCCCCAATAAAAAGGCATAGACTAACAGACTGGATAAGGCAACAGGACCCTACAATTTGCTGTATACAGGAGACACACCTCAGTGTCAAAGATAAAAACTACCTCAGAGTAAAAGGCTGGAAGACAATCTTACAAGCCAATGGTCACAGGAAACGAGCAGGAGTAGCCATTCTAATATCAGATAAAATTGACTTTCAACCTAAAGTCATCAAAAGAGACACAGAAGGACATTTCTTGCTGGTCAAAGGAAAAATCCACCAAGAAGAACTTCAAATTCTGAACATCCATGCGCCAAATCCAAGGGCACCCTCATTCGTAAAAGAAACCTTACTAAAGCTCAAAGCACACATTGCACCTAACACAATAATTGTGGGGGACTTCAACACTCCACTTTCCTCAATGGACCGATCGGGAAAACAGAAACTAAACAGGGACACAGTAAAACTAATTGAAGCTTTGGATCAATTGGATTTGACTGATATTTATAGAACATTTCACCCTAAAGCAAAAGAATATACCTTTTTCTCAGCACCTCATGGTACCTTCTCCAAAATCGACCATATAATTGGACACAAGGCAGACCTCAACAAATATAAGAAGATCGAACTAATCCCATGCCTCCTATCAGATCACTATGGAGTAAAAGTGATCTTCAATAGCAATAAAAACAACAGAAAACCCACATACACGTGGAAACTGAACAATATTCTACTCAATGATACCTTGGTCAAGGAAGAAATAAAGAAATTAAAGACTTTTTAGAACACAATGAAAATGAAAACACAACATACCCAAATCTATGGGACACAATGAAAGCAGCGCTAAGAGGAAAACTCATAGCCCTGAGTGCCTCCAAAAAGAAAATGGAGAGAGCACACATTACCAGCTTAATGACACACCTGAAAGCCCTGGAACAAAAAGAAGCTATTTCACCCAGGAGGAGTAGAAGGCAGGAAATCATCAAACTCAGGGCCGAAAATCAACCAAGTAGAAACAAAGAGAACCATACAAAAAATCAACAAAACCAGGAGCTGGTACTTTGAGAAAATCAACAAGATAGATAAACCCTTAGCCAGACTGACCAAAGGGCACAGAGAAAGTATCCAAATTAACAAACTTAGAAATGAAAAGGGAGATATAACAACGGAAACTGAGGAAATCCAAAAAATCATCAGATCCTACTACAAGAGCCTGTACTCAACACAACTGGAGAATCTGGAGGAAATGGACAAATTCCTTGACAGATACCAAATACCAAAATTAAATCAGGACCAACTAGACCATCTAAACAGTCCCATAATGTCTAAAGAAATAGAAGGAGTCATAGAAAGTCTTCTAACCAAAAAAAGCACAGGACCAGATGGTTTCAGTGCAGAATTCTACCAGACCTTCAAAGAAGAGTTAACACCAATACTCTTCAAACTATTCCACAAAATAGAAACAGAAGGAACACTACCCAATTCCTTCTACGAAGCCACAATTACGCTGATACCAAAGCCACACAAAGATCCAACAAAGAAAGAGAACTTCAGACCAATTTCCCAATATATATAAAGAACTCAAGAAGTTAGACTCCAGAAAACCGAACAATCCTATTAAAAAATGGGGTACAGAGTTAAACAAAGAATTCACACCTGAAGAACTTCGGATGGCGGAGAAGCATCTTAAAAAATGCTCAACTTCATTAGTCATTAGGGAAATGCAAATCAAAACAACCCTGAGATTTCATTTTACACCAGTCAGAATGGCTAAGATTAAAAATTCAGGAGACAGCAGGTGTTGGAGAGGGTGTGGAGAAAGAGGAACACTCCTCCACTGCTGGTGGGGCTGCAAATTGGTACAACCACTCTGGAAATCAGTCTGGCGGTTCCTCCGAAAACTGGGAGGAACTTCCAGAAGATCCTGCTATACTACTCCTGGGCATATACCCAGAGGATTCCCCACCATGTAATAAGGATACATGCTCTACTATGTTCATAGCAGCCCTATTTATAATTGCCAGATGCTGGAAAGAACCCAGGTATCCCTCAACAGAAGAGTGGATACAAAAAATGTGGTATATCTACACAATGGAGTACTATTCAGCCATTAGAAACAATGAATTCATGAAATTCTTAGGCAAATGGATGGAGCTAGAGAACATCATACTAAGTGAGGTAACCCAGACTCAAAAGGTGAATCATGGTATGCACTCACTAATAAGTGGTTATTAACCTAGAAAACTGGAATACCCAAAACATAATCCACACATCAAATGAGGTACAAGGAGAAAGGAGGACTGGCCCCTGGTTCTGGAGAGACTCAGTGAAACAGTATTCGGCAAAACCAGAACAGGGAAGTGGGAAGGGGTGGGTGGGAGGACAGGGAAAGAGAAGGGGACTTAAGGGACTTTCGGGGAGTGGGGGGCTAGAAAAGGGGAAATCATTTGAAATGTAAATAAATTATATCGAATAAAAAAAAATATAGAAGCTAAAAAAAAAAAAAGTTCATCTTCTCCCTAAACTCTCGTCCCCACTCACTCCAAGTTCCTCTGCCCTTCCCTGTTTTTCCCTTCCTAACTCCCTTGCCTTAACCATTTCTACCTTGGAATGTGAGAAACTTTAGGTCAGGCTTTGAGCATAACTATTGAGGCTACTTCCAAGCTGGTGCCTTGGGAAAATGACTTGGGAAAAAGATGATCTTGGTGGAGAATGTAGCCTCTGTGCTGACAACCACCAGACTGCAGCCTTGTTTCAGCTCCTGAGAAGAAATTGCCACTGACACTACAGGTATCCAGGGTATTGGTAACCTATGTCATGTGTGCTCCCATTGCATAGTGTGCTATGGTGTAGTTACTGTACTACAGTATATAGGTACAGTATATTATTATTCTGTATAGTAAGTAGTCTCTAATAGTTGCAGCCTCTGCTTATCTGACTGCTATTAAATTTTCCTTGTAACCAGCTTCTTAGATAGTTTAGCTAGGTATATAAATATTGCATAATGATGCTACTTTAACATCCCACTGCTTGTTGAAATGAAATAAGAATCTAAGATTAATTACTAATACATCATTTTATTGGTAAATATGATTTCTGAATAATAAGCCACTTAGAGTACCACACAGGCCCACATTTTAATTTCTTTGAGCCAAATAAGAAAAATTGCAACATGTTTTAGTGTAAAAATCAATTTATTATACAACAATCACACAGAATGCTTTTCATCTAAAAGAAAAATGGCTTCTGCCTCCCTTTCCACCCGAGTCATGATACTGTGTTCTTCAGATGCCATACTTTCAAAGGAAAACAAAAAGTCCCCAATTTCCAAAGAAGCGACCTCTACTAACATTCTTAAATGACACAGGAATGTTTGGAAGGACTAGAAAAGAAATGGTCTCTAACATACAAAATGCTCTTCTGCCCATTTTGGTAAAAAAAATAATTCTCTGATGTGGGAAGACAGGAACTTATCCACCAATATGTATAAATATAATTCTGATGGGTTGACATTGTCTATGCTTAATTCATTTAGCAAATATTCCATTTTATCTTAAAAGTTGGGGAAATTAAGGTTTTATAGTATCCAAGTACTTTTGTTCTCATGAATAAAAGGGAATTTACTTGGGAAAATACAGTTTTTTATCAGATTATAGAGACAATTTTTTTATTCTATTTTAGAAAATTCACACTAAGAATGAATGGGTTGAAATCTTTCCAGATCTCATTTTCTCAGTGCAGATTTCAAGCTCTGCGTGGTTTGCCAGCCCTTGGGTGGTTTAAGGCTTAGTGCTGCACTGAGCTTTGCTCTGAGAGGTCTAAAGCTGCTGGTACTGTGAGCTGCCATTGTTGATCTGCCATAGGAAGACAACACCCTTTGTGCTACACAGATGTGAGGTCATGAAAACATCCTAATCTGAAGGTATGATGCATAGTGAGACTTTAGTGCCTATCACTGGCAAGCAAGAACAATCTGGTGCAATGACCAGTGATGTCTTGAATCTCATTTTTACCCAGAATTCATTTTAGTTACAGATCTCAGATTGTGTTTGAAACTAAAGCTGAACTCCAGATTCACCAAGGAGTTTGTTCCTTTGGTCTTGTTAAAGAAGGACAATAACATACTCAAAGCTAACCCTTAAAATGAATTCTTGGGAAAGAATAGCACACCAACTTGAGTCTCAATCACCAGAGATGGTGGTAATAAAGCACCTGGGAGCACATCAGTTTGAGAAAATTGCTTAGAAAATGCATTGACGCATAGGTGGTCACCAGACGGGGAGTCTGTTCAACAGGAATGACAGAAATGGCACAGGACATCGGACTTTGTGTGTTTTTCAAAATGCACAAGCAAGAAGGGCATGTATACTTACGAGTTTAAAACATCAGTACAATTTTTAACAGGGGAAAGTTAAAATGAGAGCTTGCCCAGAGAGGGAAGATGGGGTGGGCAGGCCCACTGTTGGCACTCGAGGAAAGCCCACCTGGTGCCCATGCGCTGGATGCCAGTGCCGTGAACCAAGGACATATTTGCTAAAATGGAGGGAAAATAGAGTAAGTTGTGGTTTGTGTATGTTTTGGAAAATGCGCTTTTTCACGCTTGGTATAGTTTAATAGTGGTGATCCATCAGTCTGAGCAGAAATAAGTAATCCAGTGCCTTGGTCTGCCTCTGTACAAGTTTCTCCGTAGACTATGGTTTTAAGCAGGGGAGAGCACTGCCACTTGGGGCAGACACATCATTATAGCTTATTCCCCGCCCATGGGATCTTTCCAAACTATTACTATATCCTTTTCTCCTTTCTGAAACTTAAATTTAACTCATGAAGCTTGATAGCAACTATTTGCAATAATGTTCATGAGCAGACTCAGCAGCCACAGTTGATAAATACGATGTCTATTTTTCTCCTGGGGCTCTGTTGATGATGATTTTTAAGATTCCAGTTGCATTTCTGTGCCAAGGAGAACTGCAAATGGACTCCAGCCTTTGTTCAGAAAGGGTGTGGCAGCTGTATGTAGACACTGGCTTGGGACGTGGGGAACAGAACTCCAGGAATCCAGACTACCAAGGGAGGTAGACGGGAATGGATGCATAAGGGGGCCAGCTGGCACTGAGACACAGCTCTGTCCGGAGCCCCTGAGCTATGATGATTTGGCAAACTTTTTTTTTTTTTTCTGGTTGAGACATGGTCTTGTGCCTGTGTACCCCAGGCTATCTCAATACCCAAATGCTGGACTCACAGATGGGTGCCACCACACCTAGCCCAAGAAGCTGCTCCTTTATAGAATGACTAACCTCCAAACTATGTTGAAGACGAACGAATTTCATTACCACATCACTAAGTGTTAAATCAGAGGTGGTTTTTAAAAAATGTAGCAGATGAGACAGACTCCTGGCTTGAGAGGGGGAGGGGTTTTGCTGGATTCTGTCTCGCTAAGGGTCCCACTTTAATGCGTCCTGGGGCTGCTGCCTCAAGCAACAGTGGACTAATTGATTTAAGCACTGACACTTATTGCTTGACATAGACTAGAACAGACCCTGACATTTACAATACAATTAACATTTTTACACATTTAATCTAAAGAAAATTAACTCTGAAGACTTGCCATGGAAAAGCCCGAGTCTCCTGGTTTTCTACATGAATAAGGCATTACAAAGAGCTCAGGAGAGGGGCTGCGCACCTGGTCTGAGGTTTGTAGAGGTCAGGTCGGCATCGCTCCAGTTAATAGAGTAACCTAATAGCAATATATTATAATACATTCTGGGTACAAATGATTTACAAACTCAAAAGGAATTAGTTTATGCTAAAACATACAACTTTCAATTCAGTCTCTGCTTTAAAACAAGCTCATCTGTCCTGTGCCGCCTCAGTTCCTGCTTCCGGCACTTGAGTTTATTGCGCCTTCTTGTCCATCATGCCGTTAGCCATGAAGCGGGCTTTGGGGAAACCATTCTTCACTTCTTTCCCTGCAGGCTGCTCCTGCAGCTCTTTCTTCGCTGGCTTTTTTCGGTATGTCTGTCAGAGTGTCATCAGGAGAAAAAGCAGGGGAGAGGTTTTAATAAGGCCCCGTCTCTAACCTCCAGCATAGCACGTAGCTAAAGTACTACATGGTTTTCCTTGGCACTGGACCTTCTAATAAGGACTTTTTCACTTTTAAGCCTCTGCTGCAAAGCTCAGGAAAATGACCCACACAGAAACATGACTGTCAGTCAAGGTTATTTCACTTTATCTGTGTGACATAATTTGCTAGTTCGAATCACATTAGTTGTTCACTTGGAAAAACATAACTTCCTTTAAAATTCAAGATAAAAGGGGCTGTTTTTTTTTTTTTATTATTTTGAGATTGTAACTTAATTACATATCCTGATTTTGACAGGGCCTTAGTACTGCAGATGGAATGCAGGGTCTCATGTGCATTAAGTACTCCAACGGCTGCAGAACTCTGTCAGCCTCGGATAGCCCCCTCTGTCATTCTAATGAAATACCTGGTCTGTCATCTCGTGTTTGTTTATTGAGACAAGGTCTCATACAACTCAGGCTGGTCTCCAACTTGCTATGTAACCCACGGTTACCTTGATCTGCTTCTACATCCTTGGTACTAGGATAACGGCATTTTTACAGTTTAGAAAGCAATGCTGGCATTAGCGAGAGCCAAGACTGGAGTGATGAGATCCGAACTAAGATTAGGCCTAAACCAGTGCGTGGAGAGAGCTTTTGCAGCCTTGTTCCTTTTGTGTTCTGATGTGCATGCATGGGTCTGTTTGGTCCTACTGAGGGTTCTTTCTTTATACATCCTCAAAGCAAACTTATTTGTTACAAGAGGCAAAGGCCAGTCAGTCCAGTCCAGAAGCACAAAATTTGAAAGGCTGTCTAAGGCCCAGTTCCCACAGCGGTCCTTCATATAAAAAGCACCATGGAACAAAAACTAAAAAATAAAAGTAATTGTCTGGAGAAGAAAATAGTTGAATAGAACTTCAAAGGTACTGTTTTAATACAACTTTTTTGTTTGTTTGAAGCAGCCTTTCCATTTCTCTAGCCCAGCAATTTAAAATCCATAACTACCTGAGACCTTTCCTACCACAGCCAACGATGCCTTTTATATAACAAAGTCACTTTGAGGGACTCATTTAAATTGTTAATTGAAAAGAAATGTCACTTGACAAAGAAAGAGACAGCATGCCCTTTCCATGCTGGTTTGCCTTAAAGGAATTTTCCCAAACACTGTGTCTAAACCTCAGAGCAGATGACAGAGGCTTTCAGATTATTAATTACCATTGTTCCAAGCCTTTCTCTGCTCCAGCTTTCTCGTTCTGTGTCACTATACCTGTTCAGCCTTCAGATATCCGATTTGGTACCATGATGCCAATGCACATGTAGACATGACACAGTCTTGCCGGACAAGTAAGGCCAACTGAACTGTTAGCGGACTGTTCTTGGAGTAGGAAGATGTGGGGAAAGGACTGTGGAGGTGCTCCCCCTCCTCCTGGGCACACTATTATCGTCCACAGTGCAGTGGGCTATCTGATCCACCGCCCTGAACACTGGAGTCTCACATACCTGAATATAGAAGTTTAAGAAGAGGATGACCAGTGTCATCATATAGGAAGACTGGAAGATGAGACAGCCAAAGGGGAACCCGCAGGGCTTCACCACGGCACTCAGGGTGTGTGTGATGGTGAGTACGAACTGCACCTGGAAGGCAGAGAGGCTGCAGGTGAGGACAGGCCCTGTGGTGGGGTTCTAGAGGTCTACATGTGACTAACTGTCTCAGTGCCCACTGCCCTGCTCAGAAACCTCATTTGAAATTATATAAGTACATATTTGTCTATTTTCTCATGGAAAAGGAGCAGTTGAGATTATTTTGATAAAAATGACCTAAGTTGTACATTAAAGTACTACTTCAAAGAAGAAAAATTCCACTGGAAGCTACTGGTACACACAGAAGATACTCTAATGGCTGAAGTGTGACTCCTCAAGGTCGCGATAGAAATGGGCAACCTTGCCACAGAGACACCCCAGTTGCCTGTTCCTTCACTGTCTGAGAGCCACATGGAGAATCGAAGAAAGGCCGCCGTACCAGCTGAGCCTGCGTGAGGTACTTCTTCCACCAGAGGTACTTGTGCATGGACGGGAACACGGACAGGCCGTAGTAGGAGTACATAAGGATGTGGATGAAACTGTTCAGGGTGGGTCCAAAGAAGCCTGTGGCAGTGGAGAGAGAGAGTCAGTGTTCTCAGAAGAGAGCGCTCCTCCTTCCCCATTATGTGATGGTCTCTGTATCCTGACTAAAAAGGGCTAAGAGGTCTAGACAGTCATGCAACAGCATTCACATAGACACAGCCCTAACTGCTGCCACCTCTCTTATAAAACCACCTAGGCACGAGGTGTGGCCTGGAAGAGGTGTTCAGGCAGACGAACCAGCTGCTCAGTGTCTGCAACTCTACAGCTAATCAGGGAGGCAGAGAAAGATGAGCTTGCGTGTGGCTGGGGGAGTGGCACAGTGTTGTCTAGTGGTTAGTTACATGCTTTTGTAAGCTATTTTCTCATCTTGAAATCTCAGTTCAAAATCAGTTTCCTATTGTACTTCCCCCCCCCCTTTTTTTTAAAGATTTATTTATTTATTATATGTAAGTACACTGTAGCTGTCTTCAGACACACCAGAAGAGGGCATCAGATCTCATTATGGATGGTTGTGAGCCACCATGTGGTTGCTGGGATTTGAACTCAGGACCTTTGGAAGAGCAGTCAGTGCTCTTAACCGCTGAGCCAACTCTCCAGCCCCCCCCCCCTTTTTTTAAGAACTGAAAGCTAGTACTTTAGTGGATCGCACAAAGATGTCTTAATTTTTCAGACTCTGAAGTCAAGAAATCCGCAAGAGCTCAAATGATTAGTGTGTGGCCCATTGAGGTGGTGTCGTGGCAGGCGTTGCCTGAAGTGGCATGGGCCGCCTTCTGTGGAGTTGGCTGGCTCTGCCTGAGGCCGTTGTCTCCATGGCCCTCTGACAGTTGGTGCCTGGTGAAGAAGCAATTTCTTAAATTTAAGGTCTTGATGAGAAACCCAGACACTAGCCACTGGCCAACTGAGCTAGCTGCCTGTGGTGACATGACTTTAGGGGCTCCCATCTCTCCTGAACAGCACATAAGAGGTGAGCTAGTGGCCTTGTAAGACTCATTCATTCCCCAGAGCCAAGAGTTACCACAGTGACTTACTTTGACCACAAGGTATCCAGTTCAAAACACACCACCAGATGTTAAACATGGACGCGTGGTGATAGACATGAAGGAAGGTGATCTGATTGGTCTTTTTTCGAAGAACAAAGAAGATCGTGTCCAGGAACTCCACTAGTTTGGAGAAGTAGTACCACCACAAGACCTTGGCTACCTGTACAAGTTCAAGGCGGGGAGAAAGGTGAGGGCGTGCCGAAGCTCCGCCTCCCTCCAGCCCTCAGCGAACACTGCCAATCTGCTGTCTCCCCCTCAGTTTCCTCTTACACTGCAGTCCTGCCCTCTCTATGAAGGATGGGGTCTTTCACAAACATTCATATGGCCAAGTTACTCCTCCATGCCCACAAGCTGTTCATCTGTGATTCCCACCGAAGCACAGAACCCCCCACCAGCATCCTGCAAGGCTTCCGGTGAGCCCTGAAAGTGGTCTCCTCAGTCTGAATCTGTCCCCCACTGCATCTCAGTGTGGGCCACCCTTCACTAACCCTCCTCTTAGCAGTCACCTCACTCAGGAGCCTTCGCCAGCTGGCTACCCCCAGGTTTTTTCCTCAGAACCTACTCCGTCCCAGGCTGCCTTATGTGCAGTAACGTTGTGACTCCATTAGTATGTTTCACAGCACCAGAGGGCTGCCACCTCATTCAGATGATAAACATTTTTACGAAGTGATGTTCTGATTCGACTGTGACTTAGACATCTCTTTTCTAACAATTTCCCTCTTGTGTATTTGGGGAAAAAAAAATCACATATAGAGACGAGATGTATGCTTAACTCTTTGCCTTAACTTTTTCCTGCAATGACGTGGTGTCATATCAACTTTGAAAAGTAGCACCGACGGTCCCTTCTTCCTTCTAAGGCCTGCATGCACTCCGTGTGGTTGAGCTCATCCCAGGCAGTGGTTTTTTCTGATGCCTGAACTGTCCTTGAGAGCCAATGAGAGGGAGTCTTTCGTGAGTGACCCCAATAGTCATGTGGAGTTCTTTGCTGACGGTCACAGAATGTCCTAGAGTCATTTTATATTTCCTGACCCATACCTGGTACTGGCCATGCCCCTAACAATCCTTATCCCTATGTTAGGTGGCAACTCTGTAAAGTCACGCTGAGTGCTTTCGGCTGTCACAGACTAAAGAGGCCTTTTCTGCAGATAAAGCTATAAAATATGTCTTCTTCCGTGAGGTTAGCTCTGACATTCCCAGTGTGCATCTGTGAATAATGGGTTTATTTTTCACTACTTGAAAAAGGAGGTTTCTGTTTTTTAAAGAACTAGGTTTCACTTGTTAGTTTATTACCCACTTTATCCTTCAGTATCTGCGGCTGAGAGCAGTAATGCACTTTTATTAATAATAGCAACAAAGCACTCTGGATTCTGTCAAGATGCTGCCCACCGGGCGATCCTCTCCATACAGTAAGTTCTGTCAGGCACCTTCCTGTGCATGTGAGTTTATTTACCGTAACCGATTCTAACATTTGGAGGAAGTAACTTGCCTTGTTTCCTTTTAAAACTTTTTACAATTTACATAAGAGAATGATTCCAAAATCAAACACAGCACACAGTGTGCTGAAGGCAGTGTGGCTTCCATCTTACCCCTCACCTGCTGCTTCTACCACCATTTCTCTTTTTAAAATGTGAGTAAATATAAACACTTTCCGTTTATCAGGAATGCTTTGTGAGAGTCTGCAAGTGGCTTGTTTTTAGTTAAATATTTCCTGAGGCAGCACAGGTGGTTCTGAGGCTACCTGCTCTCACTGCATTTGGGGGAGGTGCCCGTTACAGGGATGCGCTCCGGAAGCTCATCACCTGTCATTTCTCAGACATGTGTGTCACTAAGTCTCTCGATGCAGGCCCAGCCTCCCCCTGCACTGTGTGTGTGGCCTCTGCTCTTTCTCGATGGCAATCGTCTCAGGACTCACCCGGACGTCACCTTCTCCTGCGCTGTCGAGATTCTGACACTGCAGGTTGTAGCCTCCTTCCCAGCTGGAGAGGATGAGCTGCCAAAGCACCAAGAAAGGGAAAGAAATGAACACGAGGATGCAACAATAGCAAACAACACTTCCTAACTAACGTCACTTCGCAATCGGGGCAGAAGCGGTCCAGCATCCGCAAGGGCTCACCGCTCACTGCTGGGCGGATCCCAGTCCGCGCTTCTACTCCTTAATGCAGCTGCCTTCTAGCTGTTCAGGTCATCCAAAAGTGAGAGGATCTGCCACATTAGTAAGAGTTATTTAGCTGTCTGTCTCTACAATATAGTGTAGTTTCCTCACATTTGTTTAATTCTAATCCCTTCAGTTTCAACAATTCTATGAGATGTACATTGTAATTTTATAGATATTAAAAGGGGTCAGAAACTTCTTGTATTTCTTCAGTGTCTGTTACTTGATAATCAAATAATTTATGTGACTGACTCATACCTTCCCCACTATCCTCTAATAAAAAGCCGCCATCTACATATCCTTGTCCCACTCCTGGAGATCTCGAGGCAGTGCTGAGCGACGTGCTCAGGGGTTCAGCCAAGGAGTGTGGACACATCACTGTGATTCAGAGCTCCTAACTCATTCTGTTCTGTAACACGAGAAAACAAATCTTAAATGCCTCATCGAAAATTCTACAAAAGCGGTTCTCCCCCTGCAAAAATTTTAACTTCGGAATATAAAGTTTTCCAGGACAAGGCTTAGAATTTCTTCTGCCTTAACGATACTGATGTCTAAGTAGCTGGTGTTTGGAGCCTTAGCCTCTTCACTGTTCTGATGGAGCTGGTGCATCTCCTAACAACAGCACCTCGGGTGATGTGGTTCTGAGGACGAGTGAGGCCAGGGTCTGCAGCAACGCTGGCCAGGTTTCCCAAGGCACTCTAGTGTGAATCGGTGCTGGCAACCTCCTGGGCTTTATGCTCACGTCCCTGAAGCCTACCTGAGGCAGGCTGGAGACCCGGCATCCCAGAAAGGATAGGTACATTGGTCTGTGTGCCGGTACAGTTTTCAGACTAAGAAAGCTACATCGCATACAGATATTTAAACCACCGGAAGGATGAAAGTTGTAGCTGAAGGGTTAAGAATATGCATGTGCTTTCTATACTAACAGTGCCACGTGACCTTAGCGTGACCAGAGGACACTCTGTCAGGCTGTCACCAATCCTGTCCTACCTTTCTAACCACTTAGTAACTGTCGCAGAATTATGATGCAAGCCTCAGGAAGCTGCCTCTTGGGCTGTTCACAATTCTCTAACTACACTGTGTACCACAGCCATTTAATCTAACCTTTATACTGAAAGAAATTAAGCTTGTCAAAGAAGAGTAACCTTAAGCCAGTATGGATGAGGTAACTCCAAACCTCGCCTAAAGTCAGTCTATCGGCTTCAGCCCTTCCTTTCCACCTTAATCCAAATCACTCTCACCCGCAGCCTGCAATGCGGTTGCTTCCAGCCATGTAAAGAAACTAAGTCTCGCATGGCGACACACTTTTATTCCAGCATTAGGGAGGCAGGGGTAGATGAATCTCGACGAGTTCAACCTGGTTTACATAGTGAGTTCCAGGATAGCCAGAGCTACATAGGAAAAGCCTGTGTCAAGAAAAACTAAATAAATGCATCACTTTATCTGACCAGCGTACACTTACCATGCTAAATACACTTTACTAAAGAACCTAAACTTGCCTTTCTGTGTCAGAAGGCATGGCGGGCCCTGTGTGATGAGACACTGGGACTGCTTCCACAGCTTTCTTCTCCTATATTTCCACCCACCAGCACTTCATCTCCGCAATAGCTAATGGCTACTATTAAAATGGTGGACATTAGCTAGTGCACAAAGTCAAGTCACAGTGAGAGACCTGCATTTTAAGACAAGCATGTACCACCTTCTAAAACTCACGGACAGTGGAAAAGTCTGACTTGCATCATAACTAGACATTTATAACCACTTTGGAGGGATGGTTTTATTC
The DNA here is from genome assembly GCF_947179515.1 of Apodemus sylvaticus. Classification (NCBI taxonomy): domain Eukaryota; kingdom Metazoa; phylum Chordata; class Mammalia; order Rodentia; family Muridae; genus Apodemus; species Apodemus sylvaticus. Next base: position 25,935,122 of record NC_067485.1, on the reverse strand, counting down.
TATTTTTTCCTTAAAAATGACTTTTTCTGTCTCCTCTTTATTTTTGCTAGAACAAGTTGAATACTTTTCTATTTCTCTTGGCATTGGGCAAAGTGACCATTACTTCTGCCTTTGGTCTGATGCTTTGCAGGTTGAGAAGTGGGTAAAGGCTTGGTAGGCATCTAGAGCCAACTAGCGTCACGCCAGTCTTGCCAGCACATTCCAAAGGCTGGGCAGGACTCTGCAGGGGGACATCTACATCCCTGTACATGAACCTGAACACTACCTGCAGGTCAAATTTGACTTTTACAATACAGAGGGACTCTTCTAGGCCTTAGAATCATACAGTATACAAGGGAAGAAAAGTGTAAGACATGACCTTCCAAAGTCCTTTTAAGCCAAATCATGACTCTACTTTTAATTTGGCTACAGAACACAGAACCAGGCCCAAACTCGAGGGAGCACAAGGGCTTCTGACACTTTGCTTAGGCAGAGTACCAGTGCAGGAACAACTTTCTCAGGTTCTGGCAGGGCGGTGCAGCACTAACTGCTACCTTGCACAGCTCCGGAAGGTGTGCCTACCCAGCTCTCTCAGTCTGACACTGCTGAGGGAAGCCAGCGGAGTGCATGCCCACGCACTTACCTCCACCAGCATATATGCAGAAAGGAGTGTGATTCCGAGGTTGTACAAGGTGAGGATCCCCCTGAGGGACAGAGCAGGCCTGTTCTTCATGTACTTGTTGCCCAGCCATATCGAGAGCAGATACAGGAGGGTGAGGATGAAGGTGGGAAGGTAGGAGTCCAGCAGGAACCACCCTCGAACTCGAGAGTCTGCAAAGAAGGTTTGCAGTGAGGAGCCCAAGGAGTGATGGTCCCCCATGGTTAGCAACTCCGACACACATGCTCGTGTGTACAGGGGGCGCCGCATCGATGGTGCACATCCCGGTCTCCAGTGAACACAAGTCCTGTCCTCACTGAGCACTCGGCGTTTGAGATGAACTCAGGTTAAGTTGCTTTTCCCTGAACAAATTCTCAGATACCCTGGTTCCTTCTCAGCGTTTTCTTAGTAGGTTGGGGACTTTTACTTTTCACTTAAAGAATGCAGTTTATGGTTTTCTTCATATTAACCAAATGGCTAAAACAGGTGTTACTTTGATACAAGCTCAGTGCAATATACTGGACAAAGGAATAATTTCAGGTTTCAGAAAGGATGTGCTATTTAAAAACAGTAGGTAGTTTTAAACATACAAATTGTTACTTCTGAAAATTTCCATTAAAACTTTTGGGAGTATAGTAGATTGTGGGCAACAGAAACTACAGAACAAAACTTCAGATAAGGGTGGGGGAGGTAGAGAGAGGGGGAGAGAGAGATTGGGGGAGGGGAACAAATCGATCCTGAGTTAAGCAAGCTAGCTTACAGCCAGCTGCATAGTTAAGTTTCTGTGATGCTAATGAGACAATCAGAAGGTTATCAGCTTCATGCGAATGGACACCACAGGCACCTGACCTTTAGTGTGCATACTCATATCCTCACAGTTAAAAAGTAGAAAAAATAAATTTGAAAGTTTTCATGGGCAGGGAGTGCTATATACATCTTTAATCCCAGCACCTAGGAGGCAGGGGTAGGCACATCTTTTACTTCTAGACCAGCCTTGTATACATAAGTCCCTGTCTTAAAAACAAGGACAGAAAACTTGATACTTAAGGGCTGGATAGATGGCTCAGAGGTGAAGAGCACTTGTTCTTGCAGAGTTCTCTGGTTCAGTGCCCAGACCTACAGGGCTACTCATGACCTGTGTGACTCCAGGTCTAGTCTAGGGGCTCTGATGCCTATTCTGACCTCTTCAGGCTCCTGTACACACACATTGCACAGAAGCTCGCTCTCTCTCTCTCTCTCTCTCTCTCTCTCTCTCTCACACACACACACACACACACACACACACACACACACCTTTACATTTACAAAGCTACCATGGAGCAGAGAGCTCCAGCCAGACACTGACCGAGAGAATGGAGGGAGGCAGCTCCTGAGTGCGTCTCATCAGTCACTGCCTTTGTTCATGCTGACACATCTTACGGATGAAAATACACGAAGAAGGCAATACGATGGAGAGCAGCAGTGTCTGCACTGCCACCTCAACCCAGATGCCTTGCTGGGTCCCTCCCGTAGGAAGGATCAAGGGAAGTGGGCACGCCACCATTGTATCATAATCCCTGATGCCTAGAATTTGCACAGGTCCACTGCAGTAAGCCCAATGAGTTCACAGAGTGGTGGCATTCCACAACGGGGAACACGTGGCACTGGTGGCACAAAGGACAAAATGGCACAGCCCGGGACTGGCTGGCCGAGGACAGCCTCCTACCAAGCTGCAGATATAGAGTTGTGTCGGGAGTGGAGGGACAACTGCAGGGACAAGAGCCACGGTTCGCCACACTCCTCCAGAGGGTAAAGATGTGATGCTATATACAAAGCCCACGATGAAGTTCTGTCACAGGGTGAGCCCTGGAAGGGGCTGCACACAAGCGGGATTTGCTTGCTAGCCCCTTTTGCTTAAAAGTTGCTGTGGAATCACAATATTTGCATCCTTTATGTATCCCATGCAGATAGCATAAAAAATGGGTTCTACCACGGGTGTCTCCCTTTCTTGACCTTGCTGCTTCTCCCTGGAATGCCCTACACTGTCTAGTCTGACCTTTTCTTGACACCCTTACAGACTACACTAACGAGGAAAATGCCTTGGTGAGCACCACTGCTGTGCCGGAGAGGATTCTGTAGACAGCTCCCTGGTGACAAGGACAAGAAGATGGGAACTCTGGGATTAGATCGGCTACAGCCTTCCTGACGCCAGCTCACACTCCCCTAGAAGCACATGTGTATGTGTCCTCCTGCCCATCCCTTAAGGCCTACATACAGATGCTACTTTCCGGAGGGAGCCATCTCCCACTCCCTTTCGTAACCTCAGCTTCATTTGCTCAACAAGGGAACGGCCACTTTGTTTTCCTACTGGGGTCTCCTGCCATGCCTAACTGTGATGGGCACTTTCTCCATGTCAGGCACCACCTCAAGCCTTGATATGTTCTGACTGAGTTCTCAAAGCAAGCCTTTTAGAGAGACAACATGGCCATTCCTGGGGGTCCTTTGAGAACCCCAGAGTGGAGCCACAGAGGGCAGAAAGCTCACCGTGGTCAGCTTCCCTACCCAAGTTACAGTGCTGCCTCTGAACCGTGGCCCGCCAAGACACACTCAACTCCTGCTGCTACACATATGGCTTCCCCCTAAGCCGGAGCCCTGCAGTTACAATCACAATCATGGCAAGATGGCATCATTAGGGTGGGCCCAAGCCAGTCAGTTGATATCTTTACAAGACGGACAGAAGATGTAAGGAATGCTATACCAACGACACCAGCCTGCCCAAAACCCTGCACTGGGAGAGCAGCACAGAGGTCACGGGGACAGTGCGAGCCCTATCTGGACGCCAGAACCGCAGGAATGTGTCTGTCACTGTCAAAGCCCCAGTCCTAGGCTATGCAGACTTATGGCCTAGTGTCTTGGCTGCATCCTGTTCCCTGTGCTAGGTGTTCCTCTGCAACCTCCACCTGTGCTCTATGAAAAAGAACCAGTCTCCCTCTCGTCTCACCTGGACTCACAGCCATTGTGTCAGGAGGAGAGTGTGTAAAGTACGTCATCTGACACCTGAATGTCTTTACTGTGCCTGCCATGCTGCTCCCACATGCTATCCTTAAAGGTGATCACACCTGCTGCAGCTAAAACACAGCAGCTAGTGTTCATTGTGGCTTTGGGGTGGGGATGTGGGGATCTGAGTAGCGTTACTGTGTCTGGCATATCCCACAGCACCACTGATGTGGAGTACACAAGATCAAAAAAAGCCAAGGATGCCCCCGAGGTGGCTGGGTGTGGCAGTCACCTTTAGGAAGGCACAAGGATTCTTGATGTGACTGTAGTAACCCAATTCAGTGATCAAATTGTAAATTTCACAATCTCCCTGCTATGAAGCAGAGTGAGCCACTCCAGCTCCCACCAATCTATTGACAGCAGCGTGCAGTGTGAACTTAGTCCAGAGCGATCAATGTTTAACTCTCGGCTGAGAGAATCGAACAGAAAGCTGTGGTCCTGGAGAATGCACAGCTCCTGTGGCCTCCAGCCTACGCAGGAGGCTTTGCCCTTAACTCTGGGTCAGCTCCTCCCCACGTCACTAGAACTGTCAGCAGGGAGAGCAGAAGTTACAGACTGCTAGCCTACCACAAAGGACCCTCAAGGGGAAAGAATGGAACACCCCCCCTACCCCCGCCGAACCTTAGTTTCTATAAATCACTATTCACTTAGCACAGGTTTCAGAGCCTCATCAGAAACTGGGGGATGGTCCAAATGATCTCCAAGCTGTGAGAAGAAGGAAAACCTCCGCCTCCTTCCCTGTCTTCACAGTCTTGAGGACATCCCTTGTGGAAACAAAAGATTTCCAACAAGCTTGCCAATCAACCCATGCTCAAGTGAAGCGAAACATCTGTCTAGACATCATCTAGTTAGAAGTATCAGGTCCTCTGTTCCCGAGCTGTTGACACCTCTGTGATAGATGGCACACAGAGATATGGCTCCTGCTTACATGAGACAAGTGGCGACCAGGAAGCCTGCGCAGGAGAGGGATGAGGAGACTAGAGTAGTGAGGCGCAGCAGAAGGGAAGTCACCCAAGAAAGACAGCCCTCAGCTGCAGCAGGAGCTGACAGAAGGGAAGAGGAAAACAAGAGAGGAGAAGCCCAGGCACAGGAAAGCAGCGAATAAAACCCATTTACATATTTGAGGAGTCCAAGGATGTCTAGAGTGGCCATGTCTATGAGAGTGAGGGAGACAGGCTGTGACTAGAGACTGTGGGTGACGAGAAGGCACTGGCCCAGAGCTGGTACCTTAGAGGAAAACCTGGCCCTCACCCCAGGAGACACAGTGAGGCGGAAGAAACTGGGCTTCCTCTGTTCTGGGAAGGGCCACCTAGTGGAAGGCAGGGTACAGTTCAGAAGGATAGAGGATGCTGCAGTTCTCAGAACCCCAGAGACAAGGATGCTTCCCTCCATGCAAACGGCCTTCTTCCAGCCTGTTCCCAAGCGGCCTACTCACCTCGTGGTCCAAACATGTTGTCCAAGAAAGCATTGACTTCATTATCAAAGGCCTTCAGCTGCTCCTGAAACAGAGGGGAAATTAAGCAGCTTTTCCTTTTTTTAAACTTAGCGTCACCAACCTGTAGCTCCTGAATCTATGTATGCCTCAGCTTCGGGGTCTGTGACTACAGACCGAGAAAGGACAGGAAGCCCAGCCTTGCTGTAACCAGCTCGCAAAGACTGCGGTGGAAACAACCCTCTTGTGTTTCCTCAGTAAGAAGAGTCCCAACACAGATGGACTCAGACACGTGGAGTGGCTCACCTCAGTTCCATTCACCTCTAAAGTGCTCACAGGCAAAGCTCTCACTGGCTGCAATGGGAGGTGCTATAGGAAATGGGGATTCTGTGGCTGGGGAACAGAGTTTTCACCAGGGACTCGGGGCCAAACCCGCAGCTTTAAAGGACGCTTGCTTTTCCAGTTCAGAAAGAAACTGGGCTAATATTAGAACTCTTCTTCTGTCACCTTTGTGTGTGCACCTTAGCAGTAATCAACATTACAGCAAAGAATGTTACTGGGGGGTTGGATTAATTCTTGTCATTCAGCTTGGGGCTAGGCTGTTGCTAAGCATCTTAAGGTGAACACGCTGGCTGCCGCCACCTTGGCCTGCCCCTCACCCTTACTGTCTGCTCATAATGGATGCTCAAGTCTCCCGCCCCCATCACAAAGGTCTGGAACTCCCGCTTCAAGCAATGGGAGATGGAGAATGAGATCCAGGGTTCTGGGAAGGAATTTCAGGTGATGACTTTGGTAGCAGTTGGGTGCGACAGCCTCACAATTGTCTTGTAGGAATGAGCTCCAGATTCAAAGGACAGTGCAGTCAGGACTGCCAAACACCTCACGCCCAGACACCCAGTCGAGCCAGGCTGAGAGGAGGGGGCTGAGGCCTGGCATCTGAGGACAGGACCTGTGTGTTTGTGACTGTGTTGAGACCTAGCCCGATTTGTTTTTTGATCCTAAAATTTCAAGAAAAAGAAAAAGGTCTTTAGGACCCTGAGGAAGCTTGGGAGGGAGGCTGTGGAGTAGACAGCTCTCAGAGCAGCTGCTGCAGAGCCAGTGAGTTACAGTATCTTTTATTTCATAATATCTCTGTAAAAAGTGCTTTGGCTAAAACATGCCTGAACCTTGTAAACAACTTTTTAACCTTTGGCTTCTACGTGGAGTGTCTTAGGATAACTACAGGTCTGAGACAGGGCAGTGACGTGAAGTGACGTGACGTGACCGTGGCATCTTGGTGGGATGGAATGGCGGTGGTGGGGCTATCAGTGTGCAGGCCTGGTCAGGCCTCTCACTCTTCCACAGATAAGGGTACTAACTAACTCACAGATGGACTCGTGGCAGTTGCCACACCGTGAACAAATGTTTAAACTTTTTCAGTTTGTTTGCTAAGGTTCAAAATCCATTTTCTGAAATTTACAGACCTAAGAAAGAAAGCTTCAATTAGGATACAAACTCATTATTGCTGTAAATTAGCAGAATTTTCCTTATAATGTGGAAAGAAACAGAAGACGGGAAGAGGGAGCAGAGGAGAAAAAGGATAAAAGGGTGCTAGTCTTCCATTCCTCATTATCCACTGACTAGCTACCACACACTGGTGCCAGTGCCATGTCAGATGCCACGTGCAGGGTCAGGGCTGCATGCTCCTCAGCTTCCTGGATGTCTCTGTCTAGAGATTAAGTCTTAACTCTTGGACAAAAGAAATATTATGAGGCTCTCAGAACTGTACTAGAACAGGACAGAGGTTTTAACCTAAGCATCCTTGAGACACACCAGGAAGAGATGAGGCTCCTGAGGACAGTGTGTGTGTGTGTGTGTGTGTGTGTGTGTGTGTGTGTGTGTGTGAATATCCTTCAAAATTACAGGTTAAATAATGGTTAAATAAGGACACTTGCACATACACATAAGGGAGCGCCTGTAGGCAGCAGGACTGCACTTCACAGTGTGCTGAAGATGTCTTCAAGCAAAAAGAGAAATGGCGCCGTGTGGAAAGCATGTAAAGAAAGCTGTGAGTGCCATAAGCACTGGGAAGCCATGGTTCTGCACACCTCAAGCAAGCTGGGCCCCCACCTCATCATGTCCACTACTAACACAGTGCTCCCTGTGCGAGCTCTTCCTCCATGCTGCCCTCACCGTGGCCAGCTGGAGGCAGCACTGGCTAAGGCCTGCTTGCTCCTACTTCTCTCGTAAGTGTGAACCCCCCCCCCCCCCAGGAGTGGTGTCCCACTCAGCAGTCCCACTGCACAGACTCCAGAAGCCTTGGCAGCTTGCTTAAGATACACCCTTGCCCACGCCCTCACCACTGGCTTCTGGGAGCACTCAGGGAACCAGAGACCAGAAAGCGTAAACTTAGCTTTCTGCCACGCAGTGCTGACTGGATGCCCACCCATCCCTAACTGCCCCAGTTGGAGGTCAGGTCAAACCAGTTTGTTTTTCCGGCATTTTACAGGTGTGAACAGGCTCACACTCAGGTTGTGGGCTGGTACCGCTGAGCTGTGTCACTAGTTCTGTTTTGCTGACTTGAGTTTCTGTTTATGGTGGCATTATATTTTACCTTAAAAAGTGATTCAGGATCTGGGTGTCTCTTCTGTCTTATTAGCTGAGTTTTTGGAGAATGGTTTAAAGACAGAATAGGAAGTTTCACCAGAAGTTCACTGTTTCTCAAAACAAGGGCATTGAGACCGTAAAACAGATGATTACATTTGAGTGTAAAAATGTAAAAATCTTTACTTTACTTCTCTCTTTATGTGTTTGCAAATACAATAATGCTTGAGAGTTGGGTGACAGTAAGTCAGGAAACAGGATACAACTCCAGTGCCAGAAACTTCCCAAGAGCCTCAAGCCAGAGCTGAGGTGTAGGGAACTCAGGAGGAAACGTGTCCCCTCAGGGGCAAGGGACTGTAGAAAATGAGATCTCTCCCCTCTGCCCAGGGCTTAGGATGGCTGACTGCTGAGCCTGCTGGCCAGCTCCTGGAATTATCCCCACTCAGTAGACTGCAGTAAGGCAAACCAAGGGAGAGCCTATGCAAATGACCCCAACTCCTTGGCATCTAATTGGTCACTTCAACAGGAACTTGCTTTGGTGGCATCCTGCTGTGCAGCGCAGGCTGACCTTGCAGTTCCCTCACCTCAGGGTCCTGAGAGTAGGTATTGTAGACATGCACTGACAGGCTTGGCTCGGGAACTAGCATTCTTACTCTGCATAAAATCTGGAGAATTTTGGAAAATCAAATAATTGTCATTACCTCCTTTGGCTGGCTGGACTAGAGATCAGTGGCCTCCAGCTGTTTCCTTACTCTATGTACCCAGGGCCCTCTGTGGGCCATGTATCCATGTATTGATACTCTGCCCTAGGTATGCCTGATCTTTAGTGATCCTATCACATCACATGCTTCTTCTGTGCCGCTTCATAGAACCTGCTTACTGATACCTGGATGCCTAAGTGAATTTTCTTCTCTCTGTATTTCCCTCCTCCCAAGATACCCCAAAGCCTCTCTGTCTGGCTCACATGAGGGCTCCCCAGCACCTGTGTGATGGCTCTCTTGATGAATGAGTTCTCCAGGCACCCTAGAACTGGGGCTAGCAAACTGTGGGGCTCCACTTCCGACCTCTCTCTCCCTGGTGACAGCACTCCTCATGGCAGGTTTGACGTATGAGGACTGAGCATTAGGAATTTGTCTTTGGCAAATGAATAATGGCTCAGAGAGGAGAGAGGGACTGGAAAGCCTGCGGCAAGCAAGAGTGATGCTGAAGTCGAAGGTACCAGGTCCAATGGAAACCTCCAACTAGACAAGCTGTAAACAAACCAGGAATGGAATCCGAGGTTTTCTAGATTCCTGGCAAGCCCTCTGCTGCTCAACAAGGCCCATGCTTCCCAGTCTTTTTCATTCTAGGTTTTATAGCCATCAGTGCCCAGCATAATCTCAATAATGGACTTTAGAGAACAGTTAGTTTTCTGGAGTGTGACAGGGCATCAGTGTAATCTTCTATCTGCACGCGCTACAGTGGGAGAACTGGCTCTCCCTCTGGCTCTCAGCATCCTCTGGGAACTGCTAGGACAGCCCACTCTGCACAAGAACCCAATGTTCTGAAATGGATTCATCCCAGATTGCTGGACTGGTGGAGAGGTCAGACACTGCCCGCTGAGTGCAGAACACGGGACACAAACGGAGCGATGTCAAAGATAGCGAGGCTCTGTTTCCCAGGATTCCCCGGGGCTGCTTCTCAGGGAACACAGGCAGAAAGACACCGGTGCTCAGAAAGAGTCCCATACAGTGGAGCATGTCTGCAACACCAGCCCCTTCTCCCTGCACCCCTCTCCATGCCCGGGAGACCAGGGAAGGAGGATGGCTGAGTTTAAGGCCAGCCTGGGCTGAGTACTAAGACCCTGCCCAAAAGAAACACTGTACTTTTACTTGCAAAGACACTGGGTTTGCCAGGTAACAATGTTTTATAATCTAAGAACATAAGAGGCTTTCTCCTCAAATTTTCCATAGAAAATGTTCTATGGAAATAGCAGGATATCTGCTATTAAGGGCTACAGGACCAGCACCCAGAAGTCAGGAATACTGGGTGGGGCAATGGTATGGCCACACAGCAGAGTACAGCAACCAATCAGCATCCACAGATGGAAGAGACTGTGGGTGTGGTACTTGCCCAGAAAAGGGTGTGTGAGCAAAAGAAGACAACCTTCCCACAGATGCCCCAAAGCAACAGGCCAAAGTCAGACAGGACTAAAGCTGGTGGCCCCCTGAAAAAGACCTGGTCTGGTACATGTGCCTTTCGGCACTGGATACTTAAGGGAATTTTTAAAGCTGGGGCAAAGAACAGGTGAAACATAAATTACACATGCACACAAGGAATCACAAGGTCGCATCAAGTGGGTATCCATGGAGCACAGGACAGTGCTTGGATATCAAAGACACACCTCAAAAGTAGAGCTTACTAATGTATTTACTGTTCATATTGGCGACTGGATGAAGGGCCTTATGCATACATAGTGGGTAAACTCTCAACACATGAGCATTTGCCCAAGCCAAAAACAGACTTGAAAATATAATTATGAGGCTTAAATGACTTATGTATTAACTCAGGTTAAAGGTATTTTATTAAATGTATTTCATTAAGTATATTTCATAAAAGTTAATATGCAAAATTAGTTTCTTCCTAGTTAATTTAGAAGTCGGGGCTCTTCACTGAATAGCAAAGAAATGCCAATGCAAACTGGTACTGAGACTCCATCTCACCCAAGCCAGATTGGTCTTTAGGAAGACAACAAATGTTAGTGAGGACACACAGTTGATGGGAGTGAGAACTAGTCCATCACTGTGGGAGCCATTGTGGGGATTCCAAGCCAGGAGAAACTAGATCCGTCAGATGGCCTGGGTTCAGGAGCTCAGGAAGGTCCTGGAGGAGCCCAGTCAGCAATCCCAGAGACCCAGACTCACCAGTGTTTACAGAAGCACACCACTTACCTAGCTAAGTAACAGAGCTACCCTGCTGTCCAACAACAGAAGAGTGGGCATAAAACACATGGAAAATGCGCAGGATGACTTTTCCCCAGCAATAATGAAAAACTAAGTTGCTTGCAGGAAAAAGGATCTAACTGGAGATAATCATAGTAAGCAAATTAATCCAATCTTAAATAAAAACAAATATGTTTTTCTCACTGGGGTTGGTATAAATTATATAGATATGTAAAACTGTGCATATATGATGAGAAAATTCCAGAAGAAAGTCGATCAAAGGGAGGAGGATATGGGTGGGAAGAGGGGGTGAGGGAGATGAGCGGGACATGTTCAGTGTATGACGTGTGCCCTATGAAAATGTCCTCATGTAACACAGTACTGTGTGCACTGAACACACACAATCAAATTAATTTAAGTAATTATAAAAAGTGTAAGAATGGAAATAAAATACAAACATTTTTCTTATAACATTTTGGTCTTATTAATAGATACTAAATAACTTATATTAACTGAGTAAAACGAAATCCACTACACATTAAGCGAGAAGCTCCAGTTCACAACAAGTAATTCTACTAGGTCAAGATCTTTGCCACAGCCATTACAACCTCTGCTTCCACAGGAAGTGGGCAGCTACTATAAAACTCCTTGGAGATTAAGCCAAAGCCAGATTTTCTACTCAGAAGAGGCAGATCGGTGCCAGTTTTAGAACTCAGGGACACAGAAAGAAAGAGGCCCTTTCACAAGAGCAGCAGCAATGAAAGGAAATTGTGTTCACATGCGCTCTGGTTGTCAAGTGCTGAGCAGAGGGACGCAGACTGCTTCTCAGGGACAAGCGCTTCTCAGGGACAAGTGCTATCCCTTTGAATGTGAAACAAAGCAAGGCTTCTAATGATTTCATGGGAAAATGTGGGTCAGATTTTAGTCCTCATTTTCTAAGCAAAGGTCATATCCGTATGATTTCTAGGCAGAGCTATATATTATAAAGATATCCACAGCATTCCAATATATTTTTTAAAAATTCAAAGAGATGTCTTTTTAAGCTGCTACCTCTGACAAGAGAACCCGAGAGCCATGTGGCTGGTCTACCTTGTATTAACTCAGGCTGTGAAATCAATTCCTAAAGGACTGCTGGGGAACAGGCTCTAGCCCTGCTGAATGAAACCCTTGGGACACATTCTTCTGTTTGGCAGGGTATCATCACTAAAGTGACAGCTGGCCCTTACTGCAGTCTTTCCTAGAAGGTGAAGGAATATTACACCTCTCCCTTAGCTTTTCCACAGACACAGAGTCAAGTGTGCATCACTAGTGGTCACTGCCAAAAGGCGGAAGGAAGCTTGGCTGTGGGCACAGAGACCGGGAAGTCCATTCCCCTTGGCTTCTGTGACAGGGTACTCAGGCTAACTCTAGGTACTCAGCGTCATAAGGGTGCTAACAGTTCGTGTTTCATTTGTTCGTGACTAAGGGGTCATAAGGCAGTGTGGACAATAGATGTGACCTCTGTGGGTGAGAAGGTGGTGTCAAGTGTCTGTCTATAGACGATGGGAACAGAAGACAGAGCTATCATGAGCTACACACACATGACAAAGCCAAAGTGCCAAAATACTGTCAGACTAATATAAACGCAAGACTTTGATGCCCATGTTCAGAAATCAGCAACATCAGAAGTCCTGTCTTAGGTTTTCTCTTGGTTACTGTTCTGATGCCTTCTAAATAAGAGTGCTAATGAACTCTGACTCCCCTTTCTTACCATAAATATTTCTATTCATTAGGCAGTACAAAGAGCTGGGTAGTACAAAATGATCCTAATTAAACATGATCATTTTATGCCTCTTGTTTGGCCTCTGGAGGCTACTTTTTAAAATTACTGTACAAAAGTTATTCAGTGTTATGAGTTATGTGATCTCCGAGGCCATCTATGGCTCACAGTTTTAAAGAGACAAGCTAACGAATATTCGTTCTCCCATCCTCTTGTTCTTTCTTCTCTGCCAATCTCAAAGCTGGTAGGAAGAGTGCCAGGTTCATACAAGAAGAACTGACCCTGAGATATTGCTGACCAAGTAGCAGCAAGCGCAAAATTATCACAGATTTTGAAACAAACACACACAACTCACAAAAGGAACCTTGAGCTAATTAATAGGCTATGTGAAGAGAGGTCTGTTAACACGAAATGCCTGATAAGTTTGTTCCCAAATCCCACAGGCAAATGTTTCAATTTCTCACCTAGATATTCCAGAGAAATCAATAGACAGTCCTCTGTATCTGCTCTCTGTGTCTTAGAAAATTCAGAGAGAAAAAAATAAAAAAAGTAAAAAGAAAAAAAGAAAAAGAAAAAAAAGAAAAAAGAAAATTCAGAGAGAAGAGAGGGCCCTTCGACCTCGGAAAGAGAATGCTTCTGCGCCCTTATTAGCAGTGGTGTGTGCCACTGTGGTAACATGAATGGCCTTGCAGGGGCTTCAGTGGCCTGCATGGATCCCACCGCACTCCTCCCACACTGGTCAGAAGGGAAAGTTTGGATGTTCTAATAATTTTCTTTAATGTGCTAAGTAAAAACAGCTTCAAGCCCACCCCACCCTATCTCAAAGTTATAAATGCAACATAAAAATTAAAAAAGGAAAAGTCCAGCTGTTCAAAGCCACATGTATAGGAGAGTATAACCAATCCCCTTTGTAAAGCATGTGCCTCAATCTGTTCCCTAGAAGAACCACTGGAAGCTACCTGATTGCTCAAAATAAACATACAATTTGGTATGTCATGATTTTGTGGAATAAAGAGACTGTCTACACAGAATCTTTATCTCATTTTTCAACTCTCAAACTTACTTTTCTTTTCTAAGAACCATACCATTTAGAGCATGTCACTACTGTGGTTAATGCAGGTCTGAAACCTTTGTAGTGTTTTTTCTTCCACCCTGGAAAAGAGAAGACATAAATCCAGTAACATCAACAGGTGGTGGTGACAGACATGAGAGGGAGGAGGGAGAGCCCTGCCTGGCTCCCCCTTCAGCAGAAACGGTTCCAGGACAGGGGGCTTTGTTGGTGCTATCTCTGCCTGACCAGTGTTCTAGCTGTTTCTCCAATAGGAGCCAAAATTAGTCTCTGGAGAAGCAGGGGCTTGAAGTTTCTATCTGATTGGGTAAAGAAAATGTGTGCTGGGTTTAGGTATACTAGAAAAGCCAAAGAAAAAGATGCTAGACAATATTTTCTCAAACTATTGCTGGTGTGGAAAGAGAGAGGCAAACTCATAAGCAGAGCTTTAATAAAACAGCCCAAGGGTCAAAGTGGAGCTGGCCGTGGCAGCCAGCAGCAAGCCTGGCAGGAAGGTCAGGCTGGGCAGATGAGCTGCCAGGGCAGGTGCCCTCTGGGACTCACAGGAAGTTCAGGGGCAATCCCACTTACAGCTGAAGCTTGGCCAGGGCTGCATGCTCCACCACGCATATCTGAAACTGATTTTAAGTGGAGTCTCCTCTGCTGCTCCTGACAAGCAGGCAGTGTGGGAGGATTCAGCTGGCTACTGCGCTGTCCCCATGCCCAGTCTCACTGGTACAGGGCCTCTGTCTATAAAAGAATTAGGGAGAAGAGAGGGCCTTGCGGTGCTTACCACACAGTTGCTTCTCACCAAATTGTTCATCTTAGTCTGTTCTTCCCCAGCCTTTAGACTCCTCTAATGGAGGGCTCATTCAATGTCAAAGACAGCCACTTGACCACGCCAATGGTGCTTACTCCTACCTAGGAAACATCCTTAGAGTGAAGGCTATTTCTGTTAAGCCCTGTAAGTCTCTCAGCTTACATACATTTAACGGGAAGTTAGGATACAGAGGGGTACAATCTCTCATATAACAAATAAAATTCTGCATAGTCACACAGCTTCTCCTAATTCCACCGGAGCCTTGAAGAGGAGCGCTTCACTGTGACACTGTGACAAGGCAGAAGCGCCAGTATAGGAATCAACAGATCCAGGGTCCCCTCTGGACTCCGGGTGGGAGCTGTGTGGCCTTGGACTTCAGTTATCTTTTCTATAGAAGTGGAAGCAGCTGCTGCTAAAACATTTCTCACCAGGAACAGGGATCTTTTCTTTTTTTTAATTAAGAGTTCATGGAACTCCAATGTGCATCACGACATCCAGCTCTACCTCAGAGTCACTAAGAAAGTACCCTTCTGTGTCATCTTCACACGCACTTCTAACACGGCCGCTGACTCGGATATGACCTCTGCTTTTACCAGTGCCAGCAATGGAAACCAGAGGACATGATTATCACCAGTCTGCAGACAGTAGTCCAATTACATGTGGACTTTACATACAGTATTATTACCAGCATAGCTAAAGATTAAGCCATCCTTACATTCAGATTTATATTTTGGATTTATAATTCTACTTGTCAACAACATAAGCAAACACTTTGAGAGAGGGGTAGAACTCTCTTGTTCTAAGTACCACATTTCTATGGATAGAACCAATTCCTTTGCCTAAACCTAAAACTCACTCCCTAACATTCTTCCTTCAAATGGACCTAAGTAGGACTGGATGTAGGGTGGGGCTATAGACAGATTTTGCTCACATCCACCAAGCCAATTTTGACTGCAGAGCTCCTCAGTAACTGCTGTTTCTCTCAGAGGATGTTTCTTCCTGGGGATTTGGCTCCTAGCTTTTTAACTGTATGCAGCATGTCAACTCTACAGTAGATGCTACCCTAGAAAAACACATACATGTCAACTCTACAGTAGATGCTACCCTAGAAAAACACACACATGTCAACTCTACAGTAGATGCTACCCTACCTACCCACATCTGCTATGACTCCTTTCTCTGCTCCTTCTGCTTCCCAAGGAGGTATTACCGTTGGCTGGAAGCAGGCGTGGGTCCATGACTGAATGTCTCCAGCCACAGCCACCATCTCCATCGGACGGGTCAGGTGTCCCTGCCATGCACTAGTGGCTGTAGGATTTGCTTTCCTTACCTTTCACATTTTCACTGGTGAATAAAGAGCTGTTAATTCTCCCGTATTAGCTCCTTACAGCCATCAAGAGCCCACTTCCTCTACTTGGTTCATTCTAAGGTGAGGTTTCAGAGTTCTAGGGCGCACATATGACTGACAACACTAGCTCAAAGTGTCCGCGGTGTATTCAAATGAGGCACTGACTATAGCACAGACCACACTGTATTCAGTCGCTCTCCGTCAGACAGGCATCACTGTCCCTCCTTGACAAGTGAGAAGCAAGGCTTAAGCAAGGAAACTCCCCTGCTCCCTTCACAGCCACGAGCAGCTGCTGTCTGCGGGAATGCCGCTTCTGCTCGCCACCCACCCACAAAGAACCTCGAACCCGTGCTCTACCATGAAGAGTACACTCGGGGGGCGGGGGGAAACATTCTGAGTGGTCCCCTTATTCTCTCTGAGATAAAAGTCACCACCACACAACAGCATGACTGGGAGACTAAATAATTTGCATTTTTGTAAAACCACCTAAAACTGCTCAAGACACCAAGTTGGCATGGAGGAGACAGGC
Source organism: Apodemus sylvaticus (assembly GCF_947179515.1). Taxonomy (NCBI): domain Eukaryota; kingdom Metazoa; phylum Chordata; class Mammalia; order Rodentia; family Muridae; genus Apodemus; species Apodemus sylvaticus. The sequence continues at coordinate 25,919,009 of NC_067485.1, read as the reverse complement.
ATTTAAGTGTTCTACATTTTCAACTCTCAACGAGGGGCACACTGTCTCTGCCTTATAGCTCTACCACCATGCGAATTAGATACAAAAAGGAATGTTATTGTAGAAGAGGATTAGCCTTTAATAGCAGCTCATCTCAAAAGTGATGATCTTAAGTCATTTTAATGAATAACTTAATAAGTTACTACTACTACTATTACTACTACTACTACTATTATTATTATTATTGTCACTATTGTGGAGGCATGAGTGTGTTGGGGCATATGCAGAAGTCAGAGGATAACTTTATAGTCCTCCTTCCACCTTTCCATGGGCTCTGGGATTGGAATTGGGTCATGAGGCTTGTGTAGAAAATGCTTTTACATGCTGAACTAATGTCTAGCCCTCAACAGTGATGTCCTTAAACAAATCGAGAGAGAAACTGCAGTGGTGTAACAAGGAGAGGCAGACATTCCAGGTGAAGTATCGTGCTGCTTTGGTTTTTGGTTGCTGGCCTCACTCCAGGGCCCTGTGCCTGCTAGTTAAGTGTTCTAACCCCAGGACACATTCTCAGCTCTCCAGTTTAACTGGGGAAGGCAGCCATTACTGTTCTCAAAACCAACACAGTGGAAAAATTGTGGAGGAGAACAGAGAGAAGACATGGCTTCCTCTCTCCTTGTTCTATGACACCCTTTCTACAGCTTACCTCAGTTTCTCTGTCAATAATTAACTCCCAGAATGCTGTGGGAGTGATAAGTATGGTTCTCATCGCTAAGATGAGATTAGTTACTTGTCTTTCTGGTCACTTTCTTTCTATATAGGGGACAGTTAGCATGTCAACCATGTCCAGTTTTCTATAATTTCCCTTTAGACACTGATCCAGCCAAGAGGCCAGGCTAGAGTCCACAGGCAAAAGGCAGCCTCCTGGCCCTGGCCATCCTTCTCAGATGTGCTTTAGTCAGGGCAGACCTTGGACCTCAGGCATAACATGGATCCTAAACTTAATCTGCCAAGTTTAACCTTGGCAGAAAGATGCACCTGTGTAAATGTAGAGGATGAACGACGTCAGGGTTGGGGGGCTAGTTCAGACACTAAAGTGACCAGCTGCAGCAGTCCCTGAAATGCCAGCCCCGGGGAGGTGGGCCGGCCAGATCCCTGGAATTTTCTGGCCAGCCAGGCTAACCTACTTGGCGTGTTCCAGGCCAGTTAGAGTCTTGTCTCGGAGATGGAGATAGACAGCTCCTGAGGAACAGCTTGAGGTTGTCCCCTGGCCTCCACATGTGCATGCATACATTCACACACATACATGCACAAAATATATCTCATGCATGTGCTTATATTCTGTCACAATTACTTCAAACCTTTTAAAATTAATTCGGCAAACATTTGCCTCTCTGATCAGTTAAGGGTGAATGGCACAAGAGACGAAGCTGCTGTTTGTCCCTTTGCTCAGCTCTCCAGCCTGTGACAGACGACATGACGGTCAAAACGAGCAGCTGTGTGGAGGCTCCACACACTGTCACAGCTCAGCAAAATACGTGTCTCCACAGTGTGTTCTGTCACTCAGTATCTGATGGGATCTGCTCATGGCGAAACCTGCAATTCAGTCCATTCATCCTTGGGCTGTATTTTACCACAGGAATCAAATACATATTTCCTGATGGAAGGTTGTTTCCAACTCTCTGTTATTACCAAAAATGCTGCTTTATATAAAATCTTCACTACTCCTAGGTAAAGGTTTCCCTGGGGAAAATCTAGATGTGCAATTGCTATGCTGTTTAGGAAATGCATTTAACTTTTTTCTGTGGAAGTGACCATATTGCTCTAAAATATTTATGAAATTTGCTAGTGTCAATGTTTAATCTTGCCAGTTTCATGGGTGTGACGTGTGTGAGTTTGCATTTCCATATCATTGCAGCACTTGTGCATGTCCTTCCAGAGTTATTAGCATGCTACCAAAGCTGCTTCTGCAGTGAGCTGTCATTTCCATGACTGTCTTCCATGCGTCTCACCGGCTGCTGGTCCTCCTGATTTAAATTCCTCATGTATCCTGCTTGCTACCTCTTTGGTACAGTCACTAAAATTCCTTCCCATCATCCTCATCATAAAAGCTTGGCCTGTGGCATCTTCTCACCCACACTAGGCACACTCCCACTGAGCAGCAGTCCCAGCTTAAATATCATGTTTGTGTCAAGAAATTACCCATCCCACAGCCTCTCTTTCTAACAGTTTTAAATTATCATTTTCCTTTAGCCTTTTTAATGAGCTAGAATTTACATACTGTCAGGTGGAGAGCTGATTGCCCTGCCCCCCTGATTCCATGTTCCTCTGTGACACCACACTTCTCTCCTTGGCATCAATACCTGGCCACCCTTTCCCCTCTGCCAGCCTCATCTGGTTGTCTACTGAGACCTTTCCATGCTGTTAGAGCAAAACCAAGAATGTTCCTTCCTGTGAAAATCATGACCAGAAGAAGTCAGGTCCGAGTTGTCAATGTGCTAGACATGCCCTTGTGCTTTAGCTCACCCATAGGCACAGATGTATACGTTCATCCACTTGTTCCTTAGAAGAGGTCTCGGCCATGAAGGCACTTGAAGGTCCAAAGAAAGTTTCCCACCAATCCTAAGTCACAGAACTCTGTCTCCCAAATGACTATCCAAACTGATTTTCACATCTACACAATCTGGATAAAAGTTGTCCCTAAAATATTGAAAAGTGAAGAGACTGAATTGGACTATACAGTAGCACAAAAAACAAACAAACAAACAAACAAACAAACAAAAAACCAGTGCTAACTTGTTTTTTCCCCAACGATGTATATCAAGTCTCAGGAATTTCAAATACAGTATACTTTCACAATACATAAACATCCTACACGTGATTACAGAGTATATAGTTTTCAAGATACCCGTGCTGCTAGCAAGCTGGCCTAGGTTAGCACATTGTTTAGGAAAGGCGTTTTCCAGCATGCAGGTACAGTACTCAGATTTACTTCTGGAAGGAAGAAAAAGTACAAATAAAATTCCTCTATGAAAAATTTTTTCATTTTTCTTTCTGCATGCATGTCCATTAGAATATTGGACATATAAGCAGTAATGTGTTATTCTGGAGGGCAGTATGGACTTTGTCCAGAGACCCAGAGTCCATGCTGCATGGCTCAAAGCCCTCCCAATCCTTGTCTTCCCCCAGTTCTTATACAAAAACTTCACTCTAGCAGGCTGCTCTGCCCTGTTCTGGCTTCCAGAACACATTTCCAACAATCCTCCAAGATAAAAGCCTCTTGCCCTCCACTTCTTTCGTTCCCTCACATCTTAAATGTCTCCCCAATGGTCATCACCTCTACCCCGACAAGACGAGAGAAGCAACGCGCACTCTCTCCATAACACACAAATCCAATTATCTGCTATGCTTAGATTTAGTAACTGAAAGAGCGAGAGTCTGGTGGGAAAGGCGGAGAATGGAAGAACTGTTCTCTAGAAGCCTGTTTTTAGGGGTTAAGGCCTCAGGCTAAGCACCATTAAGAAGCTCAAGTCAGGCAATGTGATGTGGTGGTTGAGTAAAGAGCTGTGGCTTAGTCTGATTACCAGAGGCTTCTCCGATGCCTAAAGCTGTTATTCAAATCCATGGTAGTTTTCAAAAAAGCAGACACTTGGCTAAGGCATGAGTGCCTCTCTGGGAGAACCACTCAGTACGAAGAAGGTTTTGAAGAAGCACATGTGAGTGAGCTGTGGTCCCGGTTTTCCTTTTCCACCAGTCACTTTAAAATAATTTTTGAAGCCTTGGGAATCTGAAGAGGAGACAATGAAACCTTCTGACAGTTTTCATTCTTGGGGTGGGTGGGGTGGGGGCTCCTGAGTGTTAAATTTAATATCACCTACATAGGGATATAACATTTTGAAAATGTAAATGTATTTAGATAATCAAGAAAGGTAAAAACCTCTCTAGTTCCTGCATACATGAGGTCACAGCAGTAAAGAAGGATCTGCCTTTGCCGCAGTGAGCAATAGCCCACTCCTATCCGGAAGGGCTTTACCCGCCGCCGTCTTATCTGATTGACTCTTCACTCTGTAGGACATTCTAGAAAGGAGACTGCTGAGCTTCAATGGCTAAACAACTTGGGAGACCTGGAGATCAAGGAACTAAACCCAAGAGTGTGCAACTGAAGAAAGAATGAAAAAAAAAAAACTGAATCATGAAAAAAAAAGTAAAAAGAATCAACATATTAGCTCAGCCTCTATATAACCCCATCCTGATGTTCACAGTATGATGACTAGATCGACTTCCCTAAACAACCGCCTCAGTACACAACCATTCTCTACCTCCTCTGATGTCATACAACACCTTACACTTCAGCTTATCACTTGTGTCAGTCTGGCCTGATTCATCTCTCCCTGTCATGAGGCCCACAATGTCTACATTAAAGACCTTACCAAACTAGCACAAGCTAGGCTTTGTGTAGACACAAAGTGCTCCCAGGATAATGTCTCTCAAATCCTCTTGGGTCATTACCTTCTAGGCCTTAGCGGGTTGTTTCTTCTACCTGTGATGTTCCTGTCACATCTACATTAATGTCTTTTCCCACACATCGGAATCAACCCAGCCACGATCCAGGATGGATGCCGACTCCTTGACATACACACTGAACACTTTGACAACCAGTGCCTCTTATCGTTTGAGCTCTAGAGCACCAGATTTTAAATTTATCTGCACCTGGGTACTGGCCTGCAGAGCCCAGGCTCTTCATGCTTGTATGTTTCTCTGAAAGCGGTTTTAAAAAATAAGTTACTCGGTTACAGAGAGTGTGCTTCACTCCATCCAAGGAAAAAAAGCAACCTATTCACTCCAAAGTCTGCACTGAGGACTGGGGACCATTACAAACGCTGGTTCAGCCTGAAGGAGGCAAGTGCTGAAAAGATTAGAGTTCTCTGCAGAAAGTCCTGACAGAAGGATGTTTCCACTGTTTCAGTTGTAAGAGGAAAGACAGGAGCTAGCTGACAGTGTCTAGCAGCAGGGGTAGGACTTTCCCCGCTGCTGCTGCTGCTGCTGCTGCTGCATTTGAAACCGACTTCATGTTGTGAATCGCAAAATGACTTGTGATGAATGTCATTTCCTTTTAGTAGTCAGAACCCAATAAAGGCCAGACAGGAACCTGAGAGTCCTGCCAAGAAAAGGAATGACAGCTGTTCAGCCTCCAGAGTAGGGTGGGAAAGGCCCAGGAAGGATTTGGGTGGGCTGCCCTAGAGGGTTTCTCCAGTGCCGAAAGCGCCCTCCCCAGGGCCTCTGACCTACCAAGGGCTAAGGAGTTAGATCTTCAAACCAGGAAAACCGTGGCTGTGGTGGAGGCTTCCTTTAGACAGTCTAAGAAAGGCCCCAAGAACTGGGGCAGGGGGGGTTCCAGCACAGGCTGCTTCTTTCTCCAGACACAGAGAGGAGAGTCAGCTCAAGAGATCAGGGAAATAGCTCAGCCACCAGCCATGGCGTGTGCACACACGTCATCCCAGCACTGGGGAGGCTGAGGTAGAGACACAAGTTCCAGGCCAGCCAGACTTGTAAACTGAGACCGCCTCAAAACAAAATAGAGCGAAGCCAAACGAACAAGGTTTCTGAACTCCAGACACACTCATATTCTTTAAAGGCATGAGTTCATTTAAGTCTAACACCTTGGTGTGATGGCCAATAGATGTTCTGGTCCTGTCAAGTAAATGAGAGTCTCCAAGTAGCCCAAATGCCTACGGAATTCAAAGATCTCACTAAGTTCTGCTTAATCACATGAAAAAACAAATCAATGTATTTATATCTTTAAAGCACCAGAATTAAGACCAAATGATAAACTCTTAAGACACGAAACATTTGCAAAGCTACCATTGTCCTTTCTGGCAGTCTTAATATTACAGTCACTCCAATCAAACCCATGACTACCTGATTTCATTAGAAAGCTGTTTGTCTACTATATGGCTGCTCCTGTGTGTTACACTTGTGTGTTCCACTTCTGTGTATACGAGCTGAGATTTGAATGCTTACTTATTAATTAAATGTGTATATATATAAGTAATCTATAAATAATAATATATCAATATAAAGATAATAGGGTTGACTATCTAAAACATTTTAAGTGCTAACATAATGCCACAGTAGAATATTCCACACTTGACCCCATGCAATAGTTGAAAGATAAGTATTTGTAAAAAATATGTGTAAAATGACCCTCAGGCTGTGTACAAGGTAGGTTTTAAAAAATAAACAAGTTCTGTTTTTCATCCATGTAACTCACAGGGTGGAAATGACCCAGGAAACTTGCTTGCTTTGCCATAAATGTTGACTTTTTATAAACATGTAGGAAAGCACATTCAAACTAGCTAGTGTATATGGAGTAGGGAGAAAGGTGTGTCGGGACCAGAGAGTTCAGACCTTCACATGCGAGCTTGAACAAAGCATTTCTCTTCTTCCAAACTCAACTTTCTTACCTATGATGTAAGCTTAGTGCTGCAGAATTTAACTTTCTTCAAAAGTTATGTATAGAAATGCAGTGAAAGACATCTGATGTTTTAGCTATATTAAAGCCTAATTATGTTTAAATGAGTCCAAATGTAAAATAATCACTAATATAAATTAGTACTGCCATACTTGCAGAGGGGAACACAGGCTCATATCAGCGGCCTTCCTACATTGTAGCCATCCCTCCCCCCTCCCCCCCCTCCCCCCCCCAACCCCCCCCCCCCCCCCCCCCCCCCCCCCGTGTTTATAGAGTCAGGGTCTCTCACTGAATCTGGCACTTTCCAGTCAGATTGGCTGGCCAACAAGTCCCGGGAATCTCCATTCAGGTCCTCAGGCTTGCACAGAAGCCCTTTACTGACTAGCCATCTCCCTAGCCTACAGTGTATTTAAGTTAATTAGATGATCAACTACCATAAAATAATGTAAAGTGAAAAGCTACTCAGAAAACCCATGGATCATGGCTTTGCCTATATTAAGAAAAATACTCATTTTTAATCTTTGTAACAAAGTAGCACTACAAATTTCACTATATATAAACAAGAGTGTAACCTGGTCTCTTCTGCAAATTATATTATTACAATTGCAGAAATGCATGTTTTGCTTTCAGTCAGCACTTATGATTATAGATTTTGTTGTTTAAAGTAGTAGTATGACCACAAATGTGACATGCAAATGCAGCTTCAGGATGAAATACAGGTTACTTATTAAACATAATTCAGGCATAGGCCTGGCTGCACTGTGCTAAATCAAATGTTTCTGAGGGCTAAGACATGCGGCAAGTGGGCTGGAGGAGGATTCATTCTGTGATTTTGCAAAGCAAGCGGTTATCTCTTGGTACACCCTCACAGATAAGGAGAGGGAGAATCCGTGTGGGAATCAGGAGTTCTGACCTTCAGACTCTCAACATGCAACAATGTTTAGTGCTTGTCATGTGCCAGCCTTATGATCACCCAATATTTGACACATTACTGAGTGACACAGACAAAGTCTATTCTCACCGAGTTTGAATTCAGCAAGAGCCTCAAAGACAAAACAATACCACTAGTAAGCGCAGGATTAGAAGGGGCCAAGAGTGCTGGAGCGGACTGTTGGGTAGTCATGCTGAGGTGTGAGAGGGTCTGGTGTGTGTGGAGAAGGTATGGGTCCCGTTTTCAGTAGCATGGTTACAGGAGGTCCAACCACAGATGCTGTGAGAAGACAGCCCTGCCGGGGGAACCCACAGCTACAGGACAGAGTCCCATTTGATGCTTACAAAATAATCTTATGCAAAAGATTAACCCCACTTAGAAAGTGGGTGAACAGTGGGGTCAGAGTGACCTGACCAGGGAGAGGGAACTTGTGGGTAATCCAGCCGGCACTGAAAGCTGGACTTACTGACTACCTGTTGGAGTATCTTGCTTCTTTGTATCTTTGTTCATGCAGCACAGAGGGGAACACTCTATTTCTCACAAGGTATTAGTGAGAGGTCACCACTGTAGTAATGATTATCATTAGTTGAGGCCACTGATGTCTCTTCAAAGATTAAATAAAACTCACATTCTTTAATGTTTTTAAAGTTCTAAGATCAATTTCATTTTTTTTTCTTTCTGTGTCTCATTTTTTTTTCTTTTCTTGGGTGGATCACCATAATACAAACGTTGTCATTTAAAGTAATGATTAGTCTTTGAATATTCGAAATGAGCTCTAAACGGAAGGAGACAGGGGCCCAGTGATTCCGCATTTCTCAGCAGAGGAAAGACGTCAAAAATCAAAAAAGTAGAGATCTGTAAGGAAAAATATGGAAGAAAAGGAGCTGGAGTAGACTTGAAAAAGGCAAAAAAAGAAAAAAAAAAACATTTTTCAAACAAAACCTGAGAATATTGGACAAAAAAAAAAAATGGACCAAGAATCGGATTTCTGACATAGTAACCTAGACAGCCGGTGGAATTACCAGTAGCCAGGGGTGGAGGCTGAAAGGGGAGAAGCTTCATTTGCCTCGTGCTGGGTCTAAGGTGGCAGCCAGGTTCTCACCAGTGGAAAGGGTCTCAGAGATAAGAGATAAGTTTGGATGTGTGTGTGTGTGTGTGTGTGTGTGTGTGTGCTACTGAGAGCTGTCTGTCCAATCTGGTGACCTCCAAAGCATCTGCCTATGAGCAACCAAAATATAGCCACCCTGACCCAGTATGTGCTATGAGTATAAACACACTAGAATTTTTTTAAAAAAAATGGGAGGGGGTGTTTGTTTTAGATAGGATCCCTCTTTATAGCCTAGGGAAACCTTGAACTCACAATCCCTCAGTCTCCTAAGTGCTGGGATTACAAGCGTCAACCACCATGCCCAGGGCATGATTTGGAAGATTTTGCATGAAAAAAGAATTGTGTAAAATTCCTTAACTTTTTTTGTATTAGTTGCAAGTGGGAGTAACACTTGCCCAAAGAGGGTTAAATGTTAAAATGTATTTTGAGTCTCTACTTTGTCAAATGTACCTACCAGAAGTTGAAAGTTACCTATATGCTTTCTGTTCTATTTCTACTAGATATAATGAACTCATGAAGTAGGTGGTCTTACTTATTCATCCTCCAAACCTTGTAACATTGTATTCTGAGACAGTCACTGCTGCTCTGTCTGGCCTTTAACTCCTATGGATGACCCAGGCTGGTCTCAATCTCTAAACTCTCCTGCATCAGCTTCCCACGTACGAGATTTCCAGGCGCTTCCATGTCCTGCTTTTTATGGAAGAAAATACCGAGGTCTATGGAATCACATAGTTCAATATGGGGCTGAGATTCAAACTCAGGAATGACACTAGATCACATCAACCTAGAAACAAACTGTCCTAAGTTACTAAGAGGTTACAATTTAAATGGTGGAAGTATCAGTCCATTAGAATGGCTCCTTGCCAGAGTTAGTGACAACCTAATATTATTTCTAATTGAAAACCAAAACAGGTAAACATGTTACAGAAACAACAGAAAGGCCCTGATTTCTGATCAAAACTGGATGCATGACACAGGCGCACTTAACACATTTCCAGCAGGCTTTCAGACTACAGCATCTGAACTTCCCCAAGTAAAATGCATTTCCCTCAACCCTTCACTGAAGAATCAAGATGCTGAGCTTGCCCAGCTGGATAATTTAAGAATACACCATGTCTATAATATGGTTCCTCCTGTAAAGCCCAGCACTCGGGATGCAGAGCCAGGAGGGTTGAGAGTTTGAAGCTAGCCTGAACTATGAGGCTGTCTCAATAAATAAATTATAAAACCTTCTTCCTGTTTGCTAGAATCCTAACAGTAAAACCTCCCGCAAATATGAACTGAAATACAAAATTAAGCACCATTAATTTATGTTTAGTTCATCGGTCTTAATTTCAAAAACAAAGCTTTCAATTCTTCTACCTATCTGGACAAGGGTAGCTGAGGACCACCAGGCTGTACAGTCTTAGCTCTATCACCTTCAAAATTCCTCATGTAAATGCCCTTCAGGCAGTGCATCTCCTGTTATAATAAACACACTTCCCTTCACAAACCACCAATACACATTGCCATCGGGCAAGTGGGGGAAAAGGAAAACTCAAATAGTATTTTTTTGCAATAAGACTAGTTAGCAGAGACATCTTGGCATGGGTATAGAAGAGGTATATCACCTGACCCACTTACTTACCAACCCAGCCCCCCCCCCCCACTCACTCTTTCTGCCTCTTTTCCCCATTTCTCAAAAAGTGATACCGCTTGATTTGGACACAGATTTGAAAATGCTTACTGAGCTCCCAATGATAAAGGATAAAGACTGTAAGGCTTGCCCTTGCCCTTGGCTGCTTCAGGTTAATGCCCACTGACTTTCATTGAGTTGAATTATTCTTGGAAGTTTTCCCTCACCAAAATCTCTGTCTACTGTGGAACCAAGATTCAGAACCTAGAGAGAGAGAGAGAGCCAGTTAGCGCTGAAAATGCTCTGTCCACTCAGAAGATGTGAGGAGACTCAAGTGGCTGAGGAAGCAAGAAAGCGGCCGGCCACCAACATTCTGATCAGCGTGCCTCTCCTGTCCAAGAGAAGAACGCGTCTCTCCTCCCACACTGCACTTTAGATTCTGATCGCTCCTATTAAGTAGACAGTTCTTGTAGTGGTTCACTTCCAGGAGACAGCTATCTCCTACTTAGCATAACATAAAGTATTTTACTTTAAAAAAAAAAAATGATGTGAGCCAGGCACTGTTGACAAAGACCATTCACCCAAACTTGCATTTTGGTGAAGGAGACATTCAATACACTAAAAAACCAGATTATAGCATGCTTACATAGAGAAAACGAGACGGAGGAGGGGCGTAGAATAAGAAAGGTGTGGGCTGGAATTTTAGTGCTAAGACGATATCCAACCAAGAAGAGACAGTGAGCTGAAAACTGTGTGGGAAGAGGGGGACAATCTAGGGCTGACTGGTGCCAGGTGGGACAAGGAAAGGGCCATGCCCTTCACTTAATAGCAAGCCCTGAAGTGGAGGCGAAAAGACAAAGACCAATGAAGACAAATGCGGATCTGAAGACAAACGCAGGATTTGCGGCTTTCTTTAACGCGGAGGTGGGTTTTTTGTTTTTTTTTTTTTTTGAGACAGGGTGTCTCACCGTGGCCCAGGCTGGCCTCGAACTCTCGGCAATCCTCCTGCCTCAGCTCCTTCAGGGCTGGGATCACTGCCCGCCCAGGACCGGCGGGCTCCCTGCGAGTTCAGCAGCACACAAGTCTCCGCCTTTGTGCCCAGGCGCCGGGTTTCGCGGGGTCCCTCGGCGAGCGGCTCACGGGGTGGGGGAGAGCGTTGGGCCCCGGCTGCAGCGCCGACACGCCCCCGCGCCCGGTTTACCCGCCGGTGCCCCGGCCCTGCGCCCGCACACCCCGGCCCCAACGTCCGCCGCCCTCCGGGACGAGGCGCGCGGCCCCACTCACTCACCATGGCCGCGCGGCCGCGATGCGCTGTCCAGGGTAGTCGCCTTGCTTCTGCGCCGCGCCACGCGCCTCCCGCGCTAGTCACTCGCCCCCGCCCCCGCCCCCGCCCCGCGCGCCGCCCGCCTCCCCGCCCCCTCGGGCGCGCGCCGCGCCCTGCCCGCTCCGGGCCGTTTCCTCCGCCCCGCGCCGCTGGCCCTCGGGGAAGAAGACCACGGAGGGGGAGGAGCCCCGGAGCCGGCCGGCCGCGAGACCCGGGCCCCAGAGGCCTGCGCGCCTCCGCTCCGCGCGCGCCCCCCGCCGGCGCCGGCGCGGCGCCCCCTACCGGCCGGGCTGGGATTTGCGTACGCCAATCCCAACACCAGACTCCTAGAGAAGCCACCTGCAGCTCCTCCGCTAGTCCTGGGGAGTGGCTGGGCGAGCGCTAGATGATTTAAATTGGGCACACTGGTTTGCCGGTTTGCCGGGATGGCCAAGGGCTGGGCTGGGCTTAGGGGTGGTGCACACTTGTATAATCCCAGCACTTGGGGAGCAGAGCCCGGAGGAATCCGAAAAGAGTTCAAGGTCAGCTTTGGCTTCTTAGGGAATTCAGCGCCAACCCGAGTTTCGTGAGACCCTACTTCAAATAAGTAAACAAATAAGCAAACGATAACTATTCATTCTGGGTACCGCCGCCGGGAGCAGATGAGCACCAATACTCAGTCTAAACTGACTTTTACAGAGCTTACTACCAGAGAGGGTCAGGGGCTCGGATGGGGTATTCAATGCTTTGATTACAGTGTACAGAACTAGAGTCAAATGACTGCTTTCCATATTGCCTTCAGAATGAGCACGAATTTTTCTTAGACAGCAGATGTGGTAAACTTGGAACGCACACACAGATGTTAGTAGGTACTTCTATGGACAAAGAGAAAAAAATGATCCTTAAAAAAAAAACCTTGGAAATACAGACCTTCTCTCGTTTTTTGCAAACGTATATTTCACACCGGACAGTCTATCTGATAGAACTTAGGACTGAGAGCCAGTAGGAGACAGTGCTAAACCACAAACCCCTGCAATCCAGAACTAGAATCCACTTTATCTCCATGGCTACCCGTAACCACCATCATCAAAATGGGGAAGTAAAGGCACTAGCTGATGTCTTTTTTTTTTCACAGTTTTCATCGGAAGCATCTCTTCCTTTGATACCTTCTGTGATAGTTTGTCTTTCCTGCCGATTTACCACGTCTTAGAATCACCTAGGAGACCCACCCCTAGACATGTCTGTGATGATATTTCCAGAGAGTTTTAGACCATATGGAAAAACAAACTCTAAATGTCTATAGATACATCTTAACCATGGACACAGTGAGATCAACTGTCTCACAATCTTGCTACCATGGTTTTCCACTATGCTGGACTATCCCTTGGAAACATGAGCCAAAATAAACTTTGGTTCTTGTCTTAATTAGGATTTCTATTGCTTCCATAAAAATGCCATGAGCATTATCAACTTGGGGAGGAAAGGGTTAATTCCCCTTATACTTTCATGTCAAAGTCCATCTTGCCCCTTTCAGGCTACCTTAGCTCTGTAGCTCCGTAGAGCACTCAGGACCACCAGCCCAGGGATCTACCCAAAATGAGCTGGGTGTTCTCACAACAATCATCAATCAAGAAAATGCCCTACAGGCTAGCCCTTAGTATAATCTGGTGGAGATATTTTCTCCATTGAGGGGTTTTATTCCCAAAGGACTCTAAGTGAAGTTGATATAAAACTAGCCAGCATAGAGGTAAACATGATTCATCTTAGTATGTTATTAACATTTTTATTGTCCAATGAATTAATGAATGTAGAGATGAAAAACCTAATGTCATTCAATGATTTGAAGAGCCTTGCTGGCTGCCTACCAGAACCCCATGGTTGAAGATATCACAAGCTTGGGTTGCAGGACACAAAGAAATCAAGTGGAACTGATCTGGAAGCCTCCTCCCTGGTAGCTAGCTTTCTTAAGGCCGGAATGTGCTGCCCACGCTACTGGGGAAGAACATTCCTTTATGATCTTACCCAGAAGTGGATCTGGGTACCACAATACTGAATTTCGGGGCAAAACGTGACCACTATTACAATAGTAGTGTCCCCATAAACTCACGTGTTTGAATGCTTGGCCCATAGGGAGTGGCATTCTTAGGAGGTGTGGTCTTGATGGAGAAAGTGTGTCACTGTGGAGGAGGGCTTTGGGGTCTCGGATGCTCGAGTTAGGCCTAGTATGGCAGCCTCCTGCTACCTGAAGTTCAAGATGTAGGACTCTCGGCTCCTCCAACACCATGTCTGCCTGCACACTGACATGTCTCCCGCCATGATGATAATGGACTAAACCTCTGAAACTGTAAGCCAGCCCCAATTAAATGTTTTCTTGTATAAGAGTTGCTATGGTCATGGTATCTCTTCACTGCAATAGAAACTAAACTAAGACAAGTGGCCACGACTGTCCTGGGTATAACTAATGACTTTATGATTTAAGACCCATTGTACAGGAACAAATCCATACCATTGTATGAATTCATTGTAAATCTTGTCAAAAGCCAGTATGTTGGGGGATCATAGGCCCTAGGAGAGAATCTGCCGCTATTGTTTTGGTAAATGTACCTGTCTGTTGCCCAGCTGCGTTCCATGTATTTATGTTTATGCCCATATATTAGAGCTACATTCAGCCTTGATCAGGGTTCTAGTTTGCCTTCTGTTTCTGTGATATAATACTCTGACTGAAATCAACTTGGGGAAGAGTTTATTTGGACTACATTTCCAGGCCACAGGCCATCGCTGAGGGAAACCAGACTAGGAATTGAAGTAGAAAATATGGTTGCTGTTGACTGGCTTGCTCTCCAGCTCACTCAGCTGGCTTTCTTACGCATCCCAGACCCACCTGCCCAGGATGGAAGCCACCCAAAGTGAGCTGCTCTCTCTAACATCGATCACCAATCAAAACAACTTTCAGATGTGGCCACAGGCCAATCTAATCGAGGCGATTCTTTCAACCCAGGTTCTGTCTTCCTAAGTGATGTCATAAGAACTAACCGGTGCAGTTGGAGAAACTTCTTTGGGCAGAGGCAATGGTTAATGCAGAGATTCATCACTGCTCAAAATGCTAAGAAAGGTGACTGTTGAATACTCAACCCTAAATGTGACATTGGTGTCACTCCTACCCACAAAGCACCCAAGACCCAGGGAACATCACAGAAGAGGGGTCAGCAAGACAGTTAACACTGGAGGATGGAGAGGAGACCCATGCAATGGTATCTTCTAGACAAACCATGGCTGTTAGACTCACGAACTACAACAGCTACAGTCACTTGCACAAGACCTTTACAAGATCACAATTTTGAGCCCTTCTACACACACAGGAGAGGGCTTCCTGAGGCCCCATCTCCAGCTGAAAAGCTGCTGGGAGGTAAAAGCTGCTGGAGTGATGAGAGACAGCTTTCTCTAAAAAGCACGGTCACAGATAAGATCATTTCAGTAACCTACACTTGTGCTCACTGACTGACTGAACCTTAGCGGGTCACTAAACTAAAGACACGGAAGTAGGAGGGGCCATGTTGGATAACAGTCAAGGAGGGTGATGGAGGTTAGTTGGAAGGGGACTAGAGTCAACGGAGATTGTATGCATATGTGAAATTGTCAAAACATGTTTTGTTTTTTTAAAAAAAAGAAGAGTGTGAAGGGTCTGTTCCTCAGCACATGGTACAACCATACACAGCTACATTGCAACCTGAGACCTCAGAGTCAATGTCTGAGAAATGGGGGACACAGAGATCTAAGTTAACGCAAAGTCATAGCAGAGAGCCCCACCCTCATTTTTCAAGTGAAATGTGGTGTTTTCTGGTAACTGTTGAGTTACCAGAGTGTATCGGTCCAACCACGCTAAGTGACTTACGGCAGTTTAGTAACACTAGCCCCCCACCCCACCTCCCCGCGCTGGCCTGACTGTGTCCACTTCTTCCATTCCGGCTAGCCAGGCCCATTGCTGGACTGGATTGAGGGAAGTTTAGCAACTGGGGGGTGATCTTGTTTCAGTGGTGAGTACGTTGGTTAGGAATACACACCTGGAAACAGCTTTGGAGAGCTGGTTCAGTTTAATGGGGGAGGGGTATTGATGACCCTGCGAAGGTAGTCAGGGTTTCTGGGGTGAGGGTGGTATGGCCGAGACACAGGTGTTGGAAGATGCTTCATCTGCCGGTGGGGAGCCGTATGAGGTCACACATGGAGCGAAGTCTGATGAATGTCAGGGTAATAAATTCTTATTAGGGTTGATGGTGGGGCAGCCAACTTCATGGCGCCAGGTTGGGGTGGGGGACAGAGCCAACTCCTGCCATCCTCATCTGAAATATCCAGGGCTGAATCTTTCTTCAACCCTTCCTCTGTAGTCCTGGACCATTACAATCCCATAGCCCCATTGTACAGTAAAGGAAACTGAGGTTTGGGGAGGCCAAATAAGGTCACACAGGCCGTTGAATATTGGGGAATCCAGGATTCACCCAAAGGCGTGTTGGGTACTTTTGATACCATGCTCTCCTGAGCAAGCTTATCTTTAAGAAAAGGGATTGGGAAGATGGCTCAGTGGTTAGTGTGCCTACTCTCTCCAGGACCCGAGTAAAAGCGGAGTGTAGCCATGTGTTTCTCTAACCCTAGTCCTCGGGGGTGGACCCAGAGATGGGATGATTCTGAGAACTCACTGGTCAGCCAGGGTAGCTGAGAGAGCATGCTCTGGGTTCAGTGAGCAACCTTGTCTTCAGATAAGGTGAAGAAATGATTGTGGAGGCTATGAAACACCCACCACTCTCACACACATGAGCGCGCGCGCGCACGCACACACACACAGAGGGGAAGGCCTTACCAATTTGGCAGATCAAATCATCTTCCAAGATCATTTGTTCATTTACTTCTTGGCAGATGCTTCTGTGATGCTTAGCCCCAGTGACTCTAGGAGAGTCTCACAGCATTGCTTCAAGGGTTGGGTTGGAGTGAAAGGGACAGCTCTACCTACACAGCTTAAAGATGACAGCCGCAGAGCTCCAGATGAGTTCTGTACCCATAGCAAAGTGGAGATTCTACAGGATGGCCGAGGTCCGTAACATAAGCTCCTGTGCTCTTTGATAGCTTGGTCGGCAGAGGGGGACTGCGAACTTCAGCCCATGTCACTGCTGTACTCTGGCTGTGAACACTGCAGGCTAGAAGAACCACGGAAGTGTGTGACTTCGAGTGGTTTCCTTTCCTCTCATTATGGAACTCTTTAAAAGTGGACAGAACACCCGGGCCTGGTGGCACATTCTTGTGATCTCACTCTTGGAGGTGGAGGCAGGAGGCTATTTCCAGGTGAGCCCAAGCTGTACAATGAGGCCCTATCTCAAAACACAACGAAAGCTAGACAAAATCCCAAGATGGGACACTCAGACAGAGTCATAATGAACCCCGGGGCTTTATCTATCACCCATTTTCAAGGACTGGCAAGGTGGGACCAATCTGGTTTCATCTGCATCTGGAGTATCTACTACCATGCTGTGATTTTGAAGCAAACCCCGGATGTAATATCTTACCTGTAAGTATCTTAGTGTGTCCCAGAAGATGAAGTTATTTTATTTACAGAGCCACAGTCATAATACCAGGTGACGTCTTGACAATTGGTCCTAATATCGCACCATCATTAAACACAGACAAGGGATACACAACTTCCCAATTGTGATACATCCCCTTTCTAACACGGTGCTCAGTTCTTACGTCTCCGAGCCTCTCTTAACCTCATTTCTCATCCATCTTTTCATTTTTTTCTAAATGAATAAATTGTTTATTTATTCATATGGACTGGAGCCTCTCCAGCTGTGCCGATTCCACTGCCAGCACCCCACTCAAATGAGCTTCTGCGCTCATTTGTGCACTGCTGTCTCTACCTAGAGTTTGATCAGATTCAAGTTAGAATGTTTTCAACGGGAATACTTAACGAGGCAGTGTTTTTCCCAAAAAATAAGGGGAAAAATAAACAACACAAAACCAACCAAACAAAAAAACTGATTGTCACTCTTCTCATGATGCTAAAGTAACAGCAAATGCTTACACCCAGTGATTCATTAGTGCTACGTCTGAAGTATTCTATAAGCCCTACACTTCTTTTTCATGCTGGAAAAGAATCACCCTCTCATCTACTCTTCAATTACCCGGGGAATACAATGTATGTAGGAAAGCAAGGTAAGATGAAAAGCAGATTCACTAACAGTGCGAACAATGCTTATAGCAAGTCCATAACTGAGTCATGAAGACAGATCAAGGATAAAGGGTATTTCCCCTAGTCTGGGATGGTGACACATGCCTGTTTTCCTACCATTTGAGAGGTGTGAGGCCAGCTGGTGATTGTACAGCAAGACTCTTGTCTCCAAAGGAAAAAGAACTAGAAAGAATAAATAGTATTTGGAAACGCCTGCCCGTGTCAACACTGCCACGTCAGCTGCGCTTGCCCAACATGTTTTTGCTTCTTTTCTGTCCATTCTGAAAACAGAGTGACTCTCTCAAAGAAAGCTTAAGTGGGGGTGGGGGCAGGAAGGACCAGAAGATTCTACTGTGATTGATGCCTTTAAAGGGATCAGCATGCACCGGAGGGGGGGGTGAGTCACGGAGATGGTTTTATTCATTTTAGTTTCTAATAAAATCCTGCTGGGCTGCCTCTCTAACGTGGGCAGATGATAGAATTCCTGGGATGAAATACAGCCTAGTCTCAGCGTAAAACTTGTTCTGCTAAAGGAAAATTTAGTAATGGGTTAGTTTAGTGTTTACCTGAAAATGTAAACTGCCAACTGTCTTAGACATTCAGTTCCTATTGGAGACAGACCGATGGTCATTTTCTGTTTCCTTTTATTCCATGCCACCCAAGGTTCCCGTGGCAGTCTAAAAATTGGGCTCAGAGATCTTTCAAAAGTATACTGATTTTATTTGTTAATAGAACCATAGTTCCAAAATAAATGCTAACTTAATGAAGCAGTTTACACAAGAGATATTAAACAAATGTGGCTATTACTCCTTCAAGGTCTGTACAATGCAGAGCAGACACATTTGCAGGAAGAGAAATGGATGCATGACTCCAGTTATCACAGAGATTGGACAAAAGATATGGGAAAAAAAAACCAGTTAAGTCACACAAAACCAAAACTGCAAAAATAATTGTTCCGGTCATTTAGCACATTTGAAGTTTGTGTTTTCTAGGGTTTAGCACTTTCTCAGATGTAGTACCAGCAGTGAGGAAACCACAGTGCCACCTGGTGCCTACAGGATCTGTCCTTCATTCACTGAGCTGGGGCCCACACATTAGGGTGAGCTGGCAAGGGAGGAGCTAAGTCATGGATTCTGTTTCCTGTCCTTCAGTGGACACACACATCTTAGGGATCTGTCTCAATCATTTTCCCGGATGTAAAACTGGGTGAAACCTGGTGACGTTTCCAGTTCAAATTTGAGCTCAATGGCTTATTTTAGATTGATGCTTGCAGCTTCAAAGGCAGCAGGACATGTAGTCCATTGTACCTAAGGAGCCGAAGTCAGTAAATCTTGACCTTTGATTCACAGAAGTCTTTACCAGCCCAGCGTTTAGAAAGTTGTCTTTTATTATGCAACTTTGAACTCACCCATTTCCCCTGATCCTCCTCCCATCCCCTGTCTCCCTAGCAAACATTGCACAGTTTTGGACTTTGCTAGGTGAACACCTGATGTGGTACACAATTTTATCTCCCGCCTTAAGTGCCAGACACGCCTTCCTACAACATTTCTCACAAGATACAACATAACCGTAAATGCAACTGTCTAGCCATATTCTAGATTCTTTTTTTACAAACAGACACTAATTTACATCCTTCAAGGAACAAGACAACAGCTCTTATTCAAGTAAAAAGCCAAGTTTTTTTTTTAAAGCAAAATACCTATACTTTTGATGTTGTCTTTGTTGTTGTTTTGCTTGTGCTTTGTTTTGAGACAGTCTTGCTATGCAGTGAGAGATGGCCTGGTACTTCGTGTGTGGCCCAGCTTGGCCTCCAACTTGCAGCAATCTTCCTACTTCAGCCTCCCAAATCAGGCTTACGGGTGGGAGTCACTGGTCCAGTGTCCACCTGTATTTTAATGAGAGTCGTTTAAATCTTTATTTTCCCAGAAGGGAAGTTGCAGATTAAAAATTTAAAACATGAAAAAACAGCCAGGTGTGGTGGTGCATGCTAATAATCTCAGCCCGAGAGAGAGAGAGAGAGAGAGAGAGAGAGAGAAGGCAAGACAGGGAATTCAAGGCTAGCCTTGCCTACATAGCAAGTTCAAGATACCCTAGGATATATGTGTATATGTGTATATGTGTATGTGTATATGTGTATTGTGTATATGTGTATTGTGTATATGTGTATATGTGTATTGTGTATATGTGCATTGTGTATATGTGTATATGTGTATATGTGTATTGTGTATATGTGTATTGTGTATATGTGTATTGTGTATATGTGTATTGTGTATATATGTATATATGTATACACGTATACACACACACACACACACATATATATATAATGCCAAGTCTCTAAAGAAGTGGAAGAGAAGGCTGGAGAGATGGCTCAGTGGGTCAATGCTTGCTGTGCAAGCATGGGAATCCAGGTTCGGATGCCAGAACCCATGTAGAGCCAAGACACAGTAGTAAGCAGCTACGATCTAAGCACTCTCGTGGAGGGATGGGCTGAGAAGAGAGGAGAGCCCCCGTAAGCTCCCAGGCCAGTTAGCCTGGAGTATGAATAGAGAAACACAGACCTCATCCAAAACAAGGGAGAAAGCAAGTGCCAACGCCCACGTTTGCTCTCTGACCTCACTCACACCTTGGCAGATTCACACCTTTAAGGTCTCTCATGGTGAGCGATCTCTGTCTATGTAAAATGAACACATATTTTCCCCCATTGAGTTAGGTATTTATTTTATCCACTTTAAGTTAAATCACTTTGCTTACAGTGTTAGGTCTTCTACCTACTCGTAATGCCCTAACCTGATATTAATCACGATCGATCTTCAAATAATATCAAACTACTTCTCAATTAATAAAGAACTCTAAAAGCCAGTTGTGAAGGAGTGGTCCTAATATCCTGGCACTTACTTGGGAGAGTGAGGCAGGACATTTGTGTGAAGGACAGAACAATTTGGACTGAATGGGAAACCATGTTTCCAACAACCAAGCAACTAGCTGGCCATGGTAGCCAGCACTTTGGAGGTGGAAGCCAGAGGGAAATGAGTTCAAAGCCAGCCTGGGTCACACGAGACTGTTTCAAAACAAATCAATCAGCCAATTCAAGAAGCAAACAAAACCCCTTTATAACAGTATACTCTCATTGCTGGGAAGTATACTGTCTTGTTTTCACTTTTATTATTGGTGTGTATTTTACTGTTATATATTCTGCTATCCTATAAGCCATTGACCTTCTTTTTGCCTTAGATAATCAATGAACTTTTGGAACATTTAGACCCACTAAATGAAAGTGTCTCTTTCTCTTTCTTTTTTGTGGTTACAGATTAACTAATTAGCTTTATTTATTTGGGAAGATCCAACTTACCACCTACCCCCATATTTTCCTGTGAGTAAAATTTCCTTGACAATTTCTTTTAGTACAAATTGTCCAGTAGCGAGTTCTCTAACTCAATTGTCCCATATGCGTGCGAGATTTTGAATGTATTACTTGAGACAGATTAGTCTCTAAAGATGCATGGTGCTAATTTCTTCTCATCCCTGAGCACACCAGGAAGTAGAATCTATGTCCCTTCTCCTTAAGTCTGGTCTGACCATGTGGTTAGATGTGACCAATAAACACGGCAGAGATCCCCACACACTCGTCAGTGCTGTGTCTGGGCTTCAGTGTTCCAGCAGCAGCTGCTTTTGCTTGAGGAAGTCAGACACCTTGAGCTCAGGTAAACTTGAATTATGAATCATAGTGTGGGAAGAGAAAAGCCAGTGCAAAGGAAGAAGGGATGGGAGACATTTGAGCAAGACCTTCTTGGACTTTCCATTCCAGCCCATGAACCTACTAAATTTAGTTGTGGCAGTGATCTTAGCTGGTTCCCTGAAGAGCAGAGTATGGTGCAGTGGATCCCTGCCAAAACTCCTGATCTTATCACACTGAAAAAGAAAAATCAGTAAAATGTCTAATGCATTACAAGCTATCTGCCAGACAATTGCCCCTTGGTCTAGAGCGGACAGAGCTGAGTCCCCTACAGTGATATGCCAGTGGGGAAGAGTGTTTGGGGATTAATTTCTATGGTCAGCTTGGCTGGATTTAGGGTCATTTAGGAGACCAGTGGGGCACATCTCCGGTCATTTATAAGATCGTTTCCTAAGAAGGTAACATCCATGGACCAGAGTCCTAGAGAGAAGGTGGGGGGGGGGGGGGAAGGAGTCAATGGCAGAACACAGGAATTCCCACTCTGATTCCTGACCTCCATGGTAACTCTCCAGATAACAGAACTGAACACTCTAAAGCCAAGAGCTAAAATAAAGTTCTTTGGCCAGGCATGTCCATCATAACTATGAAAAAAAGTTGCTAGTACAGAATGAAAAGTTTAAAACTATATGGGATTAGCTTCACTGTTTAATATTAATTCGTGGTTATTCCATATCTAGAAGTCATATGTGTAAACTAACAATAGTAATTTTTCAACGTGCATCTGATTAATAGAATTTCATCAAATATCTTTGCTCTGAATACTCCTAACAAGACTTTAGATATTCAGAATCTACAGGCATTTTTATTGAATTAAAAAAAATACTTTTTCCCCCCATTCAAACATTTTAAGTAATTGTACACTGTGGCAAACGGGAATGAATACTGTCGCCTTGGCTGAAACTGAATCACCACCTTTTGGCTGTAAGCCTTCCTCTGGAGATGCACACAGATGGCTCTGGGCTCCACAAGCCGGGACTTTCTTGTGTGATGGAATGGGCAGACCGCCAGTCAGACACAGGAGGAAGTAACACTGAATGAGACAATGTGTTAATTACTGTGGCTATCGAGGAATCTTCAGTGTTTTTGTTTACTTCCCCTGGCTTCTTCTCAAAGATGGTTTAAAGAGCAAATTAGCCATTAACACGCCTTGCTAATCAGCTTTCTGTTGCTCTGCAAAAAAACAAAACAAAAAACAAAAAAAGCAAAACAAACAAACAAACAAAAACAAAAAGCAAAAACAAAACCAACCAAAACAAAACAAAACCATCCGGGGCTCGGTCCATGATGGGCTGGCTCTGCAGCTTCTGGGTTTGTGGGGAGGGACATCCTGTCAGTGTGAGCATGATGGAGTGAGAAAAAGAGATGAGGGTCTCTTGACCTAAAACCTCCCACTAGGCTCCACCTTTTAAAGGCCCCACCACCTTCCCCAGCGTGCCAGGCTGAAGATAAAGTCCCTAATGCGGGAACCTTTGAGGAACATTCAAGATCCAAATCCCAGCACAACCTAAGGAAGCCCTTGAGCACATCCGCCCTCACTGAGAGCCATTTGTAGAATCTCAGAAAAGCTTTCTTGTAATACCACTAATAACTGGTAGATTGACTAGCAAAGACTTCCTTAAATATGGAAAAAGCTAAGGGTCTGCTGGGGCTGAGGCATCCAGATGAAAAGGATATTCCAGAGCGGGAACAAAATGGCCGGTAAGGCCTCGTGGCTGGGAAGAAGGCCAGGCCAGCATAGCCAGGTTAGAACAGCTCAGAGCCTTCCCTGCTTAGTGCTTGTAGCTTGTTAATAACGGCAGGCTCTCTGTGTCATTTATTTGGGAACAAGGGGATGTGCCTGTGATTCCAGCACTGGAGAGGTGGAGACAGAAGGATCCCCAGAGCTCCCTGTTGAGCTGTGTGAGCCTAATTGGTGAGCACCAGGCAGATGGTGACTTTGTTTATAAGAACAAAGTAGAAGAACAAACAAGAAGAAAGGAAGAGTGGCCCCTGGTTCTGGAAAGACTCAGTGAAGCAGTATTCAGCAAAACCAGAACGGGGAAGTGGGAAGGGGTGGGTGGGAGGACAGGGGGAGAGAAGGGGGCTTACGGGACTTTCGGGGAGTGGGGGGCTAGAAAAGGGGAAATCATTTGAAATGTAAATAAAAAATATATCGAATAAAAAATTTTTAAACAAAAAAAATAAAAAAAGTGTACATATTAAAAAAAAAAAAAAGAAAGAAAGAAAAAAGAAAGCTCCCTTAAGTGCCAAACCCTCAATATGACAAGTAAGCTTTTATTTTGATTACCGTGTTCCTTGATATCATGTCTTTTAGGCATTCTATCTGCTGGTTTCAAATAAAAATATGTGATATCCTAAAAAAAAAAAAAAAAAAGAACAAAGTAGACTGCACTGAAGTTGATATCTACCCTCCATGCTCATATGCACACCGGCACAAACCCATACACGCAAAGAGAGGCAAAGTCCTGCTTCAGCCATCCCTGGTTTCTAGTACTGGACAATATTCAGCACTATCCATCATCACGTTAGGTGCCCATGTCTGTGAGTCTCAGCTTCGGAGCACCAGGTGTGTTTGCCCTGGAGCGCTGCCCCAGCGGAAGCCGAAGCTGGAGCAAAACCTTGGTCTGACCTCACTGTTCCTCAACTGACATTGTCCCCACATGCTCCCAGGAGCAGAGAGTGCCACCCAGCTCCCTTGCCCTAGTTCTAATGGCCCTCCAGGGGCTGGACTGGTTCCATTGTCCAGTCTCTCTCTCTCTCTCTCTCTCTCTCTCTCTCTCTCTCTCTCTCTCTCTCTCTCTCTCTCTCTCTCTCATTCTCTCTCTCTCTCATTCTCTCTCATTCTCTCTCTCTTTCATTCTCTCTCATTCTCTCTCTCATTCTCATTCTCTCTCTCATTCTCTCTTATTCTCTCTCTCATTCTCTCTCTCATTCTCTCTCTTTCTCTCTCTCATTCTCTCTCTCATTCTCTCTCTCTCATTCTCTCTCTCTCATTCTCTTATTCTCTCTCTCATTCTCTCTCTCATTCTCTCTCTCATTCTCTCTCATTCTCTCTCTCTTGCTCTCCGCTCTCCTCTTTCCTCTTCTCTCTCTTCTCTTTTCTTTCTAGCTTCTCTGTCTCAATCTGTCTCCCCCACCCCCACATACACACATATAGAGGGATGGAGGGAGGAAGGAAGGAGGGAGGAGGGAGGAGGGAGGAGGGAGGGAGAGCGGGAGAAAGGAAAAAGCTCCTGCTCCTTACAGCACTTATTTTTCATTTGCTTCCCAAAGGTAACCCACCCACATTAAATAAATCTGACTGGGGGTGTGTCCCTCCTAAGCCCAAGTGTGGATATTAGTCCACAAGGTGATGGGATTAAGTGGGCCCTTTGGGAGCTAAGTGGGTGCTGAGTGGAGCTCTATTAATCCCCACTCTGAGGCGACAGAATGCTCAATGATAGCTTCATGGGGACAGCTGGCTTTATTTTGGCCAACAAGCTGAAGGGCACAGAGGAGGTGTGGTGGGGAGAGAGGCCATAGCTGTGGCAGCAGGAGTGTGTGACAGCTGATCACACTGCGTCTGCTCCAGGAAGCAGGGAGGTGGGTGCTGGCTTCCTCCTTTCCCTCTTTATTCAGACCTGGACCCTAAGCTATGGCATGGGGCCATGTACATTGAGGATGGGTCTTCCCTCTTGGTACATACATGTCCAGAGCGTATCTCCTAAGTGATTCCAAAGCCAACTCAGCTGACGGTGAGGAGAAACCACCACAAGAACTCTGCATCACATTTGAGATTGGGATTTGTATAAAACAGAGCCCAGAGATTGCCCTGATCCTTCTGCCTGAGAAGATTCAGCAAATCAATGTGACCTACTGGGCCAGTGAGGTGATTCCTTAGAGAAAATAGCTTACTGTGCATACGGGACATCCTGAGTCCAACCCCTAGGACCCACGTGGGAAGGAGAGAGCAGACTCCCAAAGAACCTGGGGCCTTCTGGTGCATGGACACACACACACTCTCTCTATATATATATAATTATATATATACATGTGTATATATACATGTATATATACTATTTACACACATACTATTAACACACAACACATACTATACACACACCGCACATCTATATTATATAAATACACAATATTCACAACACACACTCTACATATGCACACTATATACACACATACTACATATATACATACTACATAATACAGTAATAATAAATACAATTTTAAAAGAAAAAAGTAATGTGATCTACGGGTTTGAAAGGGGGTTCCCATGACATACCAATTTACTAGTACTTCAAGTTTAAGACTTCTTAGCATCCAGAATTTAGGCCGATATTTCTGTTGTGCAGAAGCCACTCCTGTCGTGTTTTATTATAGGAGCACAAAGGGACTGAATATCAACTTGATGGCCAGTCTTGAATCACTAAAACACCTCATCACTTGCCCTTCTTCGTCCTATCTTAGCTTAGAGCAAATCCGTTAAAAATTCTAATCTGTGAACATAGCAGCTTGTCTCTCCCCTTGTCCATACTTAATGACTCTTTGAGGAAACACATGGTCGGTGTTCATATAGAATCTGTGTAGTGGGAAGTGCCCTTGCACACGAGCTTGACCAAGTGTGCTCACGACTGTGCACACCTGTGCACGCCTGCTTAAGGGTACATGCGTGCAGGTGCCCATGGTGAACAGAAGAAGGTGTCAAACCCCCTGGAAATGGAGTCACAGCTGTCGTGAGGCGCCCTGTGTTGGTGCTGGGACTGAGCTTTGGTCCTATGCCAGAGCAGCAAGTGCTCTTAGCCGCTGGTCTGTCTCTCTAGCCCCCGGGGTGTTTTTAATTAATCAATTAATCAATCGATTAATTATATAGTGGTGCTAGGGATGGAACCTGGGGTCTTCTGCATCATGGGCAAGTGCTCATCTTCAGCCCTCAAAAACTTCTCTTAAAACACAGTGATCTCTATATGATTCAAACATTGTAAATTGGCCATGATTCCTTATACCATCTGTTGACGCTTAGTTTGAATCAGGATCTAATAAAATCCTGTGCACTGCAATGGACTGGTGTGTCTTTTCATCTTCTTTTGATGTATAGTTTCTGTCCTTTTTTCCCCAATTCGATACAATATGCCTTTCGAAGTTAATTATTATTGTACTTTAGGTCTCAGTCTTATGAATTTCATTATATTCTAATAATGGCTGTTTTGAGGTATTTGGACAAGTCAGGCATTTTTTTTTTTTTGGAAGTACTCTGCATATTTTCTCATCTTGCCTATTTTTTCTTCCAAGCTGAGGATTCGAACCCTTGGCTTCCTGCTTACTAGGCACGCTCCTTACCATTGAGCTCCCTTGCCTTCTCTTGTCTCACTCAGTCCTGAGCACAACCCACTGAGCTGTCAGTCTCATCTTACAGACAGAAAGCCAAGGGTTAAAGAGGGGACGTGGTTTTCCTGGGAACGTTAATAAGAAACCGAGCAGAGATCGGCGCCCACGTCACCTGAGTTCCAAAGTCCATGTCCTTAACCCGCAGCCTCAACACCTGAGTAAGCAGTCTGAAAATGAATACGGTGCTACGTTATTTTCGCTATTTCGTGCGTATTTAAGAAGTATTTTTTTAATGTCAACAAAGGAAACAGGATGCTATCCTAAAACAGCCACCTAGCCAAAGACGAGCCAACAGACATGTATTGATCAACGGGTCAATGGAACTAGGTGGGTGCTGGGGGAAAAGTCCGAGAGTGAGCCAGGTGAGGACCGTCTCCCTCCCACTCACCTCCCAGAGACTGAAGACAGACAGATACCGTTCATTCAGAAAACACTAGGAGCTAGGAGGGCTTGAGGGATTCTATGGAGGAGATCGGAGCTGAGAGAAGGTGTCTCGATGAGGTCACCGGTTACCTCAGAGGTTACCTCAGACAGCAGGCTCTTCCGCTTAGACAAGGTGAGGAGGGGGAGAAGCCACCAAAGCTGAGGTCATGAGGACTACCTGCTGAAGGAGCTCACCCACCGGGCTTCTGGTTCTCTCAGCACTTCTGTGGAAAGGCTCCACACACTCACTGCAACCCAATGAGATGCTGTGTAGGCCCATGGGAGCCAGGTCCTTTCTCTACCCTGGCTGTCTTTCCTGTGAGGACCCCAGCACGTTGCCTATTCATGAAAACTGCCAGTTCTCTTTGGCAATGTTTTTATTAAAACCCCGGAATTTTCTTTGACTTGGTAGTAGCTATGGTCCCTTTGACTCCTGCTGCTGTCTGTGTCCCTAACACACGGACACAACACAGCTTTCAGCTTCCTGCTGGTTAGGCGCTTGCCAGTTCTGTCTTGGCAGGAGAGTCTAGGTTCCCACCATGACCAGTCAGGAGCCTCTCTGATTACAGCGATTACAGTGGGCAGGAAGTGCACAGCAGGAGGCCGTAGCCTGGACTCAGCAACAGACCATGTGAGAGTCCTCTCCTGTCTGCTATGGTAGAGATCATATTCTCTTCCAGACCTGGGAGTAAGCGCTACTTTCACCTCTTTGTCACAGACACTCGCTACTCTGGACACTAAGCAAGAAGTGTCTGCTGAACAGACATTTCCATTCCTTCTTGGCCCCTGACTGCATCAGAAGCTCATCTCCAGGGTTATTGGTCCTTTGCTCTGTGTCCGGTGTCTTTTTTTTCTTTCTCACACTTGAAGGCAGTATATTCAAAGAGCTTTGTGCATGAATTAGAGCAATAATCCCAGACCTTCCCAAGCTGTGTTCCTCCAGTTGTGGTGAATCCCCGTCCCCACCCCCAACCATAAAATCATTCTTGCTGCTACTGTTAGGAATCGTAATGAAAACATTTGCCATGCAGGATACCTGAAATGTGATCCCCGTGGTGAATCGTGAAAGGGCCATTAGACAACCAAGGGGTCGGGACCCACAGGTTGAGAAGCACTGACCTAGAACCCCGCCTAAGCTGGGAAATAATCTAGCGCCTATTCTAGCCCATCAATCATACACAGCAGCAGATTCAAAAGCCCAAACCAAGAGCTACTCACCACCCGTGTCACCAGCGCTCATGGCTGGGCAGCAACGTGGAGTTAGCGAGTGTAGCCCATGGGCGCTCATTTTGAAGATACTAAGATGACCTCCAACCCAGGTTTGCTCTTCTGCCTCTGGTGACACTTTTAAAATTTCAGCAGTTTTTTTTTTTTTTTTTTAAATTGGTTCTTTGTGAATTTCACATCACGCACCCCCAATCCCACTCATCCATCCCCCATCCCTTTATACCCACTAACCGACCTCCACTCTCCCCCAACTGAGAAAAAAAATCCTCATTGTGGAAGCTGTAGTGTGCCACAGTGCCACTACACCCTTTTGTCCACATTTCTTTGCCTGTGAGTGTTCATTTGCAATGACTTGTTGGTCTGGTACGAGGCCTCCGGCATCTGCTACACTATGGATACTGGAACCTCACCGAGACTCCTCCAGCAGTTCACTGATAGTCGTGAGGCGGGCGAACTCAAAGCCCTGCATCTGGGCCTGAGAGGTGTCTGAGATGCTCGCCGACCAGCTCTCCGGTTCCCATGGCCTTTGGATTGGCTCAACAGCAACCCCCTCTACCGGAGGGTGGGGAGCTCTACTGGCTACCTAGGAGAGGTGCAAGGCAACCTTTCCCCTATTGGTGACAGGGGGTGGGGCGGAGGGGGGAGTTCTCCTGCCTGCCCTAGGTGGTGAGGGGCTGGGGGGGGGGGGGGTCATCTTTTCCTTGTGCATATCACCACACAGCAAACAAGTGTCAGGGCCAGTTCTCGCTCTCACCCTCGGGGCCAGCTTGTCCGCTCCTCCCCCCAGGGCCACCAGGCTCAGCTCTGCTGTTTCTGATTAGCGCATTAGTGGTAGTTGTGAGTGTGATCCTCCAGGTGCCTCTGGGTCTCCTCCCAGGAGCACAGTAAGGTTGCAGTTCCGAAGCTCCGAAGTATGGGTAGCTGCGTAATTTCCTTAAGACCCCTGGGAATCGGGTATGGCTCTGTCGGTGGAATGCCTAACTAGCGTATCGGAAGCCCTGGATTTGACCTCCAGTACCACATAACCCAGGCGTGGTGGGACATGCTGTAATCCCAGCACGTGGGAGGTGAATTCAAAGCTCAAGACCATCCTCTGCTACATAGCAAGTTCTGGACTAGCCTTGGGTAAATGAGACCGTGTCTCAAAAAAGAGTATGTGTCAGGGAAGTGGGAGAAGGCTTAGTGGACAAAGTATCTGAGTTGATCCCTAGCACTAATGTAAAAGAGACAGATAAATTAGAAAAATAAAAAAAATAAAAAAACTTTAGTTCAATGACCTCCTATGCCTTATATTTTTCAAGACTGGCTTTAGGAACCTGACAATGCTGAATCTCTAGTATTCCCCCAAAATAGGCGGAACGTCATTGTGCTGAAGTTATGTTTGAGCGCCCTCTGCTGGAAAAACTAGGTATAGCTTAGTTGTTTTTTTTTTTTTTTTTTTTTTGTCTTGTACCTTTTAAATACAAGCTCAGAAGAAAATTTTATCTAGAATCTACGCTCAAAGAAGTCTACCCTTTAAACAAACGCTCTATGACTACCAGCAATGTACCAATGATATTCATCTTTTGCAGATCTGGAAGGAAATGAAATTTAGGTACATACATAGTCACGAACAGATACCTAGTTGACACATTTAAAAACCTAAAACACAGTACAGATGAGAACAGCACTATACTACTCCTTCCTCCCTCACAAACACCTGTGCTACCCACACTCACGGGCAAACAAATATACACCGCTGCCAGGCTGCAATGCCTTCCAATTTATTGGCCAAATCTCACTCAGTCTAGATTCTGCCAGCCCTGTTTATTCTCTCAGAAAGCCAGGCTCCAGACACACTGAGTGATGGAAATCCATTATTGCATCAGCAGGGGATCTTGCCTATCTTCAGGAAGCCCACAGCCTTCCAGGGAAGCTGGGGAGAGATCAAGAAGCCTCTGTGTGACTGTGAGCTGTGTGAGGGAGGCCTCCATGTGAAGATGGGACCTGGTTAGGATGGCTGCCAGGAACAGGACCGGCAAGCCTGGCGGTTTGGACACCGGGACTTGGGGCACTGGGGAAAGAAGACATCAAATGCAGGGTCCTCTTAAAATGTATAGTGAGCTGCCGGGTTACACAAAAACAAGCCGAGAAGCGAAGGGAAGGGAAGTGGAAGAAAGGGAGGGAAAAGAAAGGAAGTGGGAAGAGGAACGGAGACAAGAGAAGTCCCAAACATCCCATAAGCTCTCAGAACAGTGTCACCAGCGGGAACCAAAGTGTTCACACCAGACGAGCCTGTGGAAGGGCTTTGAACCAATTGCCGGCGGGTCTCCAGCGATGATGGAATATTACAACTCACTTTTCAACCGTTTGAAAATTTAGTTATTATTTTATGTTTCAGCGTTTCCTCTGTGATGTGCTCCTGTAACTCCATTTGCAGACAATGTAATACTTTCTCTGTTCCCTCCCCCTCCAGCAACCAGGCACGGACATTCGGACATTCGTGAGAGGCCGTGGCTTCTTTAGGAGGTGGATCCTAAATGGAGAGACTGGGTTGTTGGGACAATAGACGTTGAGGTTTACAGCCCAGTCCCACTGCCTGCACCTCTCTGCCTTCTCTTCTACCAAGATGTGAGCAAGCAGCCTCCTTTCAGCTGCCGCAGCGGCTGCGAGCTAATCCTATGGCCACGCCTTCTCCATGGCCAC
This sequence comes from Apodemus sylvaticus, assembly GCF_947179515.1. Lineage (NCBI taxonomy): Eukaryota > Metazoa > Chordata > Mammalia > Rodentia > Muridae > Apodemus > Apodemus sylvaticus. The sequence goes on along the minus strand of NC_067485.1, from coordinate 25,887,940 downwards.
GCCCTCCCTACCGCCACGCCTCCATACCACGCTTCCCTTACCACCATGCCTCCCCTACCACCACGCCTCCCTACCACAATGGACATAATTTTCATACTGAGAGCCAGAATAAATCCTTCTTCCTCTTTTGGTTGTTGTCAGGCCGTTGGTCCCAACAATGGCAAAGGTTAGTGGGGAAAAAAAAAAAAGAGGTAAAAATCTATTGGAGATGTAGGGCCCGTAATCGGAAAACACAAAATCCCGCTGCTCTGAAATCTAAACCTTTAAGCATCATCCTGACACTACAAATAGGGAGCTCCACATCTGACCACACACGAGAGTCTACTGATGAATACAAACACAAATTTGCTAAAAGGGTGTATAAAATTATCTTCAGGCTGTGCGTATAAGGTAGGTATGAAATGTAAATTGGATTTTGGGTTTCACTTGGCTCCCGTTCACCCCTAACATACTTTCCTGTGTGAGTACAAATTTTCCCAAATCCCGATAACCCTCAGCCACAGTGGTCCTCGGCATTTCAGCTACGGGATACCCAGTCTGTAAGCTGATTAGTTCCATAGAGAAACTGACACAATTAGAGCCTAGTAACGGTAGAGGGAAATATTTAAAAAACGACCACCCACCAACTCTCCTGCCCCACCAGGCCTCAGCACCAAGTCCTGGAGGGGTCCAGTTCAGCGTGGTTCTCTCTGCTGCCTCTGAGCCAGTCTCTCCCAGCTAGTTCCTACAGCACCCCAGCTGTGTTTCCTCTCCATCCTGGAATCTGCAGACCCACATTCCAGTAACCACGGGCCACCAGTTCTCCGCCATGGGTGGACCCACATTATAGTAACCAAGTAAATCAAAACTCTTAATGCTTAGTTAGCCAATTCGATTTATGTATATTATAAACACAATTTCAAGACGTCAATTTACAACGATAAAAATCTTATCCCAGTATTTCTAACCTATGAAGCACACAGAAAAAAAAGTCACAAGTCATTGTTCATCAACTCCTGCCTCGACCTCTCTTTACACACGCCTGCATGCCCTTCCTCTGCAACTCCTAGCTCCGCCCCTTTTCCCTTGTCCCATCACAGGCCTCTCTGCTCTGATGTAATGTTACAAGAAAATTCCTGTGAACAACTAACAACTTGGCCAACACATCTCTAACAACGGGTTAGAACTTTAAACAGGTTTCCATGAGGTCATAATGGAAGGAGCAGGATAGGTTATTTGAAGTCATAGTCTGTGTCTAATTAAGGTCTGTGTTAGCCTTCCATCACCGTGACAAAATACAAAAGATAAAGGGGCTTATTTTGGCTCATAGTTTCATAGGACGATATATATATAGATAGGATCTCTACGTTAATATTTGCAATGGTTGCTGTCTATTGCTCTGGGTAGGAGAAGGTAGCAGCTGGCACCAGTGGTGTAGTGAAGAGAGAATCAAGTTTCCTTCCCCAGCTCAAACAGATGCAAGGGAACACAGCACAGGATCTAAAACAGGTCACTGGGCTAGTGCTGTACCACTGAGCCAAACCCTCAGCCTTCTTCTAAACTGTCAGCTGCTCACAGCGGTTCACGCCAGGAATCCCAGCACAGGGAGGGACAGGACAGGGACTAAGGCAAGAGAGTCACTGTGGGTGTGACGTCAGTCTGGGCTGAAGACTTTTTAAAAGAGAAAACATTTTCTTTCTATACCATATACGTAATTATATAAAGATTCTGTTGTTAAACTTCAGCTAGGAAATTTCCATCTGTCTGGTACTAATTGGTTGTTTTTCAGTACTAATTGGGAAATGGTGTATTTTTATTGTTTTATAAATAGAGTAAAAACCAACAGAAACTGTTGGGGGAAATTTAAACAGGGAAAACAACTCTATGTCCCTGCTTGACACCAGTTTGTCCCAGAGGTGACACAATTGTGTAGTTTTTTTTTTTAAAAAAACATTGGAAATTTATATATATGAGACAAAATCCCACTGTGTATCCCTGGCTAACTTAGAGCTCACTATAGGAATCAGGCTGGGCTTTAATGCACAGAGATCGGCCTTTGCCTACTGAGTGGTGGGACTAAACATTCACACCACCACACACAGCCTTCTCTCCAAGGGGCAAATATCTTTGAAGCAACTTCTTCATTTATTGGCCATATTGATCCCAGACCGTGTGTGTGTGTGTGTGTGTGTGTGTGTGTGTGTGTATCTAGATACCAGTTGGTGCAGACTACACCAGGTAAGGTCCTCCTTCCATGAAATTGTTCCTTGTTCCTACTTCAGTGGCTAGTCTGAGCCTCTTGTACTTGTAAACAACTGGCTGTAAACTGGGAATTCCCATAATCTTCAGCCCCATAATTATCATGGTGATTTGCAACCCATAGCTCATGTTTGAGATATCCTGAATATCAGATATTTATATTATGATTCATAACAGTAACAGAATTATAGTTCTGAAGTAGTAATGAAAATAATTTTATAGTTGGGGTCACCACGACATGAAGAACTGTATTCAATGGCTTCAGTATTAGGAAGGTTGAGAACCACTGAGTTATTAGATTATTTCATGGACCATGGAGATGCTGTCTACTTTCATCTATTGTTTATTACAAAAGATGTAGAGACTCATAGATATAAAAATAGATGATAGAAAGATAGAAAGTTAGGTGGAAAGATAGAAAGATAAAAAGATGATGGAAAGAAATAGATAGGTAGATAGACAGACAAAAAGATGAGGGATGAAGATAAAAAGATGAGGAAAGATGGATAAATAGATGGATGATCAATAGATGATAGATGATAGAAAGATGATAGAAAGACATGATAGAAAGATAGAAAAAAGAAAGAAAAAGAAAGAAAGATAGATGAGAGATATTACAGAACACCTGACAGGACCAACTTACCGGGGGAGGCTTTATTTCGGCTCCGTTTCAGAGGTTTTAGAACTGTTCAGCTCACAACAGCCAGGAAGCAGAGCAAGGACAGAAAGAGGCAGGTGAGGGTTCTTCCAAAGGTCCTGCTTCCTCCAACCAGAACCCACCGACAGTTTCCCGCATGCCCATACCTAAACCAGAGAAAACATCAAGCATTCATAAGGCCAGAGGCCTCATGATCTATCCCCCTGGAAACCCCCCAAAGACAGGTACCCCCCAAAGACAGGTATCCCCACTCCCCTCACCTTACAACTGCCACCCCAAAGGTGAGCTTTACTGATGGAAATGCTTCTCCATCCATTCAATGGGTAATAAGATTAACCACCACAGTGGGAGGCGAGGTCTTAGGAAGGTGTGCTTGTTGAATCTTGTATGACTGGTGTTTTATGGAGAGAAGAAATACATTGTCTTAATTAGGGTTTCCATTGCTGTGAAGGGACACCATGACCAAGGCAACCCTTATAAAGGACAACATTTAATCGAGGCTGGTTGGGTTTACAGTTCAGAGGTTCAGTCCATTATCAGCATATCGGGAAGCATGGCAGCATCTAGGTAGGCATGGTGCAGGAGTAACTGAGATCTTGTTCTAAAGGCAAACAGCAGAAGAATGGTTTCCAGGCAGCCAGGAGAAGGGACTTAAAAGCCACCCCCACAGTGACACACTTCCTCCAAAAAGGGCCACACCCACTTCAATATGACCACACCCACTCCAACATGACCACACCCACTCCAACATGGCCACACCTCCCAATAGTGCCTCTCCCAGGGCCAAGCCTATTCAAACCAACACATTTATGTACTGTATACATACCATTTTTTTAAAAAAATTTTTTTGAAACTGTAGTTAGTGATAGATGCCTACAATCCCCGCACTCAGTGTGAGTAAGAGTGTAGTGGAACTACCAAACTAGACCACTCCCTGGGTAGAAGGAAAGGTTTATTAGGGATGAAATTGCCAAGGTTATCTCTCAGGTGGTGAGTGGAACAGAGAGAAACAAGATGACTGGAAAGGAAGCAGATGTGAGTCATGGGGTTGGGGGTCTTTGAGCTGACACAGGCTGTGTGGCTAAACCTGGGAATTAGATGTCCTGCCTGAGGTAGTTGAGTACGAGAGGTACTGGGAAACAGGAACCCACCTTATGAGATTGCTGAGGAATGCTGAATTTAGTCCTGTTTCCCCAGTAACAATCCTGTCTACTGGGCCAGAGTTCTTTTGTTTAGGACATTGTCATCAGCACGGCTATTTTGGGAGACCCAATATGGATCTAATACTCAGGAGTAGAGCAGAAGGATCTTGAGTTCAAAGCCAGCTTTTAAGTGTGCTACATAAGACCTTGTCTTTAAACACACCACACACACATGCACAGGCACACACACACACATACAGCACAAGTTTGAACGTGTGCATGAAGTCATGTCGGAAGTTATTTATAGAAGTAATTTGAGGTCTAGGACAACTGCTTCTTGGTTTATGTCTCTCAGGCCTCAGGGCTATACTAATCCAGGATTTCCTTAATCCAATTTCAGAATGTGACTGTTTCTAGGTCACAGGATCAGACAAAGCTGACCCAGGTTGCAGGGTTATTTTTGGTGCCTTTCTTCCTGTACCACGGCCCTTGGCTGTCTCAGCCCTGCGTGCCTTCCAGTCGCCAGTGCCCGTGCCCTAGCCCAGAGGTCCACTATATCTCCACACGGAGAAGCTGTGGACAGCAGCATTCAGCATGCCTAGGTCTCCCTCCCCCACCCAGAACATTTCTTCTTCCATTTCTCTTCTATCTTTTTTCCAGTCACGGCCCTGCTGTTCCTCCTTATCTTATTGGCTGTTTGATATTGGCAGGGAGATTTATTTTTATTTTTTTAATTGTGTCCAACCAGAGGATGGCCCTTTTCTGTATTGTCTATCTTAAGCAAAAGCACAGTCACAACACATGTAGAGGGAACTCGTTTCCAGGTTTGTGCAGAGAACTGAAAGAGAAGGTCTCATGTAAATTGCCAAGTAGCAAGATAACTTTTTTCGAAGCTACGTGATAATGTTAAAGAGGGACACACTGCCAAGTTTGACAGAGGGCCACATGATTGAGGGCACTTAAGGCTTTAATTACTGTTTGGGGCTTTCTTTTTATAGGGTTCAGAGATATTTAGTTATTAAAGAGAGTGGGGAGGGTGGTTCTCTGTTTTGATTGACATGTAACATTTTTTTTCCTATTGAGCATGTCCTTTTCCATAATGCATCTGATTTTAATTATATGTACATCTAATTAATTATACATGAGCACAAGATAGTAAATAGGAGATTCTCCCTAAAAGTTCACTTGTTGAAACAGTTTTGCCTTACTGGGCATATAGCCCAAACCAGTTCAAACTGGACCAGCCTTTTCATTGTTTCTACCCTGATAAATTGGGAATACTTGCTAATAGAAGCAACACAAATCTCTTTTTAGGGTTGTAAAAACTTACACAGAGGGGTGTGAGGATGTTCTGAGGTTGCTACGTGCATTGTTTGGAGATGGATGTGGTGTGTGCAGGTGAAGAGACAAGGGTGTCAACTTGGACTGATTGACTGATTGGTTTGCATTCTCCCATCCCCAATAGGATCAATCCCCAGTCTCAGGTAACGTCTCGCCTACTCCTAATTTCTATGTGTTTGACTATATTAGGTTCCAAGTGAGATCACACCTGCTGCTAAAATCTCTTCCCTCAGAGAGACATAAATAACATCTCTTCCTCTTCCAACAAACCGAGGAGCTGGTCCGTGGAGTTTACTCTGGGGAATCAATGAGTTTATTAAGCTTGATTACAGAACAATGGGCAAGAGGTGACAGGCAGGAGGCTTTTGAACAGCCACAGCAGCACGTCTGAATCTAGCAGTCATGCTGACTCTCACACAGATGCATAGACAGAGCCTGCTTCTCTCTCTCATCTTTCCTAGCCTGTCCTAGTGCTTCCACATCTCTCTGAGGCTGCTGGCTGTTTTCTCGAATTCTATGTGTGTCGAGTTTCTTGAAGACCATGGCTCTGGTTTTAGGATGGAGGGTTTCCTTTAGGTTTTATAGGTCCCATCCTGTCCTTGAGTTCTTGATCCCTACTACCTCACTTTGCGTGGTCTGGGATTACAGACAGGAAGCGCCACAGCTGTAAAGATAGGAGTTTTTAAAGAATCTATGGCAGCAAATTATGCCATCATTCACCCAGAATCTTGGGCTAGAAACTTGGGGGTTTTAAATGACAGGTGATACTGTATCATTTAATGTTGATTGATATCTATCTCTATCTATCTATCTATCTATCTATCTATCTATCTATCTATCTATCTATCTAACCAGAAGAGGGCCCCAGATCCCCAGGAGTTGGAGTTATAGTGAATGGTACTGGCAACTGAATTTGGGTCCTCTGCAAAAGCAGTGTGAATTTGTTTTTAAGAGTGTTTCTGTCTCTCCAGGATCAGAGTTATTCTAGTTAAAATCCACTATCCTCCTCCCCATTTTTTCCAGAAAATATAATGCATTGTTATGGTGAACACCGTCTACACGACAGATGTCTTGAACTTACCTAACCGCAATCTCACTTTCAACCAACACCTCTTGTCTCCCAGTTCCCCGTACTCACCAGCTTCTTTGAAAGGGGGAGAGGGTGAGCTCAAGTCTCTCTTCCTACAAGATCAACCTTTTTAGAATGAAATCATGGTGTATTTGTCTTGCTGACTCATTTCGTTTAATGCAATGTCCTCTAAGTTCACCTCTATTATTGCAAATGATATGATTCTGTTCTTTCCAATTAGGAGGCTCTGGATCTATTCAGCTGCCGTTTCTTTATTCACTCTGTTAGTGAGACACTATTTAACCCTCCATCTTGGCTATTGTCAACTACTGCTGTAATGAAGCCTGTGGCACAGATGTCCCTTCAGCATATTGATTTCATTTCCTTTGGATATATACCCAGCAATAAAATTACTGGGTCATGTGGTATGTCTAATTTTAGTGTTTTGAGGAGCCTGCATGTGGTTTTTCATAATCATTGTATAAATTTACATTTTCATTAGTGTGTAAGGGTTCCCCTTTCTCCATACAAGTCTTCTTTTCTCTTTCTTTCTTTCTTTCTTTCTTTCTTTCTTTCTTTCTTTCTTTCTCTCTCTCTCTCTCTTTTCTTTTTCTTTCCTTCCTTCTTTCTGTTTCTTTTTTATCGAAGATATGGTCTCATATAGTCCAGACTGGTCTTGACTTCACTATGTAGCCAGGGCTGGCCTTGAACTTCTGATCCTCCTATGTCCACCTTCCAAGTGATACTAGTTATGGATTCAGGCTTTTCAAGTCAGTTTAGATTTCCATTTTCTTCATTCTTTACCTTTAATCCATCCACTAATCCTAATGATTTAATGTGTCTTACATCTATCTGTCCACTCTTCACCAAGCCATAGTGATTTTGATTCAATAGTTCTGGGGTAGCTCTGACATGTGTCCAGAGCATACTGTACATTTGAGGGTTATTCTTTGAGGGCCTCAGTTTTGGAAGATACATTACAATCACTTGGAAGCTTAAGAAACCCACTTTGCCGGTTCCTTGCCCTGGAGACTAGAACTTATTCAGTGTGGGGATAAGAGATGGACATTTGTAGAAGTTCTTCCTGTATAGGTCTTTCCATGGCTGGATTTTCACTCAGGACTCAGATCAGATGTCACTTCCTCAGGTAGTGCTTCCTTGATAACTTCAATCTCAACTCCCCCTATATTCACCACAGTGCTCTATTTTCATTAGGGAATTGCAATTCACGCACATCCCTATTTATGCTATTGCTGTATCTCCTATGGCTTTATCATTGGAACCTCAAGGAAGTCCATGGCACACAGAAGTGTTTGTTGTGTGTGAGTGAAAAAGAAGGTAAAAAGCTTTGGATTCTTCTTGATTTTCTTTTGAACTAGATCTCTTCAAATGTGTCCCTTTCAACCAGATTGTAATCAAATGTGCTGTTATGCAAGTGAATTGGATCATCCACTAAAAATGAATAAGTTGTTTTCTAAATTTATTGCACTGAGCTCAACTCTCTCCACAGGAACTGTATATTAAATCTTGTGCAAAGCAAGTAATGCCTTGATGTATTTTTATAAGCAGCATTTATCCAAAATGCTGCTTCTTAGTTGGAAAGCAGTTTACACAGTAGGGCATCTGGGAATGGCTAGCACCGGTGGAAGTGAAAGCCTTGGATTCTGGGGAGGAAAGCACTGATCCTCCCTCCCCTCTTTTTGTTGGAGTGTCTCTTGCATTAACAGATGTGGCAGAACTGGAGAGTTTTAATTTCAAATAGAAAAAAAGGACTTGAGATAATTACCTTGTCTTTCAGAAGTTAGTTCAAGCAAATGTGGCAAAACCTTTGGCCATTGGCCATATGTTGCTTGAATTAAAGGAGAAAACAACAAAACTTGCTAAACAGGTAGGTGAATTAAGGGCACTGATGTCCCTAGGTCACTCACCAGTTACTTCAGAAGTATACTATTTGTGAAAACATAACACAACATCTGTTGCTGGGGGAGGGGGTAAGGCTTTCCAGATTCTGACGTCTTTCGGTCAGGGGACTTATTTCCTCACAAGTCTCTAAGCTTCGCCGGTGGCAATAGGTTGGGTTCAAGAACAACCTGTTTTTCAGGCAACGGCCTTCCCCTTTCCCTCTTGCTCACTAAAAGCAATTTTATATTTGAATTAACTGCTGAAATGTAACTGGCTCCTCGGCATAGTCTAATAAGGGAGACAGTCCAACGCATAGACTAGGAGAACAAGAGTCGGAGTCAGCAGTCACTAAGTCGGAGGTGACGGCTCAAGAACACTAAAGGCACAGGGGACGAGAACAGAGAGCAAGGAGAAGCCCTGAGCAGCGTTGACTCCTGGGAGTGGTAGTTCGTTATTGAACAGAGACCTGCTGCTCGCGCTGGGCTTTGCACTACATTTCCCAGCAGGTCCCGCGCAGCGGCTGAGTCTCTGCCGAGTGGGTGCTTAGTGATGAGCTACCGCGGGGGAGGGGGCGGGGAGCGGAGGAGCAGCTGCGGCGGCCTTGGGGAGTGGTTGACATCTGGCGTCTCCGGGGACCTCGCGCGAGGCGCAGCCAGGGCCTGGCGTTCGCCGCGCCACCTCCAGTTCACGCTTTCTCCTTCGACGTCCGCCATGGCAGCGCGTCCGTCCGTCGCCGGCCTCTCCGCTCGCCGTGGCTCCGGCTCCCCGGAGCGATGAAGCGGTAGTGACGCCCCGAGGCCCGCTCCTCCAGCGACTCGGTCAGCCCGGCCGGGGGCAGGTCTGCGGGCCGGTCCCGCCGCGGCCCGCCCCCGCACCGCCCAGTTCCGCCCCCTGGGGGCGCTGCCCTCGGGCACCCGCGGCCCATGCCGCCCCGCCACTCTGCCGCCCGCCGCTGAGCCCGAGCCCGCGCCCACCCCCCAGCTCTCAAGATGTGGCACAACGTGGGGCTGACCCTGCTGGTGTTCGTGGCCACGCTGCTGATCGTCCTGTTGCTGATGGTGTGCGGTGAGTGGGGGCAGCGCCGTGGGTGGTCTGGAAAGCGTGGTCAAGTGAACAAGTGTCCAGGGTGGTCTTCTCGGGGGTCACCTGGTCTCCCGAGAACGAGGCATGACTCCTCTGAACTCGATCTCGGGAGGCCCGGGCATCACGGAGGAAAGCTCAGCGAACCTTCAAGGCTGGCATCCTGACTCTAGGTAGAAGCACGTTTCTGCCTCCCTGGCAGGTTTGTCCTTGGTTGCCATAATCCACAGTCTACCGAGATCTTTCACTGTGGCCTGTGTTCGAAGGAGAAGTGATCGGTTTCATCTTTTTATCTGGATGTTCTGAACCTAGTGAGAGATTTCATCACCTTTTGGGTTGCCAGCGCACGTGAAGTTGTTTGTTTACTTCAAGTTCAGGCTTTAACCAAATTCCGAGTGTACGTGATAATGGGCAGAGCCTAAAAAAACACGGCTGTAATAAACTTCCAGGGTCAGGTAACCTAAGCTTGGTTCTGCTGTAGTGAGGCTGTTTGGTTTGCCGTGTCTGTTTCCCTTCTCAGAATGAGGGAACGTTAAACTGTTCACAAGGCGTGTTTTCGATCCCTGTTAAGTCGTTATGCACATAGCTGATAACCACAGCAAGGAGACAACAATTGTGAGAATTTGGAAAGTATTTCAAATAAATGCCAGTGAGTATTAGTATTTACAAGGCCAAAGTATGGGTTTGAAGTAATGGAGTATTGGGTTAAAAATGTATAAATACCGAATAGCTTATTAATACACAGTTAATGCTCAGTCCCGTGGCTAAATATATAATAGATTACATATTTAGATACCTATATGTATATTTAATTTTGGTCAGTAATGCTGTTTGAACCAAGAGCCTCACATATGCTAAGCACATGTTGAACTAGAAAGCTAATCCCCAACCCGAAATTTTTTTGGCTAATTCTAGTAACTTTAGATCTAAAGAATCCTTTCTTAAACAGGGTCTCACTGTGTAGCCTCGGCTGACCAGGCTGGTCTTGAACTCCTAGAGGTCCAACTGCCTCAGCCTCCCAAGTGCTAGGATTAAAGATGTCCATTTTTTCTTGTTTTTCTTGACATTAAAAAAATTAAATAATACCTCGAAATTTTCTAATGTGTGAACAGGTGATTTCAATAATCGGGTTTTTTTTGTTGTTGTTGTTTTTTTGAGGTGAGGACCCCAGGTAGACTAGGTTGGCACTGAATTTGCTGTGTGGTGGAGGATGATCTTAAGCTGCCGGTCCACAGAGTGATGCTACACCCAGTTTATTCAATGCTAGGATGGAACTGCACGCCACTGGCAGCCTAGGCAATCTGCGCCCCAGCTCAAGGTTCTTGGAATAAGAATAAACAAATCCGCCGGGCGTGGTAGCGCACGCCTGTAATCCCAGCACTTGGGAGGCAGAGGCAGGTGGATTTCTGTGTTCCAGGCCAGCCTGGTCTACCGAGTGAGTTCCAGGACAGCCAGGGCTACACAGAGAAACCCTGTCTCAAAAAAAACCAAAAAAAAAAAAAAAAAAAAAAAAGAATAAACAAATCCTTGAGCGTTAGCTGGACGCAGGGATAAAGGCATGCGTCGCCCTTCCTACTTGGAATGGGAATGTGACAGACAAGCCATACTACATCTTGGACAGAACACTTGTCAAACTTGCTCTGAGACATGTTAACTCCCCCATTGCTTTCTCACCTTTCGCTGGCCACCAGGCTGCTTGTTTTACTGTTTCCCTAAGCCTGCCTCTGCCTTAGCTTCAGGAAACTGAGAGGTAAGTTCTGACACTTTAAAACTAACAGCCTTATCGCGTAGTCCAAATACTGTTCCCTCTTGGGAGACTAATGACAGGGCAGGGCAGCCATCTGTTCTGACTGGAAGGTGGCTGAGGGTGGGAAAGAGGGGGGAAGGGGCAGACCTGGCTTGGGAACTGGGGTGCTGTTAGTTGGCTGGGGCCACGTTGCAGAATTCCACAGACTGCCTCACTCCCCCCTCAGCCGTTTACTCTCACAGTGCTGGAGGTGTGAAGGGCATCTGTCCTTCCTGTGAAGACGGCCATCATCTCCTGCTGTTTTCATAGGGTCTTCCCACTGTGTACCCGATACCAGTCACTGGGTCAGGGCCCTGGCCCTTGTGACCTTATTTCCAGTCTGGTTGGGAATTAGGACATGTAACCCTTCCTGGAGGGCAGGGTGTAGCTGAGTGGCTCAGCCTTGTGCCCTAAAATAATTCTTACCTTGCTTGTGCTCATTGGCTCTTTTGAGAACCTAGTTAATTTTTTTTTTTTTTTTTTTTTTTGAGACAGGGTTTCTCTGTGTAGCCCTGGCTGTCCAGGAATTCACTCTGTAGACCAGGCTGGCCTTGAACTCAGAAATCTGCCTGCCTCCGCCTCCCAAGTGCTGGGATTACAGGTGTGTGCCACCACTGCCCGGTTCATATTTTTCTTTATCAACACTTTTTTTTTTTTTGGTCTTATTTAGTAGATTTTGTTAAACCAGCACAGAGAGAGTTCAGCTCAGCAGCCTCTGCCCTTTGGGCCAGGTCTCCTGTTTTTTAGTCTCGCCCAAGTCTGCCAGCTTTCTGTTTAGCACCACTGGACACTGGATCATAATCTGTCACCAAGTCGGCCCCAAGGAATCAAAATCGAGTTTGCTGGAGAACGCTCTTTCACATAGTGAATCCTAAATTTCAGATTTTCTAGGGAGGTTTTCCTTCTGTATATTGGCTTCTGCTTTTTCATTTTTTAAAAAAATATTTTAAAGTATTTTCTGCCTGTGCCATTCACTGAAGCTATTATTTGTCACAATGGGTAATGAGTGACTTCCATCTTACTGAATGATTGACTACTCACTTGATAGTCCTTTCTAATTGAGATTTCTGCCTGAGAAGCACTTTGGGCTTTCATATACCATGGTGTTTTCCTTCCACAGTGCCACCCCCTGCCCTTACACCCAAGACAAGGTCTCACTATGTAGCCCAGGTTATCCTGGAACTCTCACTCCATAGACCAGGTTACTCTCAAACTCATAGAGATCCACTGGCCTCTGCCTTACAAGTGCTGGGATTAAAGGAGTGTGCCACCACTCCTAGCTATCCAGGTCATTTTAATATTTTGTTCAGCTTTTCAACTGAAGAAACCGTTTCCTTTGACCCGTGTTTTATTTTCCTACACCTGTTGACTTGTGTATGTCTTGGTACCCTTCATTCTACAACTGATTCTGTAATTGTGACACTCCACTAGCTGGGGATGCAAGCCAGGTTTTTACACACTCCAGGCAAGTGACCTAACCATGAGCTGCATCCCTAAGCCCCTAGTATTGCCTTCTCCATGTGTACCTCCAAAATCTACAGTCATGAGAAATAGTTCCCATATGTTCAGTCTGTTGCTTGTTCCCGCCCCTTCCCAAAGTCCTGTTTCCCGTGGGTTCTCACACACGGTGCTTTCTCTGCCCGCCTGTCCAGGATCTCTCTTTATTGTCTTTCTCAAACATTCTTCCTTTGCAGGTGTGAGCTTTCTAAGAAAAGGTGCATAAAAAGAGTGTTTTGAGCTACAATTTTAAAAAGTCTTGATTTTCAGCCCTGATATTTGATCAATAGGCTGAGTAGCTCTGAGGTTGCAAATTGCTTTTAGCTAGTTTTAAAATTATTGCTGTCTTAGTCAAGGTTTCTCTTGCTGCACAAAAAGTTATGACCAAGAAGCAAGTTGGGGAGGAAAGGGCTTATTCAGCTTACACTTCCACAGTGCTGTTCATCACCAAAGGAAGTTAGGACTGGAACTCAAGCAGGTCAGGAAGCAGGAGCTGATGCAGAGGCCATGGAGGGATATTTCTTACTGGCTTGCTTCCCCTGGCTTGCTCAGCAAGCTGTCTTATAGAACCCAAGACTACCATCCCAGGGATGGCACCTCCCACAATAGGCCCTTACCCCTTGATCACCAACTGAGAAAATGCCCCACAGCTGGATCTCATGGAGGCACTTCCCCAACTGAAGCTCCTTTCTCTGTGATAACTCCAGCCTTTGTCAAGTTGACAAACAAAACCATTAAACTATTAAATCTCAACCCTTACTTTCTTATTCATCCCCAAGATCTAAATAATTTTAAAGTCCCACAGTCTTTACATATTAAAAGTTCAATCTCTTTAAAATATCCAATATCTTTTAAAATTCTAAGTCTTTCTTTTGGTTTTTTTGAGACAGGGTTTCTCTATATTGACCTGGAACTTACTCTGTAGAACTCACTCTGTAGACCAGGCTGGCCTTGAACTCAGAAATCTGCCTGCCTCTGTCACCCAAGTGCCGGGATTAAAGGCGTATGCCACTACTGCCTGGCTAAAATTCAGAGTCTTTTAAAAATTCAAAGTGTCTTAACTGTGGCTTCCAGTAAAATACCTTCTTACTTCAAGAGGGAAAAATATTAGGGCACAGTCACAATCAAAAGCAAAATCAAACTCCAACCATCCAATGTCTGGGATCCACTCAGTATCTTCTAGGCTCCTTCAAGGGCTTGGGTCACTTCTCCAGCTCTTTGTAGCACAAACTTTGTCTTCTAGGCTCCAGTTGTCAGTGCTCTACTCCAAAACACTGCTGTCTTCCACTGCAACTAGGCCTCACCAATAGCCTCTCATGGGCTCTCTTCATGGTGCCAAGCCTTAACTCCTTTGGATGACCCCTTCAGTCCTGGGCTATCAATTGTAACTGAGGCTGCACCTTCACCAATGGCCTTCCATGGCCTCTCACAGTGACAAACCTCAGCTGTTCTCCATGACCCCTTCATGCCTTCAAAACCAGTACCACCTGGGTGCCTCTTACACATTACCAAGTCCTGCTGCAGCACGAGGTACAACCTTGGCTATCTCTGGAACACAGCCTCTTTGTGCTCTCAAAAAACATTTCCCAGAAGATGTCACCTCAGTGATGCTGGTCTCTTCTTAATCACTGCTAATTTCTTAGCTTCAGCTAACCAGCATCAATAGTCCCAGTAATGAAGTTTTTGCTTTAGTAGTTCTGGTATCTTGTTAATCACAGCTGATTCTTCAGCCCCAGCTAATGAAAACTACAGAATCTCCACAATCAAAACAGCAACAGTCCTGATAAGAGTCTTTAATCTTCCCTCTGAAATTTCATAAGCCAGGCCTCCATCTTCCATACTGTTCTTCAACATTATCTTCCAAGCTCCTACAGAATATCCCACAGATCTCTTAACATGCCAATGATTCTTCTAGCTCAAAGTTCCAAAATCCTTCCACAGTCCTCCCCACAAAAAACATGGTCAGGTTGTCACAGGAATACCCCACTATGCTACCAATTTGTCTTAGTCAGGGTTTCTGTTTCTGCTCAAAACATCCTGACCAAGAAACAAGTTGGGGAGGAAAGGGTTTATTCAGCTTACACTTCCACATTGCTGTTAATCACTAAAGGAAGTCTGGACTGGAACTCAAGCAGGTCAGGGGGCAGGAGCTGATGCAGAGGCCATGGAGGGATGTTACTTACTGGCTTGCTTCCCCTGGCTTGCTCAGCAAGCTGTCTTATAGAACCCAGACTACCAGCCCAGAGATGGTGCCACCCACAAAGCCCCCACCCCATCACTAATTGAGAAAATGCCTTACAGCTGAATCTCATGGAGGCACTTCCTCGAGGGAGGCTCCTTACTCTGTGATAGCTCCAGCCTGTGTCAAATTGATGCACAAGACCAACCAGTACAATTGCTTATTTTCTTTTCAGCTTCTAGGGCTAATTTTGAGAAACCTAGTGCTTCATTTCTCTGTATGCTCAGGTGACTTGGTTTCTCTATCCAGGTGCCTTTCCATAGCCTGCTCATCACTGGTACACTGAAATGTCAGAATATGTATACGGTACACACACAACTTTCCATAGCCTGCTCATCACTGGTACACTGAAATGTCAGAATATGTATACGGTACACACACAACTTTCCATAGCCTGCTCATCACTGGTGTACTGAAATGTCAGAATATGTATACGGTACACACACAACTTTCCATAGCCTGCTCATCACTGGTACACTGAAATGTCAGAATATGTATACGGTACACACACAACTTTCCATAGCCTGCTCATCACTGGTACACTGAAATGTCAGAATATGTATACGGTACACACACAACTTTCCATAGCCTGCTCATCACTGGTACACTGAAATGTCAGAATATGTATACGGTACACACACAACTTTCCATAGCCTGCTCATCACTGGTACACTGAAATGTCAGAATATGTATACGGTACACACACAACTTTCCATAGCCTGCTCATCACTGGTATACTGAAATGTCAGAATATGTATACGGTACACACACAACTGAGAACCCCTCTTCATTTCTGGAGTATTTTCTTCTAGATAAGTGATCATTTCCTAATTTCCTACTTCCCTTTGAAATAAGTGTTTTTTTCACTTCTGAGTTGTCTTCATTACTCTAGTCTTTTTTTTTTTTCCTTTCCTTCACTCCTGGGCACTGAACCCAGGCTTTTACCCTGGACCCTGTTCTTGGACATCTAGAGAGAATTTTGCTCTAGATGTCTTTGATATGTTCATATTTAAGGGCAAGGTAATTAAAACAAAACAATAGGTTCTTACCTAGCTCTGTGGAAGTACACACCTGTAATCCCAACACTTGGGAGGCAGAGGCAGGTGGATCTCTGAGTTCGAGGCCAGACTGGTCTACAGAGTGAGTTCCAGGACAGCCAGGGATACACACAGAGAGACTTTGTCTCAAACAAATAACCCAAGAAAACAACAAGAAACACCCATGGGTTCTCTGGTAGCTGTAGACTTACCCATGCACAGTGATTTGCTAATAACTTAGTGTCTGTTTGACACACACCCTCTGTTGTTAATGTAGAGATCTATTCTTCGAGAGTATCAACACTTTCTCTTCCTACTTGGATATTATAAATTTACCTGCCTATGTGAGTGGACTTTAGCCAGTTGCTTTTCTTTTCTCTACCTTTTTCTGTGGTTCTTGAATGTATTTGTTTCTAACTGGTATGCCCTTCTCTGCTATTAAGTTTATAGTGAGATTAAACCAATATTGAGTGCGGAGATTCTCTGACAGAGAATGGCTTAATGAACTTTTAGAGAATCTATCCTGAACAAACTGAGTCCTGGGACAGACTTTGAGGTTCTCACGGATCCATGGCAGTTGGACCTGAGAGCCAAGATCAGTTCCATAGCAGCAGCTCCGCTAGGCTGGTCGGAGCCGGAAGGCTGGGGATCACAAAGAGCCTAGGTTTTGGGCTAGGAGGGTATCCATAAGAAACATCCTGGGTTGACTGAGGGTGGACGCTCAGTTGGTGTGTATGTGAACAGATGATGGCTGCCCAGGGGTTCAAGGCCAGGTCTGACACGCATTTCTGCACGGGGAGTAGTCTTTGCTGGCATTAGTTCACACCTGCTAGCTTGTGAAGCTCCCTTATCTCTCTCCATCCATACAAGGTTTTTTTTTTTTTTAATAAGATTATTAAAAACAGCTGATAATTTATTAAGGGTTGGTTTAGACCCCTGCACTGGAGGACTCAGGCCTGCTTAGCAGTGTCAGGAGCCCGTGGCAGCCACTCATGCACTCTTACCCAGAAGCAACCGCAGTCCAGAGTGTCACCAAGGTGGTCTCACCCGATTCTTTTCTCCGTTTGCATCTCTGGCTAGGTCCCTCATCTCCAGAGACTCCACCTGGAGGCTAGGTGAATTGTAATCCAGTGAATTGACAAGTTTGGTTTTGCTGGTATCTTCCAGTACCTAAAGCATAGCTATGGTGTAGCTTCCTGACTGACTTGTCCCATGGATACAGTGAGTCAGGACAGCTACCTTAGAAAGACTTTGCAGAGGGCTGGAAGACTGTAGTTCAGTGGTATCCCTGATAAACATGGTGGTGTGTGTGTTTCTTGATCAACTTTACTTTTTGTTCCAGAATCAGGTATTTATTCAACAAAGTATGTGTTGCGATGACTTTAGCAACAAATGTTGGCTTTTCTAGACAGCAGGTTGTTGATTGCCTTGTAAGGTGGAGACGGCAGAACACTTGGAAAACGACTGGGTAATAGCTTACTCAAGTGGTAGGTAGGAGTGTGTGCATGTGCGTGTGCGCGCGCACACGCGCGCGCCTACATGTGTCTGTCTGTCTATGTATGTGTGTCTGTCGAAGGATTAAGGCAGAAAGAACTTGGTTATCTTGCCAATTGAAACTGGCCTGTTGGAGATTGGGCTGTTCTCTAATACTGATTTCTTGACATCTCTTTACTCCTGATTTCTTTTTTTTTTTTTTATTAATGTATATAAATTCCATGTTGCATAAGGTTTCTTTTTTTTTTAATTCAATATAATTTATTTACATTTCAAATGATTTCCCTTTTCTAGCCCCCCCACTCCCCGAAAGTCCCGTAAGCCCCCTTCTCTTCCCCTGTCCTCTCACCCACCCCTTCCCACTTCCCCGTTCTGGTTTTGCCGAATACTGTTTCACTGAGTCTTTCCAGAACCAGGGGCCACTCCTCCTTTCTTCTTGTACCTCATTTGATGTGTGGATTATGTTTTGGGTATTCCAGTTTTCTAGGTTAATATACACTTATTAGTGAGTGCATACCATGATTCACCTTTTGAGTCTGGGTTACCTCACTTAGTATGATATTCTCTAGCTCCATCCATTTGCCTAAGAATTTCATGAATTCATTGTTTCTAATGGCTGAATAGTACTCCATTGTGTAGATATACCACATTTTTTGCATCCACTCTTCTGTTGAGGGATACCTGGGTTCTTTCCAGCATCTGGCAATTATAAATAGGGCTGCTATGAACATAGTAGAACATGTATCCTTATTACATGGTGGGGAGTCTTCTGGGTATATGCCCAGGAGTGGTATAGCAGGATCTTCTGGAAGTGAGGTGCCCAGTTTTCGGAGGAACCGCCAGACTGCTTTCCAGAGTGGTTGTACCAATTTGCAACCCCACCAGCAGTGGAGGAGTGTTCCTCTTTCTCCACACCCTCTCCAACACCTGCTGTACTCCTGATTTCTTGAGAAAGGTCAGGTAAATAGTTTAGCTTCAGCCTCAGGACAAGCAGCTTAGGCAGAAGTGACTGGTTTCAGTTTGGTTGTTCAGAGGGTTAGTAGGAACAATGGCAGTCTGGTTATTATTCAACTCCTCCAGTTAGAATGTGAGCACTGTGCTGTCGGAGACTTAAGTTGCTTGGTTCATTGTAGATCCGAGAGTAATGGCTGGCACATAGCGTAGTAGATTCTCATCTGGAGAATGAAGGAAAATCCCTCTGCTAATCATTGAATTCCAATAATAATCATTAAGTGTGGTATAAACCAGGATTGCCTCACTAGTAATTCTTTTTTTTGGGGGGGGGGTTCCGAGACAAGGTTTCTCTGTGTACCCTGGCTATCTTGGAACTCACTCTGTAGATCAGGCTAGCCTTGAACTCAGAAATCCGCCTGCCTCTGCCTCCCAAGTGCTGGGATTAAAGGCGTGTGCCACCACCACTCAGCCTGGTAATTCTTGTTTTTAGTGAAATATACTTACTAGATTCTTAGGTGCATTTGCTGGAGAAGGTGGTCATGGGTATCCAAATTAACAAAGCAGCATCTATGACCCCAAGGACGCCATCCTTCAGTTGGGAAGACAAACTGCAGGTAACTAGTAACACCAAGGCTTTAGGTCATAGGTCATAGGTCATAGGTTACAGATACTGCCCCTGAACAGAGGATGCCTTGTTTTATCTTGTACCTTCACTAGGTTGGTTGCAAACTCAGATCCCTCTCCTTTAAATGTCTGTATAAGGTAAGAATTTCCATTGTTTTGTGAGTTACTATTGGAGCTCCTAGCTCAGCTTCCTACTAAACCAGAAATGTCTTGGCATCTCTATCTATCTATCTATCTGGACCAATTTTATTTTTATTGATTGATTGATTAAGACAGGGTCTCACTGTGTATGGCCCTGGCTGCCCTGGAGTTCTCAGATACCCACCTGCCTCTGCCTTCGTATGCTTGGATTAAAGGCTTTGCCCACCATGCGTGGCAGAATCTGAATTATGTAAAATACTGGTGTGTGACAGTCTCGCCAGCTCTGAGCTTCACCTAAATCACACTTCCAGTTTCCTTTAGACCCTGCAGGATGGGTCTGTCTTCCTTCTTTCCTGCTCAGTGCCCTAGGTGCCATACCTAAATATCTGATGTGATTTCTGAGGTACAAAGATAACCACAATCTGGTTCTGTCTTTATGCCACAAGCTGGACAGGGATTCAGCTTGGTCATTTAAAAACATTTCAGGTGTCTAAGAAAGTCTGTTAATGTGGGTACAGTCTCCTCACAGATGAGGTCATCAAGGTGGCATGAATGTCCATTCTTTTAGCACCCTCCTTTCAAACAGATCCCTGCCCCACACTCCCGAGTTTATCTCTGCGATATCATGAAAGATAGATTTGGCACAAAGCCCTTGAAACCCCAGTTGCCTTAGACTAGCCTGTGTGATAACAGTGGCATGTGATCTGGACTAAGGTTTATGCACAGGAAGTGTCCCTTGGACCCCTAGACTCCTTTAGGGTGAGGACTGGTCAGCAGACACATCAAGCATGTGATTGAAGAGTGGGGAGTGCGAGCCCCTCAGCCTGGCTTCCTGATGGGGGTGGGGAAGCATAGAGCCTGAGCCATCCACACTCTCCAACCATGAGTGCAGTGAGCATTTCAGACATAGCACACCCGAGCCTGCAGCTCACACGCTGTCTCTACAGCTCTTTCCAGCTCAGTGATACCTTTGTCCTCTCAGTTGCCAGCAAGGCTCTCTAGCGTCTGAGGATAGCAGCTTCCCAGGTGTGCACCTGACCATCCCCGTCCTGTTCTCCCCTTCACAGATCTCATTGTCATTGGACAAATGTCCTGCAGCATGATTGTGTTTGGATCATAGTAGGCCCTGACAGATATTTGAGTGAATCAGTGAATCAATGAATGGGTTCTCAGCCCCTTAGCTGGGGTGAGGTGATGTGTGGATGACGCAGGGGCATCAAGATTTTGGTAGAGATACCGGCCCTAAGAGGTTTCATGGGAACTTGGATTTTCCAGGCCCATAGAGCTATAGCCCAGGAGGCAGGAAACAGTTGGGAGGATTACACTGGGCTGATGACAGTTTTAGCCAAGGGGACAATAGTAGAATTGGAACGACAGTGGCTTTGAGGTTGTAGTTAGTTGACTCAGCAACAGTGGTGGTGTGTTGTAGTTAGGGTTTTACTGCAGTGAACAGATGCCATGACCAAGGCAAGTGTTAAAAATGACAACAGTTAATTAGGGCTGGCTTACAGGTTCAGAAGTTCAGCCCATTATCATCAAGGTGGGGACATGGCAGCACCCAGGCAGGCATGGTACAGAAGGAGCTGAGAGTTCTACATCTTCATCTGAAGGCTGCTAGCAGAATACTGTTTCCAGGCAGCTAGGGTGAGGGTCTTACAGCTCATGCCTACAGTGACACCCCTACTCCACACCTTCTAATAGTGAGATTCCCTGGGCCGAGCATATACAAACCATCACATGGCATCTCTGCTTTGTCATAGGGACAGGCACATGCGGTTTGAAGCTTTAGGGCTGATTCAGAACTCAGGGCAACATAGGTCCTAGGAGGTTGGAGTGTAGACCTGTACGAGGAGAGGAGGGTCACATACTCTCTCCTTCCAGCGTTGACAAGGTTGTGTCTGCCAGTTCAGCCTGAGCACACTGATGTGCAAGTGTGTACCCAGAGCCCAGGCTTCTGCAATGTCTGGCATGGAACTCTATGCAGACCAGGCAAACCTTGAACTCAAAGTGATCCACCTGCCTCTGCTTCCTGACTGCTGGGATTAGAGGCATACTCCATCACATGAGAACACCTGTAAGGATTTAAACAGACACATGTATATCAACTGACTATTTAATGCCAGTATTAACACTGGAGATTCCTACTGGACTGTATATTAACTGCAGAATCTACCTCAAACTGCTGGTGCCTTTTTACACAGAACAATACTATCAGTCAAATAGACTTGAAACTACAAAATCCAGAATACACTATTCAGAACAGTATGGATGACCATGCCTAATTCTGTAAGGAGCACTGTACCCCCTAACCTAATCCCCTTCCACAGGGTCACACTGGGGACTGTTATAGTGTGTGCAGGGAATTTGATCATGCTTTGTCCCTGAAACAGTGCCTTGTCATACTTCTGTCACAAAAACCCAAGAACTTGATATACTTAAATTTATCATGGCCTAAGTTAGCTGTAAAATGAGAGTCTTTCTTCCTGGCCCCAGCTCCCAGAATAATGACTCAGAGTCTTAAAATGTATCTACAAACACCTAGGCCAGGATCCCCAGTTAGATCATAATTTAATATCCCATTTATTCTAATCTTAGTTCTGCCAGGTAGTTGGTTACTTGTGCTCAGTTCCCATCATGCTTCTGTCTGCCTCCCATGTTCCTAAGTGAATCCTGCATCCCCATACCAATAGTCAGTCTCCTTACCAGATGTCCCTCCTTCTATTTCCTGCTTAAGTTTATCGGTCAGTGAGCATTTTATTGACAGGTGCTGCATCCATACAGTATACAAGAGATTCTCTCTACAGTTAGCTTGCTGGCTCTCTTTAATAGCTGTTAACTTGTACATACAATCCCAGAATTTGGGAGGCTGAGGCAGGAGGATGTCAAAGTTTGAGGCCAGTCTGGGCTACTGTAGTAAGACCCTGTCTTAAAAGGGGGTGGGGGGAGGTGGCAACCAACCCCAGTGGCTTACAGATCTTTACTTGTAAGACTGCTTTTCTGAGTTCTTACTCAAAAAGTAACTTTCCTTTCCCCACTTCCTCCCATTCTTTAGCTATGGCCCAGATCTTAAGCATACTTGCTCATACTCCTCCTGCTTCTTCTGCTCCTCCTGCTCCCCCTGCTCCTCCTGCTCCTCCTGCTCCTCCCGCTCCTCCCGCTCCTCCCAGTGCAGCTTCCTGCTGACCTCCACTGCTGAACCCTGCTCTTTGGACCTTAACCCAGAGCATGACTGTCTTCCCCTTTTCTGAGTCCTTCTTCCCAGCAGCTGCTGAGATTTACAGCACACAAGTGAGTCACCTTTCACTATCCCAGAACCCAGGGCCTCTGGTGCCTGCCAGTTTTTCTGCCTTACACTGCTTATCAGTCTAAGGGTGGAACAAGGCCCAAACCTACCCTTTCAAAAGCTGGGAAGAACTCATTTTAACAGTCAGTCTTGGTGTTTGATTACGTGTAAATAGAATTTCTCTCTCTTCCCTTTCTCTCCTTCCTGTTTTTCTTTCTAAATCCCGGTTCATGGTACAGTTCCCGTGTCCATAGAACAAGAGTAAGCAAGAAGTTAGTTCCGTGTGTGTGTGTGTGTGTGTGTGTGTGTGTGTGTGTGTGTGTGTGAAGGGTTTGGTGAGTGAGCTGTGCTTCTGTGAGCTAGCTCATGTGCTGTAGGGTCTAGGAGTACAGACTTGTCAGTCAGAGGTCATCTGGGCCTTACTGTGGTTTCTTCTTCCATCCTCTGTTCCCCCAGTACATGCAAACACATCTTGAAGAACGTATCCTAGAACCCAGAGTCCAGACTAGGCCATTCTACTCTGAGGCTAAGTGGATGTTGTGAATCTGATCTGGCAGTGCTGTTCATTGTGTTCTTTGTGTCCTGCTTTACAACCAACACACCTCCTACACACCCATTTAGTGTGTTTGTGAAGGGTGAAGAGTGAAGCTTCTACATGCAGAGTGTACAGGAGAGTGAGCTCTCAACTGCTCTCATTAAACAGTCCTGTGGAGCAGACACAGCACAACTTTAGCTAGAGCATACTCAGTCTTTACGTCTAACTCTGACAGTCTACCTCATCCATTGTCTGCCGTTACCGTAGAATCCCACACACCAGGTAAATCATGAATGATAGTTGTTTATTGAATGCACTGTTGCGAAGGACTGTGATCCTAATACCCAGCGTGCCTTTGTTGTGGCATTATGGGGTGGAAGGGCAAATGCAGGACTTAAATCTATCCATGTGTTCTTTCTGTGCTCATTAACTCGTTTCTTAATATGTCATAATTCCTTCGTTTTATTGTTACGATGTCACAAACATGTATACATGAGTTTTGGAGGGGATATTTAAACAGCTCTGGCCATTACATCAGATATTACATCCACATGCTTCCTATAACATCACCTGATTCATTGGAGATATTAGGGGAAATTTTTTTTAATTGCTGTGTTAGATATTGAAACTAGGACCTTACGCATGTTAGACAGTGGATTATAACCTCCATTGCTGGGCAGTTTCTTTATATAGTCTTCTGTCTTAGGTAGGGTTTCTATTACTGTGATAAAACACTGTGACCAAAAGCAACTTGTGGTGGCGGAGGTTTATTTTAGCTTACAGCCTGTAACATCTGGGGAAGTCAGGGCAGAGGCCTGAGGCAGGAGCTGGTGTAGAGGCCGTGGAGGGGTGCTGCTCACTGGCTGGCTCCCCATGGGGTGCTTGGCTGCTTTTTCAGATAACCACTCAAGGATGGCGCTGCCCACAGTGTGTGGGCCCTTCCACATCAATTATCAATCAAGATAATGTACCACAGGCTTGCCCATAGGTCTGGGATGACATTTCTCAGCTGAGGTTTCCTCTTCCTAAATAACTACATTAATACAAATTTGCCTCTTTGGAAATGGAGTCTTCTGAAGCAGTTTCTTATCATTTCTTCCCTGTGGGCATTCAGTGAATCCACCCCTCCTTTCTCCTTTTCCTTGGCCAGTCATATTGATTCACATCTTGACATCCATTTCTGTGCTTTCCAAACTTGTATGTACATTACAGGACTTCATGGAGCCTCGGATGAGTAAGCACTGCTGGGCGTGGTAGCGCACGACTCTAATCCCAGCACTCTGCAGGCGGGGGCAGGTGAGGCAGCCTGGTCTATATGCGGTCCAAGATAGGCAGCGCTTCGTAATGAGACTCTGTCTCCAAAGAAAAATAAGTGTAGCTTCCAGATTGACTGGGGTCTCTGGGACGACCCCTCCAGGCTCTCGTTTCTGAGAACCCACCCCAGCGACTGGGACAAGTGCACAGGTTCAGCCTTACCGTTTAGGAATTGCTGCAGTCCGGAGTCTTTAAGTAGGTCGTTACACTGGGTCCTTTTTGACTATGTTTTATGTTTACAGTGAACCTTGTACCTCAGGAAAAATATGCCTCTCACCCTCCTATGGGCCGACCTGGGTCCTCACACCAAGTAGTTGCTCTGCTGTGTAGGTTGGAAATTCATGCAGTGTGGACATTCACTAATAGGTAATGTGTGCTGATGTTTTAAAGGAATCCGGGAAGGTTTTGTCACTTTTGTTTTTTGATACAGGGTCTTGCTATATCCCAGGCTACCCTGGAACTCATTGTCTTCCTGCTTCGAGCTCACCTCCCAAGGATGACAATAGCCACCACCAGGTTCAGCTTTTTAGATAAACTTTAGCTAGCATATTTGTCTGTGAACTGGCTGTGTTATGTGTGTCTGTAATCTTAGGAGGCTTGTACATCAGAATTGCCCCAAATGTAACACCAGTCAGGACTACACCTCCAGTTCCAGGCCAGCCTGGGCTACAAAGTGAGCCCTTATCTCAAAAAGCAAGCCAACCAAACCTGCCTGGGTATGTCGCGCAGCTTCTGTAGTGGAGTCTGCCCTGGGGTCTTGCCTAATAGAGGCATTTACCAAGGCTCTTTCTCTAAACTAATCTGTCCATTACTTTCAGATTTCTAAAACTACCCACTCCTTCTCAGGAGTGCTGAGGTAAACATGCAGGGAAAAACAGATTATACCAAGAGAACGACTGGTTCATGAGGACTAATCAAGTTCACTAACCAGCTAACCGCCAGGGGGTCTCCCATACCCTTGTACATTTTTACGAAACTCCCCCTTTGGTCTTAGAGTCTCTGTTACGTAAACTACAAGCGCCTTTTGAACTAGTTGAAGGCTCTACTTAGGCTTTATTTGTCGTAAGGTCAGGACAGATATGATTCACACGGGGACAACTTGTTGGCTCCCCCACTTCACTGAGTGGTGCTGCCGTGCGAGTTTGCCTTTCCCTTGCACTTCCTGCCCGTCACAGCCACTGCACAGTGGGTGCCCCTCCTCTCTGGCTGCTGGCCAGCATGAGAGGTCTGTGTTCAAGGTACAGGAGCCTTCCCTCAGTGTTTCTGTGGGAAGCACTGTCCCTCCCTGAGTCCCTCCCTGCCTCCCACCAGCCTGTGCTCACCTTCTACCCCTCCTCGGAGGGAGTTAGAGGCCTGTTTTGTGAGTTTGTCTAAATGTGGTGCAGAAGTGTGAGTGGTTGGGTGGGTTAGCAGGCCACGTGTGACAATGGGGAGTACAATGCAGCAGCCATGGCAAACATAGCCTTCGGGATTCTACTGAACCTCACCCCACCCCTAACCCCAGGGTTGAATCTCAGTTCTGTTCACGTTGAGAGGAGGAGAGTCTGATTCAAGAGTGTGTTTTCATGTCCAAAACGTCTGATGACTGCTGCTATCCTTTTGTAGATTTCTGTCCCAGGCACTGCCTTCTCTTGACCATCCCACAGGGGGCTGTCACTGTCTTCAGGGCTTGTTAGTTCTTTTTGTTATCTATCTCTTTCCGTATTCTTTACTTCTTAATTTATTTATTTTTGTCTTGTGCACATTGGTGTTTTGCTTGCATGTATGTCTGCATGAGGGTGTCAGATCCTCCAGAACAGGAGTCATGGACACTTTCAAGCTACTCTTGTGTGTACACATACATGTGTATGCACATAACCATGTATGCTCACTGTGGGACATTTAGTTGAGTAGAATGGCGTTGCAGAACCAATGCTGGCCCCTGTTCTGACTTAAAGGCTTAGTACACTGACTAGCTGACTCTAAAACTCACCTAGAAATGCAAGGAACCCAAGTGTTGAAACAATCTTGGGAAAAGCAGAGTTGGTGGATAGACTGTGGCTTTGGACTTCAGATGGTATGTCAGCATAAGATGGTAAGATGGGCATATAGGGAATTAAAAGTTAGAAGAAAATTGCCATTTATGACCAGGCTTTCAAAAGAACTGTCTTTTCAATGAATGAGTTGGCACAAATTGGTATTTGTAATCTAATGAGTAAATTTGGAACCACCTCTCAGGCCAAAGACTTAATGTGTTAAAATCTGTAGGACTCTTAGAAGATTGACAGGTGTAAATCTTAACCATCTTGGGTTAGCCAGTAGTTTCCTGAGTGTGACACCAAAAGCCCCGGCAGCCAAGTTACAGTGATTTACTGGATTACATCAGAATTAAACATGCTCTGCAGAAGTCCTTCCAAAATAGTGAAGACACCGAGTGAAGAACATCTACTGTCTAGAACACAAGAGCTTACAGTACAAGAATTTAAAACAACAACAACAATAATAACAAAGCAGCAACAATAAAACCCTCAGCAGAATTGGACAGACATTTTTCAAAAGCAAAACAAAAAACAAATCACAGTTAAAAAACCTGGAAACTTATTATTACTTATGAAGATCAATGAAAATCAGAGACACCACTCCAGTGAGTCATTTCATACCTAGTAGGTTATGAAGTGTTGGTGAGGACATGGGGAAGCGGGAACTCACACGCCGCTGGTGAGATTGTACAGTAGTGCAGCCACCACCAAGGATGGACCTTGAAAAAAGGTGTGAGAAATGAGGCCATTTATGTCCCATGCTCCCAGTGGGTAAATCCTCAGTGACATAATGCGCTTACTGACTGCTGGCACGAGAAGGGTGCATGGCTGCTGTGCCAGTGCTACCTTGTGAATGCTGGCCTGACACCGAGGCATTCTCACATTGTTGGAGTTACTGGCTGTGTGATTTGGGAGGAGGAGCTGGTGAAATCTAATGGAAAGTCTCTGGCAACTGCTGTCCTTTCCAGCTTGTCTTTTTGTAGATTTTCTCCTTTTCTTTGTTTTTGTTCTTCCCCACCCTCCTCTCTTTTTCAGTGTCTCACTGTGTAGCCTTGGCTGGTCTGGAGCTCTCTATATAGATCAGGCTGGCCTTGAACATACAAACATCTACTTGCTATGTATCTCAGGTGCTGGGTGAAGGTTCGAGTCATCCCCTCCAGCAATGCTGGGGGAGTCTTACAAAGTACCACGGTTCTTTTTCTGGGTTTTGTTTGCTTGCTTGCTTGCTTGCTTGCTTGCTTGCTTTTTTGTTAGTTTTGCTTTATTTTGGAAGACAAAGTCTCATGGAGCCCAGGCTACCCTCAGATTCACTATATAATCAAGAATACGCCTCAGCCTCTGATCCTTCTGCGTTCACTTGCATGTGTTGGGATTATAGGTGTGCATCGCCACATTGGGAACTAAACCCAGGGCTTTCTCCAGGCAGACGAGCTCTCTGTCAGCAGAGGTCCTTCTTCAACCACGGATGGCTTGGGGATTCTTTCAGTGTTGGTATGCTTGCTCTGGAGTTTAGAAATAAATGTTGATCATACAACTTTATGACTATTTCAGAAGCCATTAAGTTGTATGCTTCAAAAGGATAAATTTGATAGGTGAATCATATCTATAAAAATATAATTTGAAAAAAGTGTTATGTGAGATTTCTCTGCCCTGTTAGCATTTGACTTCATGTCAGGTGGGCGGTTTATGGGGACCCTTTTCAGTGACAGGCATCTGAGCTCTTTAGGTGGCTCTTCCTCCAGTCCTCAAGTGCAGCTTTATGTGCCTCGGGTCAGAGCAGGGTCCCCCGTCCCCTGGTCTTTCCTCTAATTGCTTCAGCTATGCCACAGAGAATTCTGGTTGAAAACAGAGCATGTTAATTGGGAATGTCAGTGGGCAGTGGTGTGCCTTTAATCCCAGCACTTGGGAGGCAGAGGCAGGCGGATTTCTGAGTCCGAGGCTAGCCTGGTCTACAGAGTGAGTTCCAGGGCAGCCAGGGCTACACAGAGAAACCCTGTCTCCAAAAACCAAAAACCAAAACAAATTGGGAATGTCATCAAAATATGATTTTACAAAGCTGAGGCATTTATGTGTATAATTGACCAAAAGTATCAGGGTGTTCTCTGGTTAACATGCAGAATTCAGGCTTAAAAGAAGGCAAAACCCAAGAAATGGACTGTCTCCAAGGTTGGTCTGTTTGTAGGAAAGAGTGAATGTTGACTTCTTTTTCATAGATGACTGCAAGGAACAAGACAAGGTAAATACTGCAGGCAGCCATTATTGTGGCCTAGTTTAAGATGGGGGAAGAGACGTTGGGCTGTTTTTATGATGTCCATGTCATCAGAAAATGCGGTGGCCCGCTGGCCTTTCTGAATCAACAGTGTGAAGCAAAAACTAGTGCCGAGGGTCACAGCGTTTGTTCAGAAGGCTGAGTAGCACTGCTGTAAACTTTTTGGCTGTTTTGGTGTCACCTGCATTCTTTTCACTGTGGCACAGTTGACTCGTGAGGCCTGATATCCTTTCAGTCGGCCTCACCTTGAGTAGAGCTGAGATAGGATATGTCCACTCAGTAGTCACGTGTATCTCTTCTCTTCAGAAATATTCTCACAATTGATCTTAGTACAATGGGTAGTCTCAATCTCATAAATATGTGTATAGAGGGTTGGCATTGAGATTGGAATCTTACCATGTAGCCTAGGCTAGCTGAACTGGACATCTACCAGCTCAGCCCCCAAGTCTCTGTGTGACCATCCCCCACATCATTCTAATGTTAATGCTGGATTCTAAATTCCATGAAAGCAGGAAGCTGTTCTCCTGTATAATCCTAGACTTTCTCCTTGTGCCATTCACATCATAAGTCCTTACATTTGATGGATGGATGCATAATGTAGCATACAGACTACATGTTTATAGTAGATGTTTCAGAAAACCGTAGTGTTCTGAGTTGAAAACAATGCAATAATTTGTCTTAATATTTTTGTCTTTCTCTAGGTTGGTATTTTGTATGGCATCTATTTTTATCTAAATTCAAGTTTCTACGGGAGCTGGTGGGAGACACAGGGTCCCAGGAAGGAGACAATGAGCAGCCTTCAGGGTCTGAAACAGAAGAAGACCCTTCAGCTTCGCCACACAAGATCAGATCTGCTCGCCAGCGAAGACTACCTGTTGACGACGGCCACTGAGCAGACACAGCAATTTCTCAGAATGTGGTCTGGGGCAGTTACGAGCCTCTGTCCTTAGTGACCTAGCTTTGAAAGTTACTAAGTGACTGAGGAACATTTGCAATTGGATTTATATCCAATTCAAAAAAAAAAAGATTTACACGTAAGCCATATAGAAATAAAGGGAATTTAAACCAAATTGGGCCATCGCAGATTTCATCTTGGATGTTTTGCTTCACTAGGTCTCCTTAACACACTTACTTGATGGCTCCTGGACTTATCTTTTCTTTCTTTCTTTTTCTCTCTTTCTCTTTCTTTTTTTTTTTTTTAAATTGCACTGGTATAAATCTGTAAACATTTCAGGCTTGAAAAAAATATGTTATTAGTTATTAAAATGTACTCTTTTCTTGACATTTTAACTTGTCAGAAATTGGGACGTATCTCATTACTGTCAACCAGGTAATAGTCTTGTCATCATCCTAACTCATGCATATGTGACTTTGCAGCTTGTTACAGTGTCATTACCTCAGCTGATGTGTATATTGTTGGTGTCAAATATTTCAGGTTTAATTGGCATTTTAAGAATGTTTTAAAAAAGACAACACTGACTCAGCATTGAAATGAAAGGTTATTGTGTGTGTCGAAACCATGGAAACAACATTGGAACATTTTTGATATTAGTGATGCCAATATTTGTGGATGGAGAAATGATCACAGTTCTATATATATTTTATTGCAAAGAAACAGCAAAATGCTTTTCAGGACTTGAGAAAGGAAGACACCCACCAGTTGACGAAGTTGTGCTATATTTTGTCAGTGAGGCGCTTGCAAAGCAATTGCCTTTCTTTATGCCAAGTGATTGCAGGCAAAGGCAGGAGAATTTGCCAAAATCCTCAGAATTGATCTAAGAAAATTCAAAGCAGAGAGAGGCTCCTGTGACCACTTCACGGAGAGCACTGCCATTAAGACATCTAAGGTTTTATCCAAAGCTGCCTGCTGGTATTAGAAGGCAGTGGCGAGCAGCCCTTCTAGAAATGCTGCGTGGCCAGTGCTCTAGTACAGATTCCTTTAATCTGAGAAGTGGTGGAAGAGGGGGACTTGGAATATGAAGTTACAGTTATGACTTAACCAGTTTGTTTCACACATTCGTTACATAGGCACAAGATTTACATGATAAAAATATTTTAGAACATGGAATAAATGCAAAATAAAACATTTCTGTGACACGAGGCACAGGCCATTGCTTATTGGGAGATGCTTTTTTCTCAGAGATACACATGGTGCATCCTAATAGATGGTCATGTAGATTAAGTAAAAGTGATAATATGTAAATTTACTTTTCAAGATAGCAGTTATTTATTGGAGAATTTAAGTATAAATCTTACAGTGTTAACAGTTATTTTTTATGAAATACCTTTAGGGAAAACATATTTGGAGTTTTAGCGTTGTAGTTAGGAATCTAAGAGCTGTCTTCTCCTTTATGGAGAATGTCATCAGCCCCTCCTTTATATGGAGACTTTTGTTCTGGGCTCGTGTTGTGGGACACGTACTTCACGAACAGTAACTCAGTGACAAGACCTCAAGAGTCCTAGGGCTTGAGAGAGAACGGGTTGGAAATACCTGCTTGACTGTCAGATGCCTCTTGCCAGAGTCCACGTTTGTTTTAACTGAACTTTGGACTGTTTACTAGAGAAGAGCGATGGATGGATGGATGAACCTTCTAGTGTTGTCTGCTCTGTACGGAAACGAGCTACAGGGCCAAGGGCCTTCCTCATTCTTGTTCTTCATGGCCGTGTTTAATCTCATTTGTTACCTCATCTTTCGCTCTGGCAGATGCTGTTTGTTAATTGTCTACCGGCACTGCCCAAGGTGAGTTCCTAAAGATGTAGACATCGTAACCCTTTGAATACACTGGCAGGGAAGCCCTAGGAGACAACCTCTGGCTGTACATTGTCTGGGGAAGATCCCCAATAGCTTGAGAGTGGGGTACAGCCCTTTTGTCTTCTTTATGGGACATGTCTAGAAGGCACAAGGCAGTGACATTGTTCCTAGAATTGATCTTTAGCATCTAGTATTTTTTTATACTATTTTCAAACCAGTCAAGATGCCCCAAGGCACCTTGGTACCGGGAGGATGTTTACATTAGATTTTTTCATAATCTAATGTTTTGAACTTCAAGTTTTCATTGTTGCTAATGTTTTGTGGTAGATATCTAAGGGTTAGATGCCAATAGGGAAACTAAGCGGCAGGTGAGCTCTCTGTTGTATCAGTATTAAAGAATGATGGCTGGTGTAACTGCCCCCCTCCAATATATAACAAGGCCCAAACTAATTCCTGTAAAACTACATAAAGGGCATTATTTATTGGTATTTATGTTTCCAGCATATCTTATAAAACTGTAATAAATACTGTTCTTGGCCCAAGAAATAATACCTTATGGTGTAATAGTGCATACTTGGCATGTTTTAACCTAAGTAAAAACATTTTGGATGCCAGTGGGAGGAGTCTAAGGCATAGTCATTTGTGTTAGATGGACTTCTTGGGCCTCCTTTACCTGACCAAGAGAGGGAAGAGAAAGCATCGTCCCCGCACGGTCCCTCGTGTGCTGTGGATTCCTGTCCTGTTTCCTGTTTTGTTTTAGGAGCTTTATAGCTGTTATAACTGTCATACCTGAATTCTCAGGCTCTCAGTGCAAGGGATGTATTTAACTTTAAAGATTAAAGATACAACATGCAGATACAAGAGTCTTGCCTGTACCCTTCCAAAAATAATGCTATCATCTCTGAGGATTAATTAAATACTTGAGGACTCAGGTAGATTGCTGTAGTTCCTTCTCAGCCAGCCCTTCCTAGAGGTGTGTATGTGCGCGTGCATGCGTGCATGTGTGTGTTCTAATTGCCCATGTGGTGGCAGGGCTCAGATTTAAATGCCAAATACACTGAAGATTTGTATAACAGCTGAGGCATTAAGCACATGCCTGAGGAAAACATTTGAACTGAATGGATTCTCACAGTGGAAGTAGATACTGGTTAGCCGTTTTGTCGACATCTTGACCCTTCTTTAGATTAGGCTTAAAAACAATTTCAAAGTGGTGTTTTGCTAAAAGTTTAGGATAAGTACGTACTGACATCTAAACATGATTCGAAGTAGTCCATGTTTTTTGTTAAGAAGAATAATCTGTGACATTCTTCTGAGTCCACAGTGCAATCTTTATTCAGTCAGTTTTTCTCAGAAGGTGTCTGACTGTGACTGGTAACCACTGTAACTGCAGATCTCAGCTGGTAAACTAAGTGCTTTTATATTTGAGGTTGACTTCATAAAGCCCATTAGCAGTCTCAGAGCATGGAGCTGCTCAGGTGACTGTAGAATGGCCTTGGGTTATAGAATATAGAATTAAGGAACCTTGTATTGTCTTCTGTTAGTGTCCCAGAGTTTGAAACTTCTAACTAGTTCCATTTTATCCTGTATTTGTAGAAGCTGCGTCTCCATTTGTTAGCACACATGCTACCTGTTGAGGGCTTCCTAGCATTAACCTCCACGCCAGTTCTATGCATAACCATTCGCCAGATACTGCTGCTGTGGTTTCTTACAGGAGCCTTTCCGTCCTGTGCTGTGATGCATTGTCATCTTGCTGCTTGACAGATACTTTGTGAGGAATTGAAACTGTGTGTGTTGATAGTACCTACGTATAACATGATGTAACATAGAAATGAGGAATATGCAAATGAATGGTGTTCCTGTCTTAGGATAATATCTAAAGCTTCCATGGTTTGTATGTTTTAACTTCCTCTTTAAACTGCACAGAATAAATGAGAATGAAAACAAGCACACATGTGTCTCATTGATTAATGACTGTGATGGGTACTTTGGGCATGATGGGATCTTAAAGCCATTTTTTGCCCTTATGGTCCAGCCTTCAGCACTCCACCAGCTCTAAAAGTCTAAGAATTGGGAAGATAGCCATAACATCCGTCATACTAAGAAGTTGATCAACACAGATCCTAATAGACATGTAGCACAGTCCTGGTGTGTATGATCACACTTAGTCCTCCTCGACCCAGCACCCCGAGGGCTTGCTGATCTGCCTGGCCCAGACCATGTTTCACCTTTGTTAGCACTGACTGCCAGGAAGGACTGAGTACTACCAAGTGAGAAGATGCAGGAGGCCCTGTAAGAACCTGTTGGATGGAGCTAGAAAACTATGGATTCCAGCGAGCCAATGTTTTTCTTCCGTGCGCAGGCACCAAGAACACAGGATAGAAAAAGAGACTTTGCCAGGCCTTGGTTTTGTAGGTAGGGCAGGTCTGTTTTAGAGATTACTGGGGATTGGTTTGGGATCTGGGCTGGTTAAGAGATTAGCTTCTGGTGCCAAGGTTTGGGATGGTGGGTAGCACTTAAATGGAGGAGCTATGAGAGTGCCCCCAACCCCTGTGGTCCAATACCCTGGCATAAAGATGATGTTTATGGAGGACTTGAAGAGGGGACACCAGTAAAAGCTTTAGTGGGTGTTTCCCAGGTTGTGGACAAGAAGAGGATCTCACATGTATGTTGGGGCTGGCCTGGTGCTGCTTTGTATTCAAATGCTAAATTCTGTACCCCAAGATCTGGTTGCCCCAAGACTAGGGAATTCTCATGCATACCAGCTTCTGTTGTGCAAACCTTGCTCCCCAAGTTAATTGGTCAATAAAAGGCTAAAGCCTGTGATTGGGCAGTAGAGAGAGGAAGGTGGGACTTCCTGGAAGGAATGGGAAACTCTGAAAAGAAGTAGGTAGGCTCTTTGACCAGGAGATATCAGAGGAGAGGGCTTGGAAGATGTAGCTTACCACGAGGCTGGGTGGGGCTAGGTGGGGCTAGGTGGTCAGGTTAACTTAGATGAGCCATTGAGAGTCTGCCCAGATAAAGCCTAAGCTTTGAAATATTAAACGTTCTCTGATTATTTGGGAAACTAGCTGGTCAAGGAGTAACTGCCCCATATTAATTTCCAGCATGAATATATACAGAATATTATTTTTACACATGAAAAGCATACATAAGGTGAGTTCTTGCTTGTAGAACCATGTATAAATGTTTCTGGAATCAAGGATGCAAATGGTTCATGCAAGGAGTACATGAAAGATCTAGACCACAAAAGACCTTGTATGTAACGACACAGGCTTTGACGTTCAAGCCACGTGCGATAACACTGAAATATTTTTGAGACAGCTGCTCATATAGCCTAGGCTGACCTCAAGCCTCTTAGTGCAGGCATTACAGTCCTGCACAACCACACCAGGCTTGAACTATTTTAAAAACGAGAACATAGCTTTTCTTAAGATTCTGAATGGCCATTCTCCTGGGCACCTGGGCTGGATGCAGAAGGCTTAGAAAGATCATGTTACAGATGAGGATAGATTCGATGCTGTAAACAGGATG
Organism: Apodemus sylvaticus; assembly: GCF_947179515.1. Classification (NCBI taxonomy): domain Eukaryota; kingdom Metazoa; phylum Chordata; class Mammalia; order Rodentia; family Muridae; genus Apodemus; species Apodemus sylvaticus. The sequence goes on along the minus strand of NC_067485.1, from coordinate 25,853,036 downwards.
TCTCTTTCACCAGCCTGTGCAGAGACACTGTGGCCAGTTGGACAGGAGTCATAACTATGGGGACCTTGGAGGATGAAGAATGAGATTTGGTTCCTGAAGGTAAGGCAGGGGCCGGGTGAGAATGGCAACATTTTAGATTTGCAGTTGATAACACTGAGCAATGCATGTAGGGATAGATCTGAGCTTGAGTATTGGAAGGTGGAAGTCGAAGGCCTCCAACTAGATTTGGGGGTGCTTTTTGTCATTTTCAGATAAATAATGAACAAAGTGTTGAATTAGCATGAAGCACCAGTATTAACTCAATATTTAGGAGTATATGGATACAGTTGAAGAAATAAGGCAAAGATAGCATATCTTCCCTGATGTGTTTATAAAAAGATAAAGAGAGGGGGGAAATGTCCCATGGAGGTGTAGTGAGGTATGGGGCAAGGCCTTGGCCAGCCCATGCTGAGGCATCCCTTCCCCCTGAGGGACCAGCCACATGGTGGTATAGAGTTTATTCAGGGCATGGGGAGGGGAGTTGTCTTAGAGTTTCTATTCCTGCACAAACATCATGACCAAGAAGCAAGCTAGGGAGGAAAGGGTTTATCCAGTTTACAGTTCCAGATTGCTGTTTATCACCAAAGGAGGTCAGGACCGGAACTCAAGCAGGTCAGGAAGCAGGAGCTGATGCAGAGGCTATGGAGAAATGTTTCTTACTGGCTTGCTTCCCCTGGCTTGCTCAATCTGCTCTCTTATAGAATACCAGTCCAGAGATGGTACCACCCACAAGGGGCCCTCCCCCCTTGATCACTAATTGAGAAAATGCCCCACAGCTGGATCTCATGGAGGCACTTCCCCAACTGAAACTCCTTTCTCTGTGATAACTCCAGCCTGTGTCAAGTTGACACACAAAACCAGCTAGTACAATTGACCCCTTGTCAAGCTGACACACAAACACACCACTATTAACCCTCAACCCTTACTTTCTTATTCATCCCCAAGATCTAAATAACTTTAAAAGTCCCACAGTCTTTACATATTAAAAGTTCAACCCCTTTAAAATGTCTAATATCTTTTAAAATTCAAAGTCTTTTAAAACTTCAAAGTCTCTTAACTGTGGGCTCCACTAAAATACCTTCTTCCTTCAAGAGGGAAATATATCAGGCACAGTCACAACCAAACGCAAAACTCAAACTCTAATGGTTCAGTGTCTGGGATCCAACTCACGAATCTGCCCAGCTCCTCCAAGGGCTTGGGTCACTTTTCCAGCTCTGCCCTTTGTCACACACAGCTTGTCTTCTAGGCTCCAGCTGCCTGTACTCTGCTGCTGCTGTTCTTGGTGATCATTTCATAGTACTGGTATCTCCAAAACAGTGCTGTCTTTCACTGTAACTAGGCTTCACCAATAGCCTCTCATAGGCTCTCTTCATGGTGACAAGCCGCTGTTCCTATGCATGACTCCTTCAAGTCCTGGGCCATCAGTTGCAACTGAGTTTGCACCTTCACCAATGGCCTTCCGCGGCCTCTCACAGTGCCGAGAGCCTCAGCTGCTCTTCATGACCCCTTCATGCCTTCAAAGCCAGTACCATCTGGGTGACTCTTACATGGTACCAAGTTCTGCTACAGCATGAGGTACAACCTTGGCTATCTCTGGAACACAGCCTCTGTGTGCTCATAAAACACTTCCCAGATGATTTTAACTCAGTGATGATGGTTTCTTCTTAATCACCGCTAATTTCTTAGCTCCAGCTAACCAGCAACAATAGTCCCAGTAACACAAAGGTTTGCTTTAGTGGTTCTGGTATCTTGTTAATCACAGCTGATTCTTCAGTCCCAGCTAACCAAAACCACAGAATCTTCACAATCAAAACAGCAACGGCCCTGATAAGAGTCTTGAATCTTCTCTCTGAAATTTCACAAGCCAAGCCTCCATTGGCACTGTTCTCAACATTATTTTTCCAAGCTCCTACACAACATCCCACAGAGGTCTCAACACTGGATGGACCATCTAGCCCAAAGTTCCAAAGTCCTTCCACAGTCCTCCCCAAAACATGGTCAGGTTGTCACAGGAATTCCCCACTACGCTGGTACCAATTTGTCTTAGTCAGGGTTTCTATTCCTGCACAAACATCATGACCAAGAAGCAAGTTGGGGAGGAAAAGGTTTATTTACAGTTCCAAATTGCTGTTTATCACCAAAGGAGGTCAGGACTGGAACTCAAACAGATCAGGAAGCAGGAGCTGATGCAGAGGCCATGGAGGGATGTTTCTTACTGGCTTACTTCTCCTGGCTTGCTCAGCCTGCTCTCTTATAGAACCCAAGAGCACCAGCCCAAAGGTGGAACCACCCACAAGGTGCCCTCCCCCCTTGATCACTAATTGAGAAAATGCCCCACAGCTGGATCTCATGGAGGCACTTCCCCAACTGAAGCTCCTTTCTCTGTGATAACTCCAGCCTGTGTCAAGATGACACACACAACCAGCCAGAACAGGAGTTAAGAGGGTAGTAGAGTCAGAGAAAGGGGGAGAAAAAGAGAGGGGGGAGGGAGGGAAGGTGAGGAAGGGAGGAGAGGAGAGGGCGAGGAGAAGAGGAATAGAGGCTGGCCATGAGCATGAGTGTGGACTTGTGGAGAGAGGCAGGGAAGGGAAAGCAAGAGGGAGAGCAAGCGAGCTAGGAGGGGGCAAGCAGTGAGTCAGGCCTACCTGGCTGTTGCCAGGTAACTGTGGGGCACTGCTTAGAATGCTAACACTCCCCACCCCACCCCCATGCCCAGGAAAGAACTGGATGAAATAACCCAACAGGGCACAGCAGTGGTTTGACTGTTTTTGCCTCCTTGACAATTTGTTTCCAGCTTTGCCCCCCTCCCCCAGTGCCAGTGCTGGATGATGATGAGGCCTGTGGGGAGAGGTGTTTGACTCCTGACGAGTCTGCCTTCATGAGTGATTAGTGGCACTGTAAAGACAGCCAGCTTGAGGGGGTGGGCACGTTCTTTTTTTCTGCTCTTAGACCATGTGAGGACATAGCAAAGGGGATCTTGGGATCAGACGCGGCTCCACCTGTGTCTTGATCTTGGACTTCCGGTTTTGGAACGGTGAGAAATCCATTCTTTATAAATCACCCAGTCGAGCGTCTTCTGTGGTCCCTAAGGAACATCGCTAATGTCAGACATTTTAAAAAGTCCATTAGGATGCTGAGGAGGACCGACAGAGAATCGGGAGCACACCTACAGAAGAGTGGTGATGCGGGAAGCAGAACAAAGGGCAGGAGGAACGCGGGGTGGCGCTGAGGCTGGCGCTCAGTCTGACCATCAAGACTTGGTAACGGGATCCAATGGTCCATGCCTAAGATACAAGCCCCGAGAGGGGCGGTCAGAAGACCTTTCTGGGAGACTTGATTTGACAAGGTCCGTGATAGGATATGACAGGTGAAGAACACAGATGAGACGGCGGTTCGCTGCTGCAGGATGCTGGGATGAAACATGTTGGAAGGGACAGATTGAGAGTGAGGCCAGATCATGAGACAGTAATAAAAATGACCAATCTGGATCCTACGTTAAAAGTTAGGAGAACTGAGATCTGATCCAAACCCCATAATTTGGTCCTTGACAGTTTGTTTAGACTGTTTCCTGGTCTATTAAATGGAAGAGATAAAATTGATTTTTTTAAAAAAAACTATTCACTAAGTATATTTATTAATTCACTAATTATTCACTAAGTATATTAATTCACTAATTATTCACTAAGTATATTAATATGTAAACAAGCCATGATTGTCCTGCTATTGATTCACCTTTGCAACTGAAGTCGTCTTAGGGACAGCTTGGTCCAGGAGTTGTTCGGTTCATTTAAAAAGTCAGTTAAGAGTAAGTCACAGAACATGTATTCAGTAGTTATGAGTAAGACCAATACATCCCGCCCCCCCAACCCTGATCTATTGCAAATCTATTTGAGTTTCATCTTGCCTTTGCAAGGTTCAGATATAATTCTGTGATTCAATCTTGTTTCCTCAAATAAGAACATTCCTTTGCAGAGAGTTTTTATTTTAATATCCATGATTCCGTAGTATGTTTATGTGCATATATTTGAGAAGGTTTCACTCTGTCCTACAGTGGTCTGGGGCTCACTGTGTAACTCAGGCTAGCCTCTGCCTCCCTAAAGCTGGGATTAGAAATGCGAGGCCCTGCACCTGGCTCAGCATGTGTGTTTTAAATTTAACTGCTTGGATGGACAGGATTTTTAGCATCTTGCTTTTCTGAAAATTGCCCAGCATGTTCAAACAAGTTTCCATAGGAACATCACCTCTCTTCACATTTGCTGTGGTATCTGAAGTGTTTGAGTACAGCATCAGAGGTAAGTGGAGCATGCACTTCCATGTTTGGGAACCAGTTTCATTAAATATGAGACTCATTAGCGAGAACAGATCTGTGAGCATATACAGATCTCCTGTCCTGCTTAGGAAGGACTTGGGCATCTTGTTTAGAAGCCAGTGGGAACTCTAGCCTGGAGTCTGTCACATTTTGTATCTCCTCCTGCCTGTGTCTTCCTAATGCAGGACAGACCCTCTGCCTGTCCAGATGTGTGTGTGTGTGTGTGTGTGTGTGTGTCCCTCCCTCCCTCCCTTCCTTCCTTCCTGCAAACTGACACTACCAGTGACTTCTCTCATCAAGTAGATCAGTCCCTACAACATAAATATTCACCAAGCATTTTCTGCCTTGAAGGAATGAAGGAAAGGCCTCTTTTGTGGGTGTCACCCCTCAGAGTGTGGAGGCTTGGGCCTTTGGGCTGATGCCAAAGGCTGGGGTGGGGTGCTCAGGGACAGGGACACTCAGCCCCCCACCGACTGAAGGTTCTGGACACCATGGACACCAGCTGTGGTTCTGACGTCTGTTTCCTCTCTGAGACTGTTTAGACATCACTACCCACCAGGTTGGAAGGATGAAGCCCAGCACCAAGGCCCAGCACCGGTGTGTGCAGGATGTCGGTGCAGCTGTGGGAGAAGGCTTTCCCCGAGGGTTTGGTTTTAGTTTTATGGCTCTCTTAGATAATCTTCAGTGAAACAGCGTGTGCGCAAACACTTTATTCAGGGTGAACAAGGGCCGTGGGTGAACCTTGGAGAGTGGGAAGGAGTTTTCAGGGTGATTGGAAATCTTTGGCCCTCGGAGCTTAATTACTGGGAATGCCTCATTTGCATGAAGAGCCATTCCAGGAATCCCAGGTGCTTGCTGAGCAGGTTCTTATCTGCAGAAAGGACTTTGAACCTGTATGTTGCCAAGGACTATGTGACATTGCTCGTGTAGAAGATGTGGTGGTCAGGCTAGCCAGATCAGGCAGAGAAGAGGAAGCCCGCTAAGGAAATGAAGTCCTCCATTTTGCGCCAAGATCAGGAAAGCTGTCCAGACATAGTAGACTAGGACCTTCGTAGTGCGGTCCAACACCTCTTTGTGCTAGACCCTGCTCAATAGCTGCCTCTGTGACATCACTGGCAGAGCCACCTGGACACTTCCTGCCGTTGCTCCTTCCTTCCTTCCTCCCTCCCTCCCTCCCTCCCTCCCTTCCAATATACTTTTTCTTGGCGTACATGGCATATATTCTGGATTGTATTTCTGCTCATTTGGCCCCGGCCCCATTCCACCTCACAGCTCTCAAGCCTCAGAGCTCTCTAGCTCTGTTTTCACCCCGTGCTCCTTCTCTGGGCCATTGTACTCGTGGCCTCAAATGTCTCTGCAGCATTGGGATCCTGCTTCTCTCTTTTGAGCTAACAATCTTAGTATCTCTTTTTTGGCTGTCTTAAATACTGATCGAAGGACTGGGAAGGTGGTTGTTTAGAAAGAAAGTCTCTAAAGCATGAGGACCTGGGTTCAGATTCCTAGTACCCAGCGCTGGGGTCTTGAGAAGTCTGAATGGTGGGGGGAGGTGTGCAGATTGACAAGTATTCGTAGCCCTAATGTCCTGGGGACAGAGACCAGTAGATTCCTTGAGCTCATTGGCTAACCTCTCTAGCCAGATCAGTGAGCCCCAGGGTCAGGGAGAGACATTGTTAGGAAGAGAAGGAAAAAAGAAAGAAAGAAAGAAAGAAAGAAAGAAAGAAAGAAAGAAAGAAAGAAAGAAAGAAAGAAAGAAAGAAAGAAAGAAAGAGAAGAGAAGGAAGAAAAGGAAGGTGTGGCTCTGTGCAAATTAAAAATGAAGTGACCAAGGTAGACACTCAACATTGACCTCTGACCTCCACACATGTGCATGTACATACCTCCATATGTGTTTAGGTACACACACACACACACACACACACACACGTCAAACTCAACTGTATGTATGGCCCCTTTTAACCTGGTGTTCTCTCAATGTCCCTAAAGAAATTGCTCAGCAGTCACAGTGTGGTCCCACCCACCTCTCTGCCTTGTATCCTATATCCAACTTCATTGGGCCTTGTTGAGTCTCCTTCTGGAATAATTCAATACACCTTTATCCATGACACCATTACCTACTGTACTATAGCAAATGCTTGTAAAACAGTGGTTCCAGGCGCCATCTTGGGAATTGGCTGTCTGTGCATGCCACCGTTCATCTGTAAGATGGATTTTGTAATGATCAGTATATTCCACGTGGCTTTACAGGGATCACATGACTCAGAGCAGATGATGTGTTTACCCTGTCCTGCGTTTCCTACCATTGCCCTGCTCACCTAGACTATGTTAATAGTGTATTGGATCCTTATGGTCTGTCTCTGGTGGTTTCTCCTCAGAATGATCTTTCTGAAACCCAACTTTGTTGCCCCTTTGCTTATCACACGTGAATGGGTTCCTTTTGGTTTATGGGAAGAGAAGAAAAGAAAGGTTGAAAGTCTGAATGTGTTCTGTGCCTTTCTACCTGATTGCATAGACGAGTCCTTCTAGGATTAGATTCTACCTCTCGTCTCTATGAACACAGTCATGGGAGGCATCTTGCTTGTGCCAATGTGTAGTCCTCTCACAGGCTGTGAACACTTGGCTCCCCACACCTCACCTTCTGGTCACTCTCCCTGTTTCAACTTCTGGATATCCATCACCCCTTCTAGACCCCTTGTCTGTTATTTAGTCTCAGAGAACTGACTTCCTTCCCTTTTCAGGCCAAATCGCAGGCAAGGAGTCAACGTCTGCTGGTGGATTTATTTACCTAAAACCCACCATCCTTACTAGGATGAACTAATAATATTTTAATACATTTTAGGACTTATATCAAAATAACACTTCAGCCTGCTGGCTGCTGTATCCAGCCTTCTTGTTGGAATCCAAGCCTGAACTCCTGCCTCAGCGTCTGTAACCTTGACACTTTCTGTAACCAACGGTCATCAGAGTATGTTAATGAGATGTTCATTTTGCCAGCTCCTGGTTCCACTTCTTGTCCATTTCACTCCCTTAGGAAAAGGTCAAAAGATCCTGTTCAATAAACAGCAGTGTTTGACCACAAGGTGGCGACAGTCTTCAAGACTTAGGATCAAGCATTGCTGCTTTTCCAGTGAGGTCAGGAAAGCGTGCTTTAAAAGGGTGCTGTGTCAATTCTTGCTCTTAGAGCATACGCTATTGGTGTTCTGTTCAGAAACTTTCTCCCTGTACCGATGTCCTCAAGGGTCTTCCCCAATTTCTTTTCTATTAGCTTCAGAGTGTCTGGCTTTATGTGGAGGTCCTTGATCCATTTGGATTTGAGCTTAGTACAAGGAGACAAGGATGGATCAATTCGCATTCTTCTGCATGCTGACCTCCAGTTGAACCAGCACCATTTGTTGAAAAGGCTATCTTTTTTCCAAAATGGGACCTCATAAAATTACAAAGTTTCTGTAAGGCAAAGGACACCATCAAGAGGACAAATCGGCAACCAACAAATTGGGAAAAGATCTTCACCAATCCTACATCAGATAGAGGGCTAATATCCAATATATATAAAGAACTCAAGAAGTTAGACTCCAGAAAACCAAACAACCCTATTAAAAAATGGGGTACAGAGTTAAACAAAGAATTCTCACCTGAAGAACTTCGGATGGCGGAGAAACATCTTAAAAAATGCTCAACTTCATTAGTCATTAGGGAAATGCAAATCAAAACAATCCTAAGATTTCATCTTACACCAGTCAGAATGGCTAAGATTAAAAATTCAGGAGACAGCAGGTGTTGGAGAGGGTGTGGAGAAAGAGGAGCACTCCTCCACTGCTGGTGGGGTTGCAAATTGGTACAACCACTCTGGAAAGCAGTCTGGCGGTTCCTCCAAAAACTGGGCACCTTACTTCCAGAAGATCCTGCTATACCACTCCTGGGCATATACCCAGAAGACTCCCCACCATGTAATAAGGATACATGTTCTACTATGTTCATAGCAGCCCTATTTGTAATTGCCAGATGCTGGAAAGAACCCAGGTATCCCTCAACAGAAGAGTGGATGCAAAAAATGTGGTATATCTACACAATGGAGTACTATTCAGCCATTAGAAACAATGAATTCATGAAATTCTTAGGCAAATGGATGGAGCTAGAGAATATCATACTAAGTGAGGTAACCCAGACTCAAAAGGTGAATCATGGTATGCACTCACTAATAAGTGGATATTAACCTAGAAAACTGGAATACCCAAAACATAATCCACACATCAAATGAGGTACAAGAAGAAAGGAGGAGTGGCCCCTGGTTCTGGAAAGACTCAGTGAAACAGTATTCAGCAAAACCAGAACGGGGAAGTGGGAAGGGGTGGGTGGGAGGACAGGGGAAGAGAAGGGGGTTTGCGGGACTTTCGGGGAGTGGGGGGGCTAGAAAAGGGGAAATCATTTGAAATGTAAATAAATTATATCGAATAAAAAAAAATTTAGTTTAAAAAAAAAAAGGGTGCTGTGGATAGAAGTTTGGAAGTCTATGGCATCCTATCTGGGGCTATGGGTGTAAGGTTTAAGCAGGCATACAGTGCTGAGGATGAATGTGAAAGCCATTGTTTAAAGCAGAACAGAGTCAAGGGAACACGGCTTTGGGCCAGAGCAGCAGGTAGGCCAGCCTCCCGCCCCATCTAGAGCACAGGTGAGCCAGGTAGCTGTAATTCCAGTCCAGGTGACTCCCATTGGTGAAGGGCTGAAATGTGAGGAAAAAAGACAAGTCAGAGATTTAAAATCTCATCTCCTGGTGAAAGCAGAGACTTTTGGAAGATGAGAGAAAAAGGGTGATTGACTGGAAGGCCCTATGGGAGCGTGGAAATGATGCTTCTGTTGACCAGTGCCTTCCATTTGAAAAAAAGATACTTTTTTTCCTATATTGTCTTCATGTAACCTCATAGCTTTGCTGTATGTATAGAGAGCAGAGAAGATAGTATCCTTACAGGTAAAGAAACTGAGGTGAATAGGTCCCAGGAGGTGGAGTGGTTTAGCCGTGGATGTCATGATTAAGTGCCAAGTCCCTGGGCTCTTGTCTTGTTGCTTAGGTAAATATTTTCTGTTCTAGAAGCTTCCAGGTCACTTTGTACCACCCAACACAAAGGAAAACATATTCGGATGCAAACACTAAGGGGAGACTTGATATCCGTGAGCCAATACGGCAGGCAGACTTGCTTGGCCCACTTTTATTCTTTATTTAATTAAGCCTGTCTTATCTTGCCTTCCCCTACAGATGTAGGATCGTAGGTAATAGCCATTTCCTGTAACTAGTGTTCCATTGTCTTCTGGCACCTGTTGTTGGTGATGGGAAATATTTGAAAGGTACAAATTGTCCTTTTGAAAGCAGCCTTTCCTGTCTTGTAGAAGAAAGGCAAGCTGAGGCCCGCAGTGTGTGCCAATGGAGGGCTTGATTCCACTGCGTTGGTTGACGGTGGGACTTGGACTAACAAGAGTTCCAGTTGATCAGAGAAGGTGCCATTGAATGGTGTGGAAGCTGGTTTGGTTTGGGAAAGAGGGGAGGGGGAGAAAGGAGGAAAGAGGAAGGGAAGGGGAATGAGGAGGGGGGCATTAATGATATTATATTATAGCACATCGGTTGCTACACTGAGCGGGTAGACAAGATGCTTGCCACTCATTACTGCCTCTCTGCCATTCACTTTGTTACACATTCCAAGTAAGAATCGGCACAAATGCCAGGCAGATGCCTTAGCGAGCAAAGGTACTTGCCACCAAAACTGTTAACCATGTTGGAGCTCTGGTGCCCACATGACGGAAGGACAGACTCAATTCCCACAAGCTGTCCTCTGAAGTCCACCATGTACTCTGACGAATGTGTGCCCCTAGACACAGACAGAAGACAGACAGACAGACCCACACACTTAATTAAGAAATTAAAAATGACTGCAGCAAGCAGGAGTATCTTCCAAGTTGTGCACCCTAATGGTGCCCGTTAGGACCTAAGCTGAAGGGATTAAAGGTTGACTCAACCAGATCACGAGGCATTGGAGTCCAGGAATGTGACAGTTCTTCATCGCCTGTGTCTACCAGGCCTGATAAGTATTTTTTCAGACCCCCTTTATTTGTGTCTGCAGCCTCTGCTCTCTGCACTGGTTACTCTTGTTAGAAATAAATCATTATGGTCATTTTCAGTATATGGTGCCTTTAGAGTTCATTAATCATACAGTAAATCTTGGTATAACTATGCATCCATAGTTTAAATAAAATTTTCTCATCTTGTCTGGTAATGTTTCCTTAAAGAGCCGAAGACAAACCTGGTAAAACTACTAATACCAGGCATGAGAAGCCCTTTTTTGAGTCGTTGTTCAGGGTTGTTCAAGGGACTCCCAAAACATTATAGACTATCACTGTTGTTCTTGGTTGCTCCTAATGGTGGGATCCGCCCCTAGCAATGGGATCCACATTGCTGAAGACGCCACATAGCAACTTCAGGCACAGGGCCCAGAGGCTCCTAAGACGGAACTGACGTAAAAGAGTCCACCCTGAGTACTAGCTTTCATGATATCGGAAGACACCTTGCAAGCTTCCAAAGGAGGGAGGCACCCAACTATTCTACCCAGCTGTGAGCCTTAAGAATTACAGTAATGACCAGAATGGCATGATAGCCCTAAGGGTGTGGTAGTGGTTTGACTTAAGGCCTGCTCAGTAAGAGGAATCTACCTACCTTCCCGGGGCGGGGGGGGGGGGGGGGGCTAGTGACGTCATAGATCTTAGAGGAGGACCTACAATCACCACTTTATTACACCAGCATAATCCTTAACTACACCCAACATATTTGTCTTTATTCCCATAGTTACATGCAATATTCACCTTCCATTAAGGAAACTTCTTTTTGTAACAGACAGAGACCATTACAGAAAACCACAATCAATAAAATGCAGAGTTGTAGAGCCTAGTCCCAGTGGAAACCTCTACAAATCCACTCCTGAATAAGGCTCGAGGAACACTGTAGAAGAGGGGGCAGAAGATTGTAAGAGCCAGAGGATCTGGGAGTTTGCTGTGAGACTGTGTCTCTTAGTCACATCAGAAGCTACACCCATAACGTCTCACTGTCATGACTGACTAAACATTAGCTGACTAAGAACAACAATAGATAAACCAAAGTGGACAGGGAATGAGGCCTCAAACTCTACAGGGGGAACTACAGGGAACTAAGGAACGCGGAGAGTGGGAGAGATAGTCTTCCTCGGGGAAGAGCACACCAATTGGTTATCCAATACATTAAACAGACTTAGCATGTTATATTTAGGCATATATATATATATATATATATATATATATATGCATGTAACAACAACTAATTTAAAAAGAGACCATGAATTTAAAAGAGAGCCAGAAGGGGTCAGAGAATCACAGATAGGAAGGGGTTACTAGGCCTTTGTCTTTTCTGGCTGGCATCCTGCTCCTGCTTGTTCTAGGGTTTCTCTCTTCATCCTACAGTTGAAAAGTTACAGACAGTATAATATGTGGCTGAATGCAGGGCCAGAAAAAAAGGAACTCTCAAGCCCCAGGATGTAAATTTGATAAAGCTTTGAATCCACAAACAACAGGATGGGGAATCTGGGAAGGGGATAGTTCTAGACACTGGGAAGATTGTATGTCCCTGAAGAACTCAGCCAATGAGGAATTCAGGCGGGGAGGCAGGGAAATGTGATTAGGACAATCAAAACCACTGCTTTGTGCCCAATCGGAGTGCCAGCCATTTGTCAAAGGGGGCTATAGGACTGTGGGAAGGCTCCATAGAGTCGTCTGTTTCAGGGGCATTCAGAGGTCAACTAGAGATTGTTAGCATGAGAGATGCCGAGCCATTGGTCAGAATGAGTAGGGTGAGAGCTACTGCAAAGCTAGGAATGGAATGAGCGTTTACAGGTTCAAATCTTGGAGCTCACAAGATCCAGAGAGCAAACCTACTCCCTAAGAAACATTTTCAGGCCTTGAGTGAGGGACTAGAAGTTAGGAACAGCCAGAGCTGTGTTTCTGAAAGTGCCTTGAGGTGAGGTCTGGGCACAAAAGCTGTGCCTGTATTTACAATTTGGGATTGGAATGCCAAGGAGCTGCCTGCAGAAAGAAGGATGGATGAGAACTAAACGGACTCCGTATGGGTCACAGCCTCTCTTCAATCGATTCATCAAAAGATAATATGGGGAGTCTGGATTGCTGAAATTGTGGCACAGACAGCAAGAAAACTTTTCGTGGAGCAGGATAGAGATCCTAGGTCTCATGTTATTTCTATAAATATGTATAATATGTAGTGTTGCATGCAATTAGAAAATGGTTCGCTAGTTTTTCTTTAACCTAATGAAGTATGTATGAGAGAGAGAGAGTGAGTGTGTGTGTGTGTGTGTATGTGTGTGCGCATGTGCGTACATGCAGCCTCATTCCTAACCTTCACATGTCAAACATGCTAGGCAGGAGTCCTGCTCCCAAAGGAGGACCTAGACAACTATGGCCACTGTTTTTCCAATCCTGTCACATTGCTTTGGAATGTTAGCCAAAACAGTAAAATGACAGACCACTAGAAGTGTACATGTTGGAAAATAAAGTGCCAGAATACCTTCCTGTACAGAAAATACACTTATATATCAAGAAAACCCCCAAAGTAGGGACACAATACAAAGATACAAAAAAATTAAGGTAAAGGCACAATAAATTAGTATATTGAAATGACAAAGAAACTTTAGGTATCTTAACAAGACCATGGGAAACATTTCACAATGTAGAATTCATAGCTTCACATATGCAAAATACAGGAAAACCATAAGACATTTTTGAAAGGTGTAATGATACCTTTAAACAACTGGGAAGCATTCTCCACTCTGCCTGCCTTGATCTTTGGAAACAAGGTCTCATGCAGCCAAGCCTGGTTTTGGACTTGCCATGTAGCTGAGGATGGACTTCTGAGCCTCTTGTCTCGGCCTCTCCAGTTGTGGGATCACAGAGATGTGCCACTGTGCCTGGCTTTTATACTCTGCTGTTGGATAGAAAAACCTCTGGCGCCATAGAAATGTTATTTCTGCCCTAAAATTCCTACAGACTTAATGCACCTCTTGGCTACACAGCTTCTCAGACTTTTCTACTCTGAGATGAGATGTGTTGATTTAAAAGTTTACCTGCAAGAGCAAGCACACAAAGCTAAGCGGGAAATACTTAGAAAGACCACACGATCGTGCATGGCGTATCCTGTTATACTTTAGCAAAAATGCCCGTAAATCCTTCAGATTAAAGCAGTGAGCTGAGGAAAAGACCAGTGCAAAGCCAGCCCTGGTGGTAGAGAGGAAGCCCTGGCGTCTATCGTGTTAGGATAACTGACTGCTATAAAGAAGCAGTTAAAATTGGATCTTAAAAAAGGTGAAACTCAAGGGTAAATCGCAAAAGCATTACAAATATAAACAGCAGCACCACCACCCCCACCACCCCCACCAACAGAAGCAAGTGTGTGTGTGTAATGTCAGCACTGGAGAGGAGGAGAGAAGCAAATTCCGGGTCTAACTAGTAAGCTAGCCTAGTTTAATTGGTATGTCTTAGATCAATGAGATACCCTGTCTCAAAAACCAGGATGGATAGTACCTGAGGAATGACATACCTTGAGGTTTGGTCCACTGTTTATTGTAATGCTAAGTCCGGGGCCCCCAAGACCTGGAACTTGTACGTAGATCCAAGTGACGCTATTTGATCTTGCCCCCAAGTTATTTCTGATTGGCAAATAAAGATTTCAACAGTCACTAACTGGGCAGAAGAGACATGGGTGGGGTTTAGGATTCCCAAGCTTAGGGTCAGAGGAGAACCCCCAAGGAGAATAGACGGTGAAGAGGAAGCCGCCAAGGGTTAGGTGAGTTCATGGAAATGTGGCCCTGAGGGTTGGCCAATTAGAGTTAAGAGAAGCCCAGATGAAACATGGTAAGTAGTAAGTAATAACTCATGGTTATCTATAGGAAAGTACATTCTAATAGCACAAAAAGTAGACATCTGCCCAGCTCTTGCTCTGTTTAAGGCTTATTGTAAATATAAAGGGGTGTGCATCTTTTATCTGGGAATTGAATGATCAAGGCCGGCTGGAAACCCTTGATTGGGATAAAAAATTTCTACAACAGACAGGTCTCCACATGTTCTTGCATATATGTGCCTTACAATGGCACATACATACACACACACACACACACACACAAACACACATACTTGCACATACATACACACATACACATGCACACACACGCACACACACATGTGAATGTGCATACAAGTATATACACACTGCACAAATAGTAGAAGAAAACCCAGGTGCATCTCCATCTCTAACCCTAGTGCAGATTTCTAAATCTGACTTAAAGTGAGACAAAAGGAAAGATTCCTTTTTCATTGGAAACTACAAAAGTAATATTGGAGAAATCTAGAGAATTTTAAATAGTGTGAGCATATCCCTTGATAACGCATCAGATTATTTGCAGATGATATGATAGTCTACCTAAGTGACCCAAAAAAACTCCACTAGAGAACTCCTACAGCTGATAAACAACTTCAGCAAAGTGGCAGGTTATAAAATCAACTCAAGCAAATTAGTAGCCTTCCTATACTCAAAGGATAAGCAGGCTGAGAAAGAAATTAGGGAAATGACACCCTTCACAATAGCCACAAACAGTATAAAGTGCCTTGGGGTTACTCACCAAACATGTGAAAGATCTGTATGACAAGAACTTCAAGACTCTGAAGAAGGAAATGGAAGAAGACCTCAAAAAATGGAAAAACCTCCCATGCTCATGGATTGGCAGGATTTGGCCATTTTGCCAAAAGCAATATACAAATTCAATGCAATACCCATCAAAATCCCAACTCAATTCTTCATAGAGTTAGAAAGAGCAATTCTCAAATTCATCTGGAATAACAAAAACCCAGGATAGCTAAAACTATTCTCAACAACAAAAGAAATTCTGGGGGAATCAGTATCCCTGACCTCAAGCAATACTACTGAGCAATAGTGTTAAAAACTGCATGGTATTGGTACAGTGACAGGCCAATGGAACAGGATTGAAGATCCAGAAATGAACCCACACACCTATGGCCACTTGATCCTCGACAAAGGGGCTGAAAACATCCAATGGAAAAAAGATAGCCTTTTCAACAAATGGTGCTGGTTCAACTGGAGGCCAGCATGCAGAAGAATGCAAATTGATCCATCCTTATCTCCTTGTACTAAGCTCAACTCCAAATGGATCAAGGACCTCCACATAAAGCCAGACACTCTGAAGCTAATAGAAAAGAAACTGGGGAAGACCCTTGAGGATATCGGTACAGGGGGAAAGTTCCTGAACAGAAAACCACATGGTGGTATAGAGTTTATTCAGGGCAGGGGGAGGGGAGTTGTCTTAGACTTTCTATTCCTGCACAAACATCATGACCAAGAAGCAAGCTAGGGAGGAAAGGGTTTATTCAGTTTACAGTTCCAGATTGCTGTTTATCACTTCAGAAAGATCCTGCTATACCACTCCTGGGTATATACCCAGAGGATTCCCCAGCATGTAATAAGGATACATGCTCCACTATGTTCATAGCAGCCCTGTTTATAATAGCCAGAAGCTGAAAAGAACCCAGATATCCCTCAACAGAAGAATGGATGCAAAAAATGTGGTATATATACACAATGGAGTACTATTCAGCCATTAGAAACAATGAATTCATGAAATTCTTAGGCAAATGGATGGAGCAGAGAACATCATACTAAGTGAGGTAACCCAGTCTCAAAAGATCAATCATGGTATGCACTCACTAATAAGTGGATATTAGCCTGGAAAACTGGAATACCCAAAACATAATCCACACATCAAATGAGGTACAAGAAGAACGGAGGAGTGGCTCCTGGTTCTGGAAAGACTCAGTGTAGCAGTATAAGGCAAAACCAGAACAGGGAAGTGGGAAGGGGTGGGTGGGAGAACAGGGGGAAGGAAGGGGGCTTATGTGACTTTTGGGGAGTGGGGGACCAGAAAAGGGGAAATCATTTGAAATGTAAATAAAAAATATATCGAATAAAAAAAAAACAGAAAAAAAAAAGATCGGCTATTATCCCTATATCAATAGCTCTGGTTCATCTATGATTCCTCGCAATCCCACTCAGCACTCTTGTGGATATTCAAGGACACCAGGATTACCCATTGCTGAAAAGGCAAGGTGGGTGTATACAGCTTCCTGACTTCTAAATATACCACAAAACTCTGGTGGCCAGGACAGTGGGGTACGCTTACAAGATAAACTCAAACTAGAATTGAGACTCAAGAAATCAGTCTGTTCAGTTATGATCAACTTATTATAAAGTAACCAAAGAATTTCAGTGCAAAAATAATAGTTTCCCCCTCCCCAAGAAATAGAATCAGAGGAAATGAATAGTATATGCACGGTACATAATAGTGACCCTAGAATGGGCCATAGATTATATGGAAGAGACAAACCTGTGAACTCACAAAGGAATACACACTCACAAGTGTCTTTATACTCTTGTATTGTGCAGCAATTTCTTAGTGTAACAACAAGATACAGGCACATGTCAGTTCCTTTTCCAGTTGCTATGGTAACATACCCTGCCGGCAGGAGCTTAAGGAAGGCAGGCTTTTCCTTGATCTATAGCTCTGGGGTACCCACCCTGGAAGATATCCTAGTTAGGGTCACAACTGCTATGATGATACACCATGACCAGAGCAAGCTGAGGAGGAGGAAAGGGTTGATTTGGCCTACACTTCCTCAGCACTGTTTATACCATTTATAGTGATTCAGGCATAAGTCTCTCTCTCTCCCCCCCTCTCTCTCTTCTTCCTCCCTCCATTCCATTTATGTATTTATTTATGTATTTATTGTATAGGGGCTCATTTTGCAGTCCATGCAATAAAGGTGTAAGTCTCTTCCTTCCTTTCTTCCTTCCTTCCTTCCTTCCTTCCTTCCTTCCTTCCTTCCTTCCTTCCTTCCTTTGTTCCTTCCTTCCATTTATTTATTTATTGATTTATTGATTGATTGTATAGGGGCTCATTCTGCAGCCCAAGCTGGCCTTGACTTGCGATGGTCCTCTTGCTTCAGCCTTCCAAATACTGGTATTATAAGCATGTACCATCACAGCCAGAAAGTGGTTGCATAATTCTGTAAACACATGAAAAATTCTGGAATGTTACAGCTGAAGTGGTGAACATTATTGGATATGTTTCAATAAAATTGTCCTTAAATTTTAGAATGCCACAAAGAAAAACATTTTGAATTCCTCTGGTGATTTTGGGAGCATCGGCTGTTCCTCTGGAATTAATTTTGTCTTTCCCTAGGCAATTCCAATCACTGAATGACTGATGGGGGGAAAGCTATTTATTGTGGAATAATTATAGCTAATTAAAGTAACATGAAAAGTCGCATTAGCCACCACACATCGGAATCACAATATAATTTCAGTTAGGGACTGACAAAGCTGTACTTTTCAAACCCACAAGAATCTAACTTAAAACTATAGAGTTGGGAAATAAAATAGCGGCAAAGAGTAATTTACCACAGCAAGATTAGACACGGCTGAAGAAAGAATTAGCAAACTGAGCAACGAGTTAGGAGAAGTGCATAAAGACAAAACGATACATGGTACCTAAGGAGGTAAGAGATGCAGATTACATGAAAATCTTCTGTACACATTTAACTGGGTGCACAGAGAGAACCGACAGGAATCAAAACGGGGCATAGAGTTATTCCGAGAGCGTGTGAGCCACCAGGCCCGACATGCTGTTTGTATCTTTGAGGGCTGAGCAAAATTTTGGATTACCTTAGATTATGACACGGATAAGCATGAGTTACAGATTCCCTGAGGAGAATGAATCAAATTTTCGATCTTGCTGCTCACGTAAAGACAGAAGCAGAGACTTTGAGATTAGCAGTCCGATGCCCTGTTCCCTGGTAATTTCTGGTTTTAGTTCCTTATAAGACACACCTGTTTCCTATTCTTCTTTTTTAATCTTTGTAAGAAATTTACTTTTACTTCCTTTTTCTTATTGTTTTAAATATTTGGTTTAAAAAAAAAATCAGTGCTTTTTTTTTCATGATTGTGGGGTGCTGATTTAGAACAATTGTGTCCCAGCTTTGTGGAAATGATGTCACTACTTCATTAGTTTTCATGATGGTTGCTTGATGTTCCAGATTATGGATTTGTCTCTCTACCATGGAATAGGAAAACCATCTTTATGTTATGGTTGGGTGTGGAATTATTTGGAAAATCTTTTGAGTAAAAGAAGAGATGATTATATCGATTTATTTTGCTTTAATCCTTCTTTGTGATAATTCATGCTAACAATGTCCCTTCTGTTATTAACCATCCTAACAGGGATAAACATTATGTCGTTATGGTATGTAATTCTTTTAAGGCACAGAATATATATTATTATTTTAACCCATAAACATATTCAGAACATTTGCATCTGTCTCATTAGATTTCTTTCTTCTTTCTCTTATTGTGGTATCAAAATCCCACAATCCTTTCAGATTTTAAATAGAAGCTATTCATGTTTTTCTTTATTCTGGAATATTTTTACTCATTTAGGACATATTTATATCTTTGCCAGGTTTTTGGTAGCATGAACTCTAAAATTCATCTGAATCTAATGTCTTACTTGAGGGCCATTCTTTGAAAATGTTCACTTTCCCTTCTAGGGATTATTTTCTGCATAATTTCCTATTACTTTTTTATTCACCCTGATAGTTAATCTCTGTTAGGAATTTCGCTTCTTTAGCCAGAGTCTGTAACACGTTGATCTCCAGTTGTGTGTGGTCATCCCTCTCTGCCTGTATATAGGTCTCATCCGGTGCTAGAGACTCGGGTTTTCACCTTTGCCCTGCACATACTTGTCAGGCATTTTCTTTCCGTAACACGCTTAAAGACAAAAGTGTCAGCATCGGCTACATTTCTACTTCAGAAAATCATTTACTTTAGAAAATCATTTCCTTCTTTATCTTGTGGGGGCGGGGGGATACATATACTACAGTGTGCCTGTGGGGGGGGGGAGGGTCAGAAAATGACTTTCCAGAGTCAGTTCTCTTCACCCACCATGTGAGTCCCAGGTCTCAACCTCAGGTCACCGGGCTCAGCATCAGGAGCCGTACCCTGCTGAGCATCTTACCCGGCCCACAAATTCTACTTTAAACAACAACAACAAAAATATCTTGAATTTATTTATTTTTTGTTTTCATTTCTATTATTGAATTCTTTGCTTCACCTTTAATTCTTTTTGAGTGAAAATCACTTATTTTACCTCTTTAATATCCATTTGCCTTTTTGGAGATGTTGTTCTACATTTAAGTATGATTGTGAAGATAGATGCCTTTTGAAGAGACCTGAAAACATCATTGTGTGGCTGAGTCATGTTTAAGGAATGAGTCCGAGGGGATTCACATTAACATCTGACTGATCTGTAGGAGGAAAAGCTGTCGCTGTAGAAACTAGGTGACTTTCTATGGAGACTTGAAATGCAGATGGCTACATTTCTATTATTCCTGCTTGAGTGTAGGATCATTCAGATTCCATTTCCTAAAACTGCCCATTCCAAAGAAGTACGAGTCCCCATAGAGTGCTCCTTCACAAGCCTCATTGTACGGTCCCCAATCTTTCTTACTAAAACGACATGACAGCTCCCGTTCCCTTTAACCAGATACTTTCCCAAGGCCCACCAACTCTGTTCAGAAACCTTTAAGATTTTTTTTTTCATAATGTGGAAACATGATTCATTTTAATTGGAGAGAGCTGGCCCTGGAGTTTCCAGAATGAAATTTAAGCTTAGACAAAGAACACTTTGGCTAGAAAGGTTAATTCTTCAAAAGCTACTGGAAACAGAGGCCATGAACTTCAGTCTGTGACCTTAGCATTCACAGCTCCTACTGGGCAACTGAAGGACCATTCTTCATTGTTCTTCTGCGACTCAGCCCTGGTGTGCGGATACTTGTAGAACAGAGCTACTCAGCAGGGCTCTTCTGCACTAGGTTAGATTATTTATATGTCCTTTTGTGCCTGGCACCCATAACTTACTCGGTGGCATCTGTTTGTTACTCGGGTTCACTTTGGGGTTTTGAGAAGTCTCTTGCCTTTTAGCATCTCCTTTTCCATGGAAAAGAAGGTGGTGGGGGATGGGGATCGGAAGATGTCCTTCCACCCTGAAGACAACCAAGCAAAGAACTCGGTCGCTGTGGGAATCGTGTGTGTGTGTGTGTGTGTGTGTGTGTAATGACTCACTCCAGAGCTGGTGAGGACGTGTGAAACAGGTACTCCCACGTCAGGGAGAGAGCACACAAAGTCCCTAGGGTCAGAGAGCCAGATGGATTCGTGAGGTGATTCATACGCACTGATGAAGAAGGTTAGAGTAGGAAGAGGCAGCTTGCACCAGGTAGAAGAAGCCAAATATGAGTGACCATGGCCTGGGAACACAGAGTGAGTTGGTACTGAATGCCATGTTCCATCATGGAAGCAGTTAAAGCGATAGGAGAAACGAAAGTCATAAGTCAATGCATTCACCAAACACGCCGGTGGAGACACCAGGTAGGTAGGCGACAGCATAGCCAAGTGACTCTGCATTGTAGGTCTCAAAGGCTACCAGGTGATGTTCTTAGTCTGTCGGTTAGTGAGGGTTGGTGGCCGGCTAAGTTAACACATCCCCAAAGGATTTACCTGATGGTGCAAAGGATGTTAGCTTAGATGCAGATAGTTGTTACGATGGGTAACACTAACCTTTCCTGTAAGATTAACTTTTGTCAGCTTTGACCAGGAAGTAAGAACACGTGTATTTGTATTTTGCTGTCCCATCTCTTTAATTCACACAATGGCTTTCAGTTTCATTTATGTTTTGGTAAATGACAAGATTTCATTCTTTTTAATGACTGAATCATACTGTTTATTTTTAAGTTTTTACTTATTTGGCGGAAGTTTCCTGACCCAAAGTCTCACTATGTAGCCCAGGATAACCTGGGCCTCACGATTATTCTTCTCTGGCCTCCTGAGTGGATAAATTACACTGTCAAGCCACCATTTCTACCTTCCATTTTGTATAAACACCACACTTTCTTTATCCACTTATCCACTGATGGAATCCCATATTTTGTGAATAGTAGCTTTTCCAGGTTGTAGAGAAATGTCCCAGGGGCCCTTACATAGGGACATTTACATATAGCAGAACAGTTGTATAGAAATAGCATGCCTGCTCCATTCTCCTACACGGCCCCCTTTCTCAGTCCTTCCTAAGCTCTCCCTGTCACTACCTATTATGTGTGTCCAGGAAAATGGAGAGTCTCCAGGTCTCACTTAATTTAATGCAATACCCAAAGAAAACGGAGGGTAAGGTGGAGAGGAGATGCTGGTCAGAGAGCACCAAGGTTCCTTCTGTGGATGCCTATGGTGCAGGGTGAGTTCTCCTAGGATGTAGCTTAAAGATGACCATTAATAAAACCAGAGCCTGCTTGAATTTTGCTAAGAAAATAGCTCTTGGATATCCTCTCAGTGCACACACACGCACCAACTAAATGGGAAGATGGATATGTTAATTTTTGACTCTGATAAAATCATTTCACAAGTGCATCAAAACATGATCATATGCCACTCCACAACCACATGATTTTGACTTGGCGTATTGTACCCCCATTAAGCTGGGGCAGGTGGACTGGGGGGCCACCAGACAGAAGAACGGGTAAGGTTGAGCAGGCTCAGATCCGGGGAATCTCAGAATTGAGGAGGGCTGGAGTGGAGCCAGCTCCCTGCCAAATTACCTGATCTGGATCATGTAACCATGTCGCTCCATTAAGAGGACCTTAACAATCGGTCATGTAGCATAAAAACCTGGAGTTCTCCATGGTAATGAGGTATCCAGATAGGGCCTGTTGGTTCGGCCATTGAGCTTCCCTTCCTGGGCATTCCTTCCCTAAAAAGGTATTTAATCCCTGGTTCACCCTGAGTAGGGCGTATGCATTCATATCCACCACTAAATAAAACAGTCTGGACAAGCGATGACTGTCTACTTCCATCATGGATCCTTGGAGGGAGGGAATGCGGGGGTGGAAGGGGGTGTGGGGACTTCCTTGTAAAGAGCTGTGTCTAAATCTCTAGGTGAAGGATGCCTGCCTCTCTCCTAGCTCCATCAAACCGGATTCCTCCCCAGTCAGAGGCTCTGCCTTTCCCCTTCCTGCCCAACAGGTAAACACCCTAAGGGGAAGCGAGCACACCACAGACCCCCATTCCTAACTCCCAGCCCTATGCCCGTGGAGTCTGGGTACACAGAAGACAGGGAACCACAGCAATTGTCCCAGACGCTGCTGTTTTCCACCCTGGGAACCGCGGACTGAGGACCCGCTCCCCCTTTATGGCCTGTGTTCTGCCTCCCCTGAGCTGCTTGCCCCTGGCGTTAGGGCACCCCAGCATTCCACAATGGGCGCATAACCATCCCATAATGCATACGTGTATCAAAACATCATGGGCCACCCACTTCGCAAAACACAAAATTTTGATTTGTCATATTAAAATTCCATTAAGTTGGGGCTTTAAAAAAAAAAAAGAGTCAGAAAAGAGTCAGGACCAGGAACGGAGAGATAGGCCAGAATTTTCCCATTTTAGAAGCAGAGAACACCGGCACTGAATGAATGAAGCCTCGTGGGGATGGCCAGGGATCTCCGTGGAGGTAGAGAAAATTCCAATTTCACGGGCAGATAATCAGTAACAGGTGCCACTGAAGATGGGAGAGCAAAGCATGTTGTTTTGGACCAGAAGTGAAGGATGGATGCATCCTCTGCTGCGATGCTGTGTATCAGCGTCGTTAACACCTGACCTGCACTCATGGCTTCTTTATCCTTGTCCTTCTTCCTACTCATAGTAACTGGTGTGTTGGACCAGACCTACTGTGCTATCCTTTGTCCATAAAATTCATTAATTAACTTATTGGGGGGGGCATGCGTGTATGGGAATGCAGATAGGCTCGCACACCGCAGTGCCAGTGCGGAGGTCAGAGGACCATATATATCAGCGATCAGTCCCCGCCCTTCACCCTGCTTGAGACGGGGTTTCACTGTTTCTCTTTCAGGGCTGCTTAAGCAGACTAGGCGGTCGGCAAACTTCCAGAACTGGGCTGACCCTAACCCCCAACCCGACCCTCGCCACCTTGGGTTACTGCCCTAGGGAGACAGTGATGAAAAAAAATATTTTAAAGGTTCCCTGAGAATGCAGAGACCACCCATCCCTCCAGCTACTTTAAACCTCACTCTTTTCTATCTGACCATCAGCCATGCCTGGAACAGACTGCTTTGACCTTCAGATCTCAGAACTTCAGATCTCAGAACTATCCTGTTCTTTCTTTCTTCCTTCTTCCTTCTTCCTTCCCCTTCTTCCTTCCCTCCTTCCCTCCTTTCCTTCCTTCCTTCCTCCTTTCCTTCCTTCCTTTCCTTCCTTCCCTCCTTTCCTCCTTCCCTTCCTTTCCTTCCTTCCTTTCCTTCCTTTCCTTCCCTCCTTCCTTCCCTCCTTCCCTCCTTTCCTTCCTTTCCTTCCTTTCTTCCTTCCCTTCCTTCCCCTTCCTTTCCTTCCTTCCTTCCTTTCCTTCCTTTCTTTCCTTTCCTTCCTTCCCTCCTTCCCTCCTTTCCTTCCTTTCCTTCCCTCCTTTCCTTCCTTTCCTTCCTTCCCTCCTTTCCTTCCTTTCTTCCTTTCCTTCCTTTCTTCCTTCCCTTCTTTCCTTCCCTTCCTTCCTTCCCTTCCTTCCTTCCCCTTCCTTTCTTTCCTTCCTTTCCTTCCTTTCCTTCCTTCCCTCCTTCCCTCCTTCCCTCCTTCCCTCCCTTTCCTTCCTTTCCTTCCTTTCCTTCCTTCCTTTCCTTCCTTCCCTTCCTTCCTTCCTTCCCTTCCCTTCCCTTCCCTTTCCTTTCCTTCCTTTCCTTCCCTCTTTCCTTTCTTTCTTTCCTTTCTTTCTTTTTTGGTTTGGTTTTTTGAGACAAGGTTTCTCTGTATAACCCTGGCTGTCTTGGAACTCACTCTATAGACCAGGCTGTCCTCCAACTCAGAAATCCACCTGCCTCTGCCTCCCGAGTGCTGGGATTAAAGGCGTGTACCTCCACTGCCTGGCTCTTACTGTTCTTAAATGACCTTCTTTTCGAAAATTGTAATGTAGGGGAAATGAGAACTGAGATGAAGGGTGTTCTTTGTACATCTGTCTAGGGCTGGGCTAGGGTATTGGATCTGTAAGAACAATTCTGGGATCTGGAGATCAAGGCTGTCTGTTCCAGGCTTTACTGGGGGCAGGATAGATCAGTATCAAGTTTCGAGTAGCTGGAGGGATGGGTGGTCTCTACCTCCTTGGGGGAACTTTAAAGCCTTTTTCATTTCTAACCCTGCTTGACTTCGACTGGCACCTTAACAAACAGTTCATGTTAAATCTGTGAAAACGTTGACCAGTCATATTGTAATCAGTCTGGGGAATCCCAATGGGGGATTTTTAGATTCAGTAAAAATTTCATGTTGCCTGTTTTGTGTGTAATTTCACAATCGGAGTGATATATTTATCAGATATTTATATACGTAGGGGACTGGGGAGATTGAGAGATGATGATCAAAGGTCTAGAAGTCTCCATTAGGAAGGAAGAACTTTTTAAATTATATTATACAATGTAACAATAACATAATGATATAATTGATGGTAGAAAATCAAACATTTCAAAATTGCTAAAAATGAATGACAAATGTTCTCTGGGGTAATGGATGCTATTGAGTTTAATTTAATTGTTACACATTGTTTTCATAAACCATATCTCTGTACACCATAGGTTTGTACAGTTTTAGTTAATTTATAATAAACAGGAAACCCTAAATACTAAAATGTTTATGTAATGATATTGGTAAATGCTTTACCAGTTCAGTTTATAGTTTGCAGTCTTTTAATATGCTTCTGATTTAGATGCTGCTTTTAATTTATTTTTATTATTCTGTGCATGCACACCATCTCTCCAACCCTGATTTAGTCAATGCTACCATAGTCCTGTTACCATGTGACATATTACAGATTGTTGGAAGGAAAGGAACTCCAGGTCACAGAGCTAATAGAGTTGAGACTGAAAACTGAACCCTTGAGATAAGACTAAGAGAGTGTTGTTTTTGCTTTTCATTTATAAATAATTCCCAGGAGGTGGAGACCTTGGCTCAGTAGGAGACTGCTTGTGTTGCATGCACAGGACCCTGGGTTTAATCCTGGACACTGTAAAATAAAACGAAACTATTCTAAGTTTCAGAAAACCTGTGGGAATAATAGTAGCACACATAGTTTACTGAGATTCCCTTACTGTTAACATCCATAAAATCCCCTTGCTGAGACCCAGGCCTGTAACATGCTGTCTTGCTGAAACATGTGTCTGGAACATGTATAACATGTTGCTTTATCTTAGAACACTGGGTGACACTGGACTGCATCTGGGCTAAGACTGGAGTTTTTCCTAAGAGAGCATCGCAGTATTTCTCAGCTTGAATACATTGGATGCTGATTCAATTTGCCTAATTTACCATCTGTATTTCCATGTTGACAGTTGACCCAACAGTGCCCTTGATAATTTCCCCTGAGATCGGATCCAGCTCGGGGGCCCGGCTTTTGTGCCCGGCTGCCACATCTCCCTGCCCTCGGTCATTAGAAACATTGCCATGACCTCTCTTCATCTTTTGTAACCATGCCCTCTTTACACAACGTGCTTCCTCTGCCTTTGAAAACTAGAACACACATTTCATGTTGTCTTTGTCTATTCAAGATGACCCTGCGACCGACCATCTCAGGGTCTCCCTTCCGGGGCCCACGGTGTCTTTGCTCCATATTCTTGAGGCTAACATTGACAGCCTTAGTTGGCTAAGGGCCTATCTGATTTCTCCACTGTGTGATCAACATTTTTGTTTCTTTTCTTTTTTCTTTATTTCTTGCAACCAGACAAAGTGTATACGAGATAGGAGTGTGTTTGTGTATTTCTTTCCAGTCATGATAACAACAGCAAGCAACAGCAGCAGCAACAACAACAATGGATTCTGATTTGTCTTAAACCTAATTAGAAAGGCTGGAGGATGAAAGGGGAAAAAGATAAGGAAAGTTGATCCATTAATCAGCTAGCTGACAGATGTGTGTAGCGACTTTAATCAGGCGGCATCATGTCCACTAGGGGCTACTGTACCCTGCCTCAGTGATTCTCAACCTTCCCAATGCTGTGACCCTTCAATACAGTTCCTCATGTGGTGGGGACCCTCAATCATAAAATCACTTCATTACTACTTTGTAACTGTAATTTGGCTGCTGGTTTGAATTGTAATGTAAATATCTGCTATGTAGGATACCTACCATTGGAGCCCAGAGAGGTCACAACCCACATGTTGAGAACTACTGCCCTGTTTACCTATGAACTTGTCAGGCTCTTACCCCCAATCAGTGCAGAAGTGTCATGTACTAATCTAGATGAACTGATCTCCCACCTCAAAGTTGTCTCCGTTTATTCTATTCCATCTAATGTGAGTTCCAGGTAACCAACCTGGGCTGCCGGTCCCCAGATGTGTCTTCTAAGATGCTCCAGCTGTCACTTCCTGTACTGCGTCATACCCTTGCTGAACTTGTGCCACAACCTGTATGTTTTCTGACTCCCGTGAGGGCCCAGAGCTCTTGCTCTTAAGGTGACAAGGGCAGCCACACCCACTCTCAACCTTCAGCCAGTGTCTGCTGCAGGGACAGAGGCTGGCCCCTGTCACGGGCATTTAGTTAGAGCCTTGATCCAGCCAGAGCATTTGGGGCTGGATGTTTGCAGGCTCTGGTGACTCAAGCTTGCATGTGTGACGTTATTAAGGTGGCCAAGGCATGTCCTGAAAGAAAAAGGAGTGGAACCATTCGGTGGCCATCTTTGAGGGAAAACTATATTAAAAGATGCCGGTGGTCAGACTTGAGGAAAGGGCGGTACCTCCCCGAAGGCTGATGGATGATAAGCATGAGGGAAGTCTCGCTGGGCTTACATGAAAGTCTGGAGGAATCTGCAGGGCAAGGCTGATGGGATATGTACAAATGAAAAGGTAGATGCAGTCGAGGGCACTGTACCACAGTGGGAGAGTGCTTGAACAGCATGCATGAGGTCATAGGTTCAATCCCAGGTATCAGCCAAAGTGTGGGGAGAGGGGAAGAAAGAAAAGAAGACCAAATCCATGAGAGAGAATGAGCTATTCTGCCCAGCACTCTTGGGGTGGGTATATATATATTGAAGAGAATTGGCTATGGGTTGCAAGCCCAGCCCAGCCCAGCCCAGGCTCGCACTGAACATTTTGCTTCTGTGTAGGTAGAAGCCATGCCCATGTGTAATCACGCGTGACTCAAGGTGGGGGGGCGGTGGTATCTAAAGAGAAAGTACAAAGTAATTCAGGTAGAAATGATTAAAGAGAAAAGTTAGAAATGAGATGTGTGAACTATGGGGCTATCCAGTACACTGAGCATCATGGCCTTTGACCCAGATAGTAAGTTAGAAAAAATGAAAAAAGTGATCTGTTAGCTACAAAAGTCTAATTTCTATAGGAAAAAATATTTTAAAAAAGAGAAAAGGCATATCAATTTATTAGGAGAAACCACACACACACACACACACACACACACACACACACACACACACACATCCTTATTTGCTCGTGGGTAATAAGCCTGTTCCTCTCTGGCTAGCCTTCTGCTGGCTTTCTGTCTAACCATTTTACCTGTTGGTATCCTGGTTCAAAGTCCGTGATGTATGGAAGTCCCCAGATCAAGTGGGGAACAAATGTACTGACCATGTTGAGACAGTGCCTGGGGTGATTAACATCAGACTTACATGAAAACTAAATCCAGAGGTAGGCTCACTCTGCTTATGCCCTCTTTGCAAAGCAATACACAGGAGTCTGTCAGGAGCAGTGGATACACTGTTAAGCCTGAAAATTGCAAGAAGACCAAACCCATGACTGTCTGTTTGGTACTGGCCAGGATGATGGACACTCTCCAGGTTCATACTCAAGATTCCTAGAGTGTGGCATTATGCTGGATTAGTCAGGTGCTCATAAAGGCAGAATCCACGGGGCAGGCATACCTCCGGACATACATCTCCTGCATATGTGTGAACAAACATATCCTGTGCAGTTGAGGCAACCGACTGTGTGCAGGTGGGGCTTACAGGTTAACGTTAGCTCCCACACACAGCACGGAGACTACAGTTATCCAGCTACAGGAGAGGCACTCTGCAAACTCTTCTCTTGGAAGCTCAGGAGCAGTGTGGGCACTGTTTGGAAGGCTACGGAGCCTGGCTGTCGGAGTGAGCCTTTGACTCAGTCCCTTGGTTTTATTTCCTGGTCTTCTGCCGTGGACTTCTCCATGCCTTGCTTACTGTGCTGGCTTGCAACTCTCCGAAACCTTGGTCTTCAACTAAGCTTTCTTCCCTTAAGCTGTTTCTGTGTGGTATTGCTCACAGAGATGCAAAAATAACTTAACTCGTCATGGAAATGTGCTTCCACAAAGGGAAACAATACAGCAATAGCTTATGGGCATCCTGTCCTTTGAAGGGATTTTTGTTTTTACTTATTATATTTAAGAATCTTCTTCCCGTCACTCACACTGGGTGACTCACAAACACCTGTAATTCTAATTCCAGGGGATCAGACTCCCGATTCTTGCTTCTGTGACTCAGATAAATACACATAAATAAAAGAAAATACATATATTTTAAGATTCTGCGAAGTCCTATTTGCTTTAAAAAAAAAAGTCTGTTCCAATGTGGAATTGGTGTGTCTGTGTGTGTGTGTGTGTGTGTGTGTGTGTGTGAGACGCATATGGAGGTGGGATCATTCATTTGGTTAGCCAGTCAACAGACATGGAATGAGCTACTGTGTGAACCACATCAGAAGGCAGAGATGAACTCGTGGTCCAAGATGCCTTAGATATGATACACACACACACACACACACACACACACACACACACACGATGCTTATGCCAAAAACAATAGTATTTTATATGTTTCAGGAGCATTTATTTCAGGAGAAGCAAGAATCGGGAGTCTGATCCCCTGGAATTAGAATTACAGGTGTTTGTGAGTCACCCAGTGTGAGTGACGGGAAGAAGATTCTTAAATATAATAAGTAAAAACAATTTCAGGAGATTTAGAATACTAAATCCTTGTTTTCCTCGCATTGAACCAAGCCTTCACTAGCAACCTTATTTCACAGGCTGGTTGGTGGAAGAATTGGTTATAACCCACCCCACCTCAGTGTCTCTATATTCTCACCAGACCACAAGGGGGCACTGCGTGCAGCTTCCCTGAGATGCCGCTCCAGTTTTCCATACTGGACCACGAGGGGGCACCACGCGTAGCATCCCCTAGCGGGCTCCCAGAGAACATACGAGCAAAATGCATAAAAGAGCTTGGTACTGAAGAGAAAGGGTGTTAGTTCTCCGTCCTTGGAGGATAAGAGCGAACTCTTGGGAGCCCTTTCCCAACAGGGTGAGCCGTCTGAAATGGACCAACACCCCCACGTTCACCTCGGTCCTTCGCCGGCTGCTGAGAGCACGCTACTTTGTTTCCAGCCTGTTTTCCTAGGTACAGGTCCCTACAAGCCCTAGTGTTCCTCCCAGAGCTTTTGTTCCTTTTCTTGTTGGTTGCCTTTTGCAAACAGGACTAGCACTAAACCCAAACCCTCTTTTGTCAAACCTTAGGCCCTTGCCTGTGTGGATTGGATGTCTAGACAGATAGGTGGAAGTCGTTGCTTGAGGGTAAGGATAACTTAAGGTTGTTCGCTTTTGTTTTTTCTTGTCCTCCTAAAAACAACCCCCCTCACACACCACACACCACACACAGTCTTTTGCTTTGGTACTTCAACCTTGTGCAAGACTCTGAACTAACTCTCTGTGCCCTTCTGACCAATTCTAAAACGTCTTATTGGTCACCCGTTGTCATTAGAAGTTTCAATCTCTTGCATAGGGACTGAAGTCCCAAAGATCTTGGATGGTCTCAAAACCCCTCTTTAGGCAGCTCTGTCATAAAGGCGCCTCATTTGTGCCTTCAGAAGGATGGCCAGCGGGAGGTGGGAGGATCTGGTGGCTGCCTGTACCTAGGCAGCCAGGGAGGTCAGAAGAAATTAAGGGTGTGTTTTCATTTAACGTGATTCTTTGCTGACTTGTCTCCCTGGAAAATTGTCTGTGAGAAGAGAAGACAACATAAGATATTCTTTCTGTTAACTCAGTTTTTCTTAATTATAGTAGTTGGGAAATGGCTGAAATCATGTTGTGAGTCTCTGAAGTGATTTTTCCCCCTATCCTTGTTGCAAAGGATTTTTTTTTTTTTTTTGCAACACAGGTACTAGTGTTTGCTGAATTTTATCCCTTGCGTTTTTACCTTTACTTAACTAAAATCCTTTTGGGGTTGTGATGTATATGTCTATGTACATGTACATGTAATGTACATGCACGTGATATGCATATGATATACAGGTTATATGAATGTGCATGTGTAGATGTATTAGCATATGCATATGTATGTGTATTAGCATATGTATATGTATATATCCATCCAACCTTCCTTCCTCTAAATGTTTACAACTCTGAAGAGAAAAGTATCTGGGTAGTTGGGAGTCAAGGAATACCACAGAATCACGCCGTACAACAAACCTCTCACAAGAGACTTATTGAGAAAAACACAAGAGGGTGGCTCTTCCTGGTGAGAAGCCACTGAGGACTCAGCAGAGGTAGGGTTTATTTGAGTTTCTTGTGGGACAGAGCTTTCCAGGGTGGCCTGGGATTGGAGGAATTATGGGAGGATATACTATCACAGGGGGGAAAAGCAGACCTTGAGATGTATGTTATAGATGTATACAATGCCGAGTGCATGCCTCGGAACAAGCCCACAGACACAGCGCATTCACAGGGAAGCTGGCGCAGCTTCCTTCATGCACGGTCTTAGAGTAATTTCCTCTGCAGCTTCTGGGGGGCGTTTCTTTCAGATCCAGTACAGAGAGCAGTGGGTTCACTTCATTTAATAGCAATTGGACAATCTCACAGCCAATCTCTTCTCCGTATTTCACTTCTCCCAGAATGCTTCAGGCCGTGGTTTACAGGCATCTGTCATTTCTTTTAAATTTCTTATTTTTGAGATGGTAATTAGCATGTTTCTCTGGTCCCTTTCCTCCCTCCAGACACTTCCATATACAACTCTTCCCTCTTCTTCAAACACACGGCCTCTTTTATCATTAATTGCGAGTGCATGATTTTCGTTAGTATTTTTTTTTGTGCTCATGTTGATCCAATAACACTGTCACGTAAATAATTAGTTCACAGATTTTTATTTCTGAATTGTACTCCACTACAGTTTATTTATCCAGTCACCTGTTGAAGACATCTGGACTGTTTCTACTTTGATATGATTATAATTTAAAAGGAAGTTAATAAAACCTTTTTCCATGGTTATGGATTTTGTGTGCAGTATGTACACACACATTCACACATGCCACAACTCACAGAAGTTGATTCTCCCCTTCTGCCATGTGGCTCTTCCGTCTGGGCTCAAACTCAGGTTGTCCAGTTTGGCAACAAGAATTCTTTCCTGCAGGTCTATCTCACTGCTTTAAAATCTTTTATAATTAAAAAAAAAAAGAAAGAAATGCTGGAGAGATTGCCCAGTAGTTAAGAGAACTGGCTACTCTTCCATAGGACCTGGCTTTCATTCCCAGAACCCACATGGAGTCTCAGAACCAATGGTAACTTCAATTACAGGGATCAGATGCCTTCTCCTAGGCATGTTGGGCACCAGACATCAACATGGTACACACATACATGCAGGCAAAACACCCTACACATAACACTTAAAAATGACAAAATAATTAGAGGTCTGTTTCATCCTTTCATAAGTATTGAGAATTGGAATTGCTAGGTTATAAATCAAGCATCTTCTGTAGTAGATATGCCATTTTTATCTTCCATCTAGGGGCATGTCAAAGTTCTGTTATTACCAATTATTACTGATTTGTTTACTTATTCCATTTGCTACTGATAAAGAATGGCCCAGATCTCCATTTATCATCACAGAGTTGTACTTCTATGCATTTAGCTCCTTTAATTTTTGCTTCTTGTGTTTTGAGGTTTTGTGTCCAAGTATGTGGGTGTTTAGGGAGGCTTTGCCTTTGAGATTGGGTGTGTGGCTATTTAGGAAGGCTTGGCCTTTTTTGTACATTGATTCTTGCATCAAGACACGTGCCTTTTGGCTCTGTGCTGACTTTTACTTGTTATAACACAGCTGCCTTGGCTTTTCTTATCTATAGCTAGAATGTGCATTGCATATTTCTTCCCATTCCTTTGCTGTTATCTGTGTATTTTAACTTAAATGGGGGTGGAATAGCCTTGCTCTTAAAAGAAAGAAAAAGCTAGTCTAAGATTCTTTTGCTCTTTTTGAAAATATTTTTATTGATTCTTTGGAGCTTCCACATAACTTCTCAGTGCTTCCAGTGTCTACTCCCTGACTCCTGTGACCCACCCCCTCAAACAAACAAACAAACCAAGTCTAATATGTGTTGTATATGTACTTACTGGGACATAGACTCCACTCTTCCTCCACACACGTGCCCACCAGAAGCCATCCATGGTGGAGAGCTACACTTTTGACTCTTTCATTCTTTAACGGTAGTATCATGATTACTTACTTAAAAAGAGATTTTTTCAATGAAGGCCTAAGTCTATATACAGTAGTGTATAATTTGATGATAATACACTACTGTCTTATCTTCACATGTGTGAAACCATCCATAACATCTAGAGAATGAACATTTCCCATCATTTGCCTTCTCCCAGGCTCCTTAGAAATCAATACCTCTCAGGAACCTAGGGGTGCCCTGGAATGAGAGCCTTCTGGTTTCTATCTGTGGCTGGAGACCATCCTCTGCCACAGGGTTCCATACCCAGGTGGTGCAGGGAGATAATTTCACCTCCCAGGCGTGAGGACGGGCCTGTGAGTACAGGTAGGACCACCACTGCTGTTCAGAGGACATGCCTGGGACCCTCAGTACACAGAAACCACACCCCTCAGGGGTGGCCTGAGATGGGAGTCTTCTGATTTCCTATTTCCATCTGTGCCCAAAGCTGATCCTGGGCCACAGAGCTACATTCACAAATACTGTCATGAGAGAGCTGGTTACCCAGGAGTGCCTACACACCTTCAAGCACAGGTATGACTACCACTTCCCTTCAAATTACTGGCCCAAGAGGGACCCCCTCGGAGTCATCAGGACACAGGAACCAAGGATCAGCTGGACAGGATCCTTCTGGTTTCTGTCTGCACCCCAGAGCTGACCCTGTACCACAGCTCTCCATACCTAAGTTCCTCCCAGAGAGAACTGGTCTCCCAGGAGTACTAACACACAGGCTTGCAGAACGGACAAGCCACAGTCAGAGACAGCAAGAGCATCTAACACCAGAGATAACCAGATGGCAAAAGGTAAGGGCAAGAACATAAGCAACAGAAACCAAGACTACTTGGCATCATCAGAACCCAGTTCTCCCACCACAGCAAGCCCTAGTTACCTCAACACACCAGAAAAACAAGACTCTGATTTCAAAATCACATCTCATGATGACGATAGAGGACTTTAAGAAGAACATAAATAACTCCCTTAAAGAAATACAAGAGACACAGGTAAACAGGTAGAAGATCTTAAAGAGGAAACACAAAAATCCCTTAAAGAATTACAAAAATCAATACCTTCCACCCTTCTCTCCCCAGGCAGCAACTGATATTCTGTTTTTATACATTAGCTTCTAATTTTTTTCAAATGCAACTCTAGTTGAGGCTGGCCTCAAACTCCTGTGTTCTGTGTTTATCTCCTATATGTTGGTATTACAGGTACAACATAGCCTGGTGTTATTAGTCTCTAAAGTCTTGTAGGATTGGAACTATACAACTTACTATGGAGTTTTTGGTCATCTTTTTTTATCATAGTAATTTTGAAATTTGTCCATGTTGGGTTTTTATTTTGGCTATTGGTGTGTGTGTGTGTGTGTGTGTGTGTGTGTGTGTGTGTGTGTGTGTGTGTTTGATAAAGCACTATGATCACTATTGTGAGTGTCTTAGTTAGGGTTTCTATTCCTGCACAAATATCATGAACAAGAATCAACTTGGGGAGGAAAGGGTTTATTCAGCTTACACTTCCACATTGCTGTTCATCTATCACCAAAGGAAGTCAGGACTGGAACTCAAGCAGGGCAGGAAGCAGGAGCTGATGCAGAGGCCATGGAGGGATGTTTCTTACTGGCTTGCTTTCCCTGGCTTGCTCAATTTGCTTTCTTATAGAACCCAAGACTACCAGCCCAGAGTTGGTACTATCCACAATGGGCCCTCCCACCTTGACACTAAATGAGAAAATGCCCCAGAGCTGGATCTCATGGAGGCACTTCCCCAACTGAAGCTCCTTTCTCTGTGATAATACAAGCCTGTGTCAAGTTGACATACAAAACCAGCCAGTACAGTGAGGAAAGAGTTCTTTTAAGATTATAGTTGTAATCCATCATAGAAGGCAGTCAAGGCAGAAACTTGGAGGCAGGAACTGAAGCAGAAGCCACAGAGAAGTGCTTCATCTGCTGTTCTCATCATAGCTCTCTCAGTCTACTTTCTTATACACTCCAGAACCACCTGCCCAGGGGTGGTTTTACCTACAATGGTCAAGGCCTTCCTATATCAATCACTAAGACAGAAAATGGCCCATAGTATCGGCTGCAGGTCAATCTTACGGAGGATTTTCTCAATTGTGATTTTTCTCTTCTTAGGTAGCTCTAGCTTGGGTCATGGCCATTAAAATCAACCCAAGACAGGCCTGCTCCACGGTGTGGGGAGATGGGAATAGCTTTGTGCCTTTACAAAGATGGGTCTTTGGGTTGTTCCTTTTTTTGCTATGTACATAACTGTAATGAGTTATTACATAAGCCTCTGTATATATGCATCTGATTTCTTTCGGTTAAGTACTTAGGAGCAGTTTGGTGGATAATGCAGCAGGCAAAGCTTCAATTTTGATTGCCAGTCCCTTTTCCAAGGGTTGTGAGGGTGAAATTTTCTTCCTTTCCTCACCAGTATTTGCAACAGTTTATTTCTTCAATCACTGCATTTGCTGTAGTTTTTATTTAGTTTATTTATTACCCATTCTTATGTCTTATCTTGTGAAGTTTCTTCTTGGAATTCTTACCTCATTAAAATACTTGTCCTCTCACTGAACACAACCCATGACAGATGTCTGTGGCACAAACCCTATGACTGTAATGAGGCTTGAATTTTGTTTTCTTGTTTTTTTTTTTTAATTTTCACTTATTATCCTTGTGGGTATGTGTGATGTGAGTGTGTGAGTGCATATGTGAGTGTGAGAAAGTATAGATTCATGTATGGAGGTCAGGGGTCAGCTTGCAGGACTCAGTCTTCTCCTTTTTCTGTGAGGCATGGGAACAAAACTCTGATCAACAGGCCTATGGGGCAAGAACATTTACCTACTGAACCATGTTGCTGGCCCCAACTAACCAATCAACTAACCAACCAACCAACAAACCAATCAACTAGCCAACTAAACAGTCAACCAACCAACCAACCAACCAACCAACCAACCAACCAATCAATCTTTGAAGTAGAATATCTTTTATTTATTATTTGACAACATACAATATATTTTGATCACACCCAACTCCCCTGTCACAGGTATTCCTAACAAGCTTCACTAAACACTCTGTGTCCTCTCCCATTTTGTTTGTTTGGTTCATTGGGTCCAATTAGCATTGCCTCATATGATATCATCTAATCTTCTTGGCGTGGTCTTGTATAGACCACCTTAGCTTCTGTGAGCACATGAGAATGGGACCACATCATGTCCAGAAATAATTTTGCCTTCTTATCAGTCTCTTTAGAAGAGTAAACATTAAAAAATATTTATTTACTTCTATTTTATGTGTATGAGTATTTTTTTCCTGCAGGGATGTCTTTGCACCAAGAGTGTGCAGTACACAATACACACAGAGGCCAAAAGAGGGTGTTGAATCCTCTGGAACTGGAGTTATAGACAGTTGTAAGCCACCATGTGGGGGCTGGGAATTGAACCCCTGTCCTCTAGAAAAGTAGTCAGTGCTCTTAACTGCTGATTCCTTCTCCAGCCAAATTTTTTAAGTTTGATGATGTTTATGAATTATTTTTAACTATTTATGAAACTAGCCTAGTTAAGACCATGCGATTTTTCTCCTACAGTTTGTCGATTTAGCATATCCTTGCCCACTCTGCTGCCCAAAAGATATTCTATCTCATCCACTGGCATATCTTATTTTTGTCAAAAATCATCTACCACCTTTCTATATATAGACAAAATGATTCAGGTGTTGTGATTTGACTCACAGGTGCACTTGTTTGAACACTGGATTCTCAGCTCTCAGTATTAGTTTGGTAGGTTGTGGGTACTCCATAGACACAGATCCTAGAGTGACTGTAGCCCCACTTGCAGCCTGGCTGGGTCCTCTATTTGCTTCTTGATCCAACAAGATGCTAGCAAGCCATGCCACAAGCTCCCACCACCAGGAACAAGGTCAATACCCAGACCTTCCAGGATGGAGGGACTGCTCCCTCTAAAGTGAAAGTCAAAAGAAATCTCTCCTCTATTGCTTCTAAGATACTTCATGGCAATCACAAGAGAAACAATTAATATACAGTTGTATTAAAGTGTTTTCTAAACCTCAGAGGGTTATCTGAATAAAAGGGAGAGAAATTAAAAGCAATATGGCCCATAGTAATTCTCATAGTTAGCAATCTTTTTCTTCTAATATAATTTCCTTTGAATCATTTCTTTATGCCTATTCCAGAATGAATGAAAAAAAAGTCTACTCTACTTGAGTAGCCACGGCCACAGAGTAGGACTAGAAATCATCCTGCCCACATTAAGTGTGTGGGTGCTGGAGCCAGATGTGGTGGTTCACACCTTTAATACCATCACCCTGGAAGCAGAGACAGGCCAATCTCTGTGACTTCAAAGCCAGCCTTGTCTACATAGAGAGTTCCAGGCCAGCTATGACTACATAGTTAACTCCTGTCTGTGGGCACTTGATACTGAAACCAAAAACAAACAAAACAAAACAAAAATAGATACAGATATTTAATTTGATGCTATCCACATGCTACAGAATTTTCAACACAAAGGTATAGCATACATAAAAAAAATCATAATTTGACTTTCTATACTCAGATGGGCCAATATTCAATTCTGTGATAAGACAGACACAAGGAAAAGAAACCCAGTGGCTATAAAGAGAAAGATCCAAACATTTAATGGTTTGAATATACAAGATGGCGATGAGCAATACAAGTTGAATAGTTTGGTTTTTACAATGTGGAATGTCATCACTCAGGTTAGGACAAGGCAGCAATCACCCAACAGACACACATTATGTAGTAAGATCTACAAGCGTCCCCTTCCTGACTCCTTGCAATGGTACTGATACTGCAGGACCCTCTTCCTCCACACACCAGACACAGTGAAATGCTCTCCAAAGCTCAGCTGTTCATCTTCTGGCAATGTAGAAAGTTGAGTATTACAATTACAGTTTATTTTGAAAAGCACCCTTCCTTTGATATCTTCCATTTATTTAAAAAAAAATCACATGAGATCACATGTTCTTAAGCCCCTCCTTGGCTTTGTAATTTGGTTGTTTAAAACAAATAACGTTAACTCAGACAAGACATCTGTAACAAATAAAAACACATTTTCAAATGGCCTGGAATGAAATAGATCAGAGACTACAAGAAACATATTTCTTGAGTTGGTCATAAAGGAAGAGGGAAGTCGTTTATCTGCTCAAGATGAATCTGGTGCCTGGGTGGTATCCACACAGCAGGTGTGAAGGGACAGACCACAGGATCAATTCTGGGATTAGATGACATATGGTAATGAGGCTTATCTACAAGGTCCATGGCCACAGTGGGATGTGAAGGTCAGATCTCTGCAGCTGTTTGGAGTGTTGGTCTGCTTATGTAAGGTTTTAGACTGGTGTAGGATCCATCAAACAATGAGAGAGCAGGACAGGGCCTGGTGGCTCCACAGTTCAGTGACTAACGAATTGGCCATTTCCATTAGATAATGAGGGTAGAGAGGTCTTTATTTAACTACTGGATGTTGGAGATATCACTTCTTTTTGTCCACAATCACAGTTCTGATGTATCTGCATGAATTCTTGCTGCAAATATTTATTTTTTTAAAATTCAACTCTAAAATCATCCTTTAGAAAACCTCATGACTGAATCACTCACAAATGTAGCCCCAGGGAAACAAGTATTCTCTATTGTAGTTACTTTCAGAATTGAAATAACACAATAGCCCCTGTAGACATGGCCTCTTAGTACAGTACACATACCTTGCCTCTCTCTAGCACCTGAAACACTGGACCTTAATGTATATTTTGAAAATCTCTCTCTCTCTCTCTCTCTCTCTCTCTCTCTCTCTCTCTCCTCTCTCTCAGTCAGATTTACCACTGTGTTAAGGACAAGTCAAGTTTGTTTGAAAGGGGTTTCAGACAAGAAAGTTGGGTGTGCTGGGCTCAGCCCACTACTAGTACATGTAGAGCAATATTACAACTAAGTGGTATAATTTTCTACAAAACCCAAACAATGCAGCATTAGAAGGTGCTTACTAAGGTGCTTCTCCATTCATGTTTTTAATGGACCATATCAGACACACATCTATAAACAAATACGGATACATAGGCATACACAAATGTGGAGACATTTCTGTACAACTTATGTCTTAGACACTTATATGGTTATATAAGAATCACACAGGGGAAACAAAATAAATTCCGACTTCAGCTCCCTGAATTGATGAAAATCGACTAACTCACAAAAACATTAAAACATTTCATTTTCATATAAAATATCTACAAAAATAGATAACATTTACAAAAACTAGATAGTATTTCCAGTTTTCCTTAGTAATTATTCACCCAGTCCTTTCCACTTCTCTGTCTTCTCAGAAGGTGGCCATCTCCAGCAAGGAACGCTTGAACAGCTGAGCATTTCTGGACAGGTCTGTTACCTGGTGTACCATCTCTTGCAAGGCCGTAGTGCTGGGGTAGTGGAGGGCGGCCATCTTGGTCGCCATCACTATCGTCTTGAGCTGTTCACAGAGCTGGTTGCTGGAGTTCCTGACTTTGTTTCGAATGTCTTGGGCAGCCACCTGCCTTGTCAGAGTGTCTCCAATGAACACAAGTTTGTGTGCACTGAGAATGACAAACTTGCTGTGTGCCACAAAGATCCGTGGGGGCTGGGCTGAGCTGACGCAGCTGAAGAGGGCGTCGATGGCGTTGAGGAGGGAGATGAAATGGGTCTCACATTGGTCATAGTAGAAGCAAAGCAACTGCCTATCCTGAGCACCCACACTGTTGTTTGTGGTTGGGAGGCTCTGAGAGGGCTTCCATTTGGAGATGTCATTTTCCACGGGCTTGGTGATTTCTTGTTCCAACAGCTGGAACTGACTCAGCTAGAAGGAAGAGAACAGATTTCATTAAGGGCAAGGCATACATTGTAAAGGGAAAGAAATGTGGGTGTGGGGTCAAAAGATACCAGCTTTATCCTTAGTAGATGCCAGGTACTTAGGAGCTGGGAGACCTTGCCCAGGATGCCTTGCTTCCTAAATCGTACAATGTGGACACTGGAAGAGGATCCCTAGGGGAGCCCTCCAACACAGATCTTCTGTTATCACACCATTTGTCTTTTTTGCATTCTGCCTGGAAGGCAACAGCCTCACCCTCTATGCCATTATGAGGGCTCAATAAAATACTATTATTCACAAAATTTGAAACAGTCTTTGGTGAATTGTAGGCTCTATGTAAATGGTTTTTGATTGTAAAGAGGCAGCCAGGGAAAACCAGATGTAGCAACTTTTCTGTCAAATAAATCAACAGTTTGCTACTTCCTGGGCAAGGCCCTTTCTCTTTCTTCAAAATGGAAAATTCATGAAGACTCTCTCTCCTGTTTGCAATGTTGAGATCTATACCTTATGGTCCGTTACTGCCCAGAGACCAAAAGCTTTAACCCAAATAGTCCTAATGTGTGATAGATGAACAGGCAGTCTGACCAAAACCCTGACATTTGGTTGCATTCCAGGTACACTCAAGCTGTAGTCATAGGTCACACACCTTCACTTTATTCTCATATCCTGTTACCTGCCCGGGACTTCCTTCTTCCTGCCAGTGCACTGGCTGGACCCCAGTCTTTGGAAGTTATCCATTCCCTACCCAGTGGAGCCCTTGCTGCTGGGCTTGAACCTACCTGATGATGCTCCAGCTGTGCCTTGCTCTGCTTCATGATGTTCTCTTTTTCCAAGAGCTCCTTCTGCTGTCTCTCAAACTCCTCCTTGCCCTGGTGTTTGCAACACAAAGACTGTATTACCTCCTTGCTGTGAGTCACTTATGGGAACAGATTCACTGACAAGTGTACTCAGACCTCCATTATCCACTGGCCACTTCCCTCATGTCCAGTTAGGCCCTGTAAACCACACATTGGGGACTTCTGGAATTACTGTGGAAACAGGCTGAAAAGTGAACCCTGTTTCCATGTGGGTCTCCAGAGTCACCGCTCGATCTAGCTGGAGAGCTTCCCAAGATCCTCTTCTCACCCTCTTGAGAAGCATTATTTTTCATGGTTCTTTTTAAATGGACTGTATGTGAACCATGTGCTTCCAAACAAAGGTTTAAAAAAATGGGTGCATATTTCACTTTCGATTTCTTTGAATGTCCTGTATCTCTCTACTCATCCTTAGTATCCTCCACTGTATAGCATCAGACGACCAGTGGGAGGCTCAATGCTTTCCTCTAACCTCGGCCATTCCTCAGCATAAGATGTGGTCCAGTTGATACTTTCTACTCTCTTGCATCTGGGGGCTGTTGGCAGTCTAACCACTTTCAGTATAATTTGTGGCTCTCAGCCCAATGGGAAAGAATGACAGTCTAAAGTACTAAGCCAAATACTAAGTAATAGATTATGGCAGAGTGTTGGGATTCTTCAAAGCAGACAGGGAAGCCTTCAGGATTCCGGGTCAACTTGGGACACGGTTTATACTTATTGGAAGCAGTTTGTGGATTTTAACATATGTTGGGTCAAGCTTTTGGCCAA